>NC_091472.1:241462853-241811230 GCF_036971445.1 Narcine bancroftii
CTCTGCACTAACCACTACGCCAACTGTGCTCTGTCTGTAAGGAGTTTGTACAGTTTCCCCATGTTTGAGTGGGTTTTCCCAGGCCTCTGGTTTCCTCCCACCTTTCAAAATATACTGGGGGTGTAGGTTAATTGGGTATAAATTGTGTTGCACGGAATCGTGGGCTGAAATAGCCCATTGCCGTGTTGCATATTGAGTGTGTACACCATGGTCTGGAGAAATGCTGTTTCGTATGGTTGTATTTGTACAGTCGGATGATAATAAGCTTGAACTTAAATTTTAAAAACTTAAGTAAAATATGCTACCTTAGGTTTTTTTTTGCTGGATAAATCATTTTATTTTTAACTTGTAGCTTTTTTGGAGACTTTGGTTTTATGTTTGGAGGAAGTCCACGACATCAAGACCGGAACATTCCTCGAGGAAGCGACATTGTGGTTGATCTTGAAGTTACACTCGAAGAAGTGTATTCGGGCAATTTTGTAGAGGTAAGTAATTAAAAGAAACTCATCACAAATTTTATAATTGGTACACATAGAATAGTACAACACAGTACAGGTCCTTTGGCCCTCGATGCTGTGCCGACCTATATAATATTCCTTTTTAAAAAAGTACTAAACCCTCCCAACCCCATAACTCTTTATTTTTCTTTCATCCATGTGTCTAAGAGTCTCAAATACCCCCAATGTTTCAGCAACCACCACTGTTCCTGGCAAGGCATTCCAGGCACCCATAACTGTATAGCATTTCTGTATTCCAGGCACCCATAACTGTATAGCAATTCTCTCCTGCCTGTTTAATTAAGTAGAAAATTGAACCTAGTCAGGTTTAGAGAACCTAATCAGAGATATGGCAGGTCCTTTTTGGGGAATCTACCAGTTTCCACATGTAGCAACACCTCCAGTTGCAAATGGATAAACACTCTCATACCTGGGTATGAGGCAGTGAAAGTGGACGCTGCAACTTTTGCAGTGTGTGTGGGTTGCTTGGAACTGGAACTGTCAGCAACTTTTGTTAATAGCAGTGCATTTTTGGCCACAGCATTCATCTTTTCAAAGTTCAGACTCCTAGCAGGTCTCTGTTCATTAACAGTCAAAAAAAAATGTGGGAGATTGATTCAGCATCATCTGAGCAGATCAACTTCCTGATGATGACCTGGTGCACATTTGACTTCGTTCTTGGGATAAGGCTGAAGAGCTTTCTGATGGTTCTGGTGTATGAGAAGACACTGGATGACCTGGAGGCACATGAGAGCAGCACTGAGAGTGTGACTGCATTGATACAGATGCAACCTTATTCAACCATGCTGTGCAATCAGAAGAATTCCAGCATTACTCTGTATTTTCTTAACTCAGACCCTTGATGTTTTGTGCCCTGTATTTGCTTATCCCCTACCCTTGATGCTGTCCAAGGAGTAGATCTCCCTGGTCACCTTAAAGCAGCTGAATATTTTATGCATTTTGGATGAATAGCTCCTGCTCACACTGGTCTTGGTAAGGTCAAAGTTAACAAGGCAATCACTCGCAGCATTTCTCATGCAACTGACAGACTGAGAAGTCTATTTGGATTATGGATCTTGATATCTAAAACCATCCTGGGATTTGGGTCAAAGCATTCAGCCATGATCTTGTGCTCTGACCAGGGAAATGCAGAAAAATACTCTTGATATTCAGTGGTGAAATGTCAAGTTGATTGTTACAATTCCTCCAGTTCAGGAGTCCCCAAACTTTATAGACCATCAACGCCTTCATGGAATAGTTGAATACTTGATTCCTTATCAACACCAACCCCCCCCCCAAGGCATGGAATCCCAGTGCTGGAAGGGGTTGGGGGGGGAGGTATGGTGGTGGCTCTGGGTGGGGGGGGGGGGGGGGGGGCACGGTGGCAGCGCTACCAAAGGTGCAAAGAGCACTTGCATCTTTCTTCTATACTCAGTCTGTCCTCCCTTTCAATCTCGACTTATTCAAAGGCCAAAGCCAAATACGACATGGCGGTCACCAAGGCCTGACCTCGCGAGAGGTTGACCACCATTGCCATAGGTGGTATTTTTCCATTGATCCACCCCTGCTTTCTACTACAAAAGTTCAAGCGACCACTTGCATGGGCCAAATGACCCCAGGGGTCGATATCGACTACTTTGGAGACCTCTGCTGTAGTTCCTATTCTCAACCCAAGAACCAGAATGATCCTTGTCCGTAATCATCTTGAAACTAATGGCATTACAATCACTGGATCCAAAACATTCCCCTGTATTATAAACCTCTAACCTATCCTGTCTCATACCCTAATAGATGATCCAATATTGCACTCTCTCTGGCTAGGACCTCTATATATTGATTTGCTAAAATTTTATGAATATATTTGACAAACTAACCCATCATGCCCTTTGACTGTATGGGAGTCCCAGTCTACATGGGGAAAGATAAAATCACCTATTGTTACATTTTTATTTACTGCAGTGTTTGCTATCTCTACTGATTTGCTTCTTTAATTCCCACTGTTTATTTGGTGGTCTACAATACAGTCCTATTAATATGGTCATGCCTTTCCTATTCCTCTGTTACACCCATATAACCTCCATAGACAAGCCCTCTGGTCTGTCCTGAGCATTACTGTGACATTTTCCTTCACTAGCAATGCCACCCCTCTCCCTCTATTGCATCTGTCATAACAGAATTCTGGAACGTGGAGCTGCCAGTCCTGCCCCTCCTGCAACCAAGTCTCACTAACAGCCACAATTTCCTGTGCAAATTCATGCTCTAAGCTTGTCTATCTTCCCCACAATACCTTTGATTCTGATTTTCCAGCCTGTCTGCTGGTAAATTTTCATTAGGACCTCCTGAGTTTGTGCATTCAGAGAATGAAATGTGTTATTGTTCATCCTGAGATAACTACGCAAGTTGAAGATGCTGTTAAAAGAGAATAGTGTCTATTTAGGACCCTGTTTGACTGCTGTTTCATGGCATTCCTTATTGACATGCTTGTTCTAAAATAAAATGTTTTGTGCAACTGAGACAGGTGGTCTGTGCCTTATGGGTCACCCATTCTCCTTTGAAGTTCCCCAGCACCTGTAGGTTTCTATTATAGGCATACTGAATGGCTGTAAGAAGAAACCACTCATCAGAGGTTTTGTCATTGAAAGCAGAATTCCTGGTGCTGAATCCAAAACCTTGGTAACACATTTCCTCTGAACCTTTTACCCTGCTCTCAGCAAGTTTTTTGTTAGGCAGCTATTTTGATATTCAGAGAATCTAGGTTTTGTGGCAATCATGGCTTAAATCATAGGTGCTTTTGGTAAACTGCAGATCATCTTTCAGCCCTGTGCACATGGTCCTTGACTTTCAGTTTCCTAGTCAAACTCCTTCCATTAGATGTCTGGTAAGGTCCTCATTTACTTGCTCTATGAAAGTTAAACTGAAGATGGCTCAGCACATCTCAAAAGCCAAGTACTAAAAAATGCACAAGTACATGTAATATCAAACTTTTTGAAATGTAAAATATTTTCAGGAAATTACAACAATCAACTTGAACAATTTAGTTCCTGGACCAGGACATTTATTAAGCAGAAATTGTGGTTAATTGCTATTTTGATCATTCTCCTTCATATCTGGCAATTGGTTATGATGAAGACTGCAGTAAAGCAATGCAGTCTGTGGAAGAACATTGAATCTGGGACTTCTTTGCTGAACTACATGTGCACAAAATCTCACTAACTGATAGCTGTAATGGCACAAATGTAGCAAATGGAGGTTGTGATAACACAGCTGCAAATCTCAGGTTGATGTTTCTGGTTCAACATGCTTTCCCTGCATCAATCAGCTTTCTGTTCATAAACTGCATTAAACATGAAAGCAAAGTGGTCGCTCCTGTGATTTGTTGTTGGGTTCCAAAATTACTTCAGTCACTAACTGCTCTATGGCCTGTAACAGACTTTTTAAAAAAATTGGTTAGTGTTTACATTTAAGAAATAATGATTTTGAATTGGCATAAAAACTTGAATCAATCTATACTTTCTATTGATCAAAGGTTTACAAGGAAATTTAAGACACTACACCCAGTTACGTAATACAAAAAGCAATTATCTGCATGAGCTCACACCAATGCAAAAGAAACTGGTAAACTAGTTTTCTGTAATGAATAAATTGCTTAGTTTTCATTTTACTCACCAGTCTTCATTTATATCCATTTTAGATTAATTTAATATTTGCCCTCTTCATTAAAGTCAGGTTTTTTTGTGTGCTGATCTCTGTTGGACACCTCTGTGGGCAACAGAAATTATGGGTGATGATTGGTCATAAGGGTCTAATTTTTCTATTCACTACTACTGCCCTGGTTTAACATGTTTACATTGGCTTCCTGGTATGTGGTAAACCACATAGTTCACTTGTATAATGAGCCAACAAGAGAGCTCCTTATCAATTTTGTTTGACTGCACATAATTTTGATAGTAATTAGGACTTTGTGGGAAAAAAAATTCTATATGATAGTATCCACTCATTTTAAAATCACTGATATTTTGATGCAACTAAATATTTGTAATTTTACAGGTTGTACGCAATAAACCAGTGGCAAAACAGGCTCCAGGAAAGAGGAAGTGCAACTGTAGACAAGAAATGAGAACTACACAATTGGGTCCTGGAAGATTCCAAATGACCCAGGAGATGGTTTGTGATGAGTGTCCCAATGTTAAGTAAGTACAAGTTAGAAGGCTTTTGCATCTTCTCACTGAGAAGAATACAGAGCCAGTTCAAAAGAAAGTGGTCAATTTGATAAAAATTTAAAGTAAAGAGCAAATGTTGCTCTTAGTGTTTTGGACTGCACAATTGGGGCCAGTATATTTGAAATTTGCTGATGAAACTAAATTGAGTGGAAAAGCAGATAAAGGGGATAATCTGCAAAGAGATGTGGGTAGATTGAGTGGGCAAGAGTCTGGTAAATGTAAGATGATTCACTTTGGAAGAAAAAAAATGGATCAGATTATTTAATAGTGAAAAATTTCAGTGTGCGATTATGGAGAGGAACTTGGGGATGCTTATGCATGAATCAGAAAAGAATGGTTTGCAGGTGCAACAGGTAATCAAGAAGGCAAATGGGACTTTGATCTTCATTGCTAAAGAACTGGAATTGTACATGGTCATGGTGAGGCAGAGAAGAGAGGAACTATTTTCTCAGGATATTGAATTTGTGGAATTCTCTACCCAAGGATGATGTAGAGGCTACCTCATTAAATGTATTTGAGACATGGATAGATAAGTTTTTTGCATTGTCGGTGAGTTGAGGGGTTATTGGGGGAAAAGGTGGGTAAATGGAGCTGAGTCAATGGAAGATTAAATGGCAGTGCAGGTTCTGCAAGCCATATTGCCTACTCTTGCTCATATTTCTTGTGCTCTCTCCTGGGTTGAGTAATGTGGTTATCTTTGTACAGAAGAATTTCCGGTTAAATGTATTAATTAGAATTGTGTGTTGTGGTTCTTGAAAATAATTGCACTAAAATTATTGATTTTTTTTCCCCCCTGTGTATGTGGAAGTTGCTTTCTAAATGTAGACTGTCTCACGTGTATTGAAGATCATTTGATGAGCTTTGGAAGAAGAGTGCAAATAATTTCATGTCAAAATTTTGACTGCAAACAACAATGAATAACTTGAGTACATTCTTTTAAATTTAAATTTTAGGCTTGTAAATGAGGAGAGAACACTTGAGGTGGAGATAGAACCTGGAGTTAGAGATGGAATGGAATATCCTTTCATTGGAGAAGGTATGATCACATGGGCCAAATGTTGCCTCCTTGAAATGCACCTTTGGTTTTGTTACTTAGGGTGCTATTCAAAGTTGTAAGATGCTTTAAAAAAAAGTTCTTCCTTCATTTTAATTTTAAAAAAGCAATAACTTAAAATTTGTTTTCCTGATCAGAAGAAATATTTATCCATTTTCCTTTTGCCTCACATTAAAAGAGGGGCTAGGAACTGCAATGTTGCTTGACTGGCTGAATTTTCAAATAACATCTCCCTTCTGTAAATAATTACAGGATTTCTCACTGTTCCATTTTGTTTTATTCATGGGACAAGGACATCCCCAACTTCCCTTCTACTGAATAATTTGCTGAACAATTTTAGAGGCCCAGGTTTGTGGGTCTTGAGACACATGGGTGGGATTGAATAAGCAGATAAGCTTTTGCAATATTAAAATAGATGTGTAATTCCCATTAGCGGTATCAATATTTTGTTCCAAATGTATTCTACTTCCTTCTAAAGCTACTAGTTAATACTTTATAAGCATCATGCTTCCCTTCCCGTTACAGCTTCCCCAATTTAATTCTATATCCCTTTGAGTTCTGCTCACACAAGTACCTGTAAAGATGTAGAAATGTTGTTACTGTTTCCACCTCCACCTTCTCCTCCTCCTGATAAAATCGTTCTGGATACCAACTACTTGTGTGGAAAAACTTGCCTTTAATCTCCCTCTTTCCCACCCCTCCCCTTTAACCACTGTCTTCTAGTTTTAGACACCTACCTTGAGAAACAGATGCTGGCCATCTATCTCTGCCTCACTAGCACATCACATCTCAGCTTCCTTTAATCCAAGGAAAACAGACCCAGCCTATATAGTCTCTCCTGATGTCTCAAGCGATCTCATCCAGGCCACATCCTCAGCAATCATTTCTCCCACCTCTTAAACTTCATCATGTCCTTCCAATAATGACCAGAACTGTGCATAATACTCCATGGGCAGCCTAAACAATAGCTATACAACTGTAATATGACATCAGAATGTTTGCACTTGATGTCCCAGCTGATTGAAGCCAGCCAGGCATGCCATACTCCTTCACCATCTTGTTTTCTTCTGTTGTTTCTACAAAGGAACGATAGATAGTACAACTCTGCTTATCCAAAATGGATGATTGAATTTTGAATGATTGAATTTTTTTGGATAACTGGTCATTTTCAAATTTAAAAAAAAAAACAGCACAGAAACAATAGCAAATCACTTGTTGTTTGGTTGCTTAAACATTAATTCAAGGGAAGACTTTTTAAGCATTAAAAAAAATGCTGACCGCGGTCATCCCCGACACTTTACCAGCCCCGTCACTGATCACGGGGACCTCCTAACCACTGCTGCCAATCCCTGACACGTCCCCACCACTGCTACTGATCCCCGGGGAGGCTTCCCAGGCTGGTGGAACACCCACTGGCAAGTCGGTGAGCTGCTGTCTCCCCATGGGCTCGTTCTGGCAGGGACCGCTCCGGCTTCACGTCCTGGTTCTCTATCTTGGAGCCCAACACAGATCCATTCTTTGCCTACGCACACTCCCCCTCCCAACATCTGCTGACAATCACTGTCACCTCCCCACCAAGGTCCTGGTTCTGCCTGGGAGCCCAAGCAGGGCCATAGCTTAAGGAGGAGAAGGGAGCAGGAGGAATGATCGCACCACTGCATTTTCAGCCCGGCAACACCCATGGCCCTCCCGCTCTGCATATTTTTAAACTGTGAGACCAGCGCACCTGACGCCCAACTCCAAGCCCTTCCCTTGGCCTACACCAGCGCTCCCGGTGTCCATCTGGTTTGCGTGTGCAGTAGGCTGAGGGAAAGGTTCCCCGGTGACTGAAGCTCCCGACACTGAACTCTCCCTTCAGCCTATTGCATATGCACACCAGGGAGTCCAGTATGCATGTGTGGTAGTAGGCCGAGGGAAGGAGTTGGTGTTGGGAGCTCCAGTGTGCCATGGAAGAAGGGGAGGAGGAAGGGGAAGGAAAAGGAGGAGGGGAGAGAATGCCACTGAGCCCAAGGTCCCAATCCTACCTGGGATTGCTCTCCTAAACAATCATTTGTGTCTGAAAGACAGTAGCACACAGTTTGAGAGGGAGAGTTGGAGAGAAAAGTCAATAGGGGTGTAGGTAAAGGAGAAATGGAAAGAGGGGAGGGAGTCACCTGAAACGAGGAGAATTGTCGTTCTAATTTCACGTCGGGTGAATTTTTTTCAACCTATGAGGTCAGTTCGGCTCTGAAAATATTTGGGATAAATGGGGATTTCTGAATGTTTTGGATATCCTCATTTATCCAAAAAAATTTTTGGAGGCAAACAAATGTCACTTCCGGGTCCAGAAATATTGTGGATAAATGAGGATTTTGGATAATCAGAGTTGTTCTGTAATTGTAGCCCCCCCAGGACTTTCTTTTCAACATCGCTGCTGGCCTCTACCTTTTACTGTTCATGTCTTGCCCTGGTTTAACTGCTCAAAGGACATCATTTTGCACTTTAAATGTTTCTAAAGATACAGCATGATAACAAGCCCTTCTGACTGCGAGCCGCTGCTGTCCAATTATATCCATGTGACCAATTATCCTACTAACCCCGTACATCTTTGAAACATGGGAGGAATCTGGAGCACCCAGAGGAAACACGCACAGTTGTGGGGAGAGCATACAAACTCCTTGCAAACAGTGGCGGATTTAAACTTGGGTTGCTACCAATGTAGTGCAAACTGCTGTGCCATCTATAAACTTGTCCAACTTAATTTTCATCTCTCAGTTGGTCACTATCCTATTGTAAATTTCAACCTTCACTGTCCACTACACTAATTTTGGTCTTTTCTGCAAACTTGCTAATCATACTACCTGTAGTCTCATCTAAACGGGGCGCCGAGCACTAATTCCTGCAACATACCACTGAATACAAGCCTCCAGTTGAGAAAAACAGCCCTCCACTACCATCCTCTACCTTGGCAACTGTAACAAAATTGACTGTAGTACAAGCTTAACCTGGATCCTATGTATTCTAACTTTCTGGACAAGCCAACCATGTGGTGCCTTATAAATATAAACAACATGCCCTCATCGAAAGTCTTGGTCACATTTTCATAAGAAAAACTCAAATTCGAGAGATGTGATTTCCCACATGCAAAACCATGCTGACAATCCCTCATTAATCCTTGCTTTTCTAAATGGTAATAAATTGGATCTTTCTGAATCCCTGCCAGAAATTGGTACTGTCGATGTTATGCTCTTCAGCCTATTGTTTCTTGGCTTATCTCTGCTGACTTTCATTAACTATACTCTAATAACTCGCCTCTGGTTAAAGAAGATACAGAAATCCGTAACAATGAGGCCGTAACAATCTCTTCTCTGGCTTCCCTTCACATCCTAGGATACATCTGGTCAGGTTCTGGCCCTGAACTCTTCCTATCTCACTGTTGAAAGGCTCGCACATGTTGACATCCCTTTACAAACTAACTGCTGCTCCCAAGCAACTTGTTCTTATCACTGCACTGCAGATGGAACTGGATTGGAAGGCTAAAATACATAGAACATTATAGAACAGTGACATTACCAGAGTGCAGTGAAATTGAGACTCTGATTCAAAAGGGGAACACAAGAAAGTTTGCATCTCTAATGTATTCCTTACTTCAGTTGGGATTTCCCAAGCAGGCGTTATATAAATCAAAACCAAGATGGGAATCAGACTTGTGCAGCACTGCTAAAGGCAGAGCTGCTGAAATAAATACTGTCCACACCAAGGAGGTAAACCAGTAACTGCCGTTTATTCAAACCATACGCGTTCCTTTTCAGGGGAGGTGACAAGCTCAGGGGAGTGATGCCATAATGCTACTGAGCGGCCTTGTCATTCTCCTACAATGGCCTCCTGCAGCCTGGAACTTCTGTGCAGTGGCGGGAAAGCCCCTGTGCTGTGCTGGCTATTCGTTATGGCAATTTGGCCTGTCATGTGCGGGGTTGACCCAGCCTGCTACACCAGAATCACAGTCTCTTTGGGTGAGGTTTGGGAGATTGTCTTTGGGCGGGCACCCTCAGTGCTGTAGTATAGGGGCAGGGAAAAGCTCTGGACAGTCCAAGTGGGCTTTCTTGAATTGGTCGACTGTAAACCTTTTGTCCCTGCCTCCAATGTCTAGAGTATATACAACCCCCTCCCTTCAAAGGGCCTTTGTAAGGGCACTGCACAGGGATACCTGGTTTTGCCTGTCTTACAAAGACGCGGCTTTGAGTTCTTGTGGAACGTGGCTGGTTAGCATCCCATGGGTGGTGATTGGATGTGGATAGGCGGTGTGGTTCCCCAGCCGCTGTAGGACATCCAGGGTATCAGTTGGTGGTTCCATGGAGCTGAAATGGAAGTTGCCTGGGATGGAAAGTGGTGCGCCGTAGACCATTTCCGCCGATGAGGTGGGGAGGCCTTCTTTAGGTACTGTGCGGATGTCCAACACGATCACAGGGAGTTCATCCATCCAATTGGGCCCATGCAGCCGTGATTTGAGGGCTGCTTTTAGATGGGGGTGAAAGCGCTCTACCAGCCCTTTGGATTGGAGATGATGGGGAATGTGGTATGCCTGGCTGCCGCAGAATCTGGCCATGGTCGCCTAGAGGGAAGAGGTAAACTGGACTCCCTGGTCTGAAGTTATGTGGGAAGGGACACAAAAATGGGTGACCCACTGTGAGGTAAAGGCCCTCGTGGCCAGCATGTAAAGTGGTTGACCATGGTGAGAGTGTACCTCATCCCCTGGCTGATGGGTAGGGGCCTTACAATGTGCATGTGGTCGAACCTGTCCACTGTGGGCGGGAAATGTTGCACTGGGCCTTTTGTGTGCCAATGGTCTTTGGCTCACTGGCATTGTACACAGGTTTTTGCCCAAAGTTAAACTTTGCACCGAAGCCCTTGCCAAACGAACCTGTCCAAAATGAGGCAGACTGTTAACCAGATGGAAGGATGAGAGAGCCCATGCACTTGATTTGAATGCACCCGCTGTCTCCAGGTTGCAGGCAGGATTGGCCTGGGGCGGCCTGTCGACATATTGCACAGGAGTGTTGGGCCTCCTGGGACTGGCGTGAACTCAACTTGTAGGCTGGTGATGGCAGTGCAGTATGCCTGTGTGTCAGCATCTTCAGCCTGGTCCCTGGTGAGCTGAGCTGTGTTGAACCACCTGTCACCTCTGAGATTGTTGACCTGGACAGTGCATCAATGACCACATTGGACTTCCCTGCTTAATGGGGGATGTCCGTTGTATATTTGGAGATGTACGAATGGTGCTGTTGTTGCCTCACCGACTAGGGGACCAAGACTTTGCCAGCGCTTCCACCAGTGGCTTGTGGTCCGTTTAGGCTGTGAACACTCGGCCTTCGAGGATGTTCCAGAAATGCCGTATGGCCAGATACATTGTCAGCAGTTTGCAAACAAAAGTGCTGTACTTTAGTTCGGGTGATCGGAGGTATTTGCTGAAGAAAGTGAGTGGCCACCACTGGTGATCCACCCACTGTTGCAGCACTGCACCCACTGCTTGGTCTGTGGCATCTGCCATTAATGACAGGGTAAGTCTGGATCCAAGTGTGCTAGGAAAGTGGCTTTGGAGAATGCTGTTTTGGTCTCCTCAAATGCCTGGAGTGCCTCCGCAGACCAGCTGGGCTTGATACCTGCCTTAATGAGATTGAAGAGAGGCTGCATGGTGGCTGCTGTTCCTGGGAGGAAGCGATGATAGAAATACACTATCCCAAGGAATTCCTGCAGGCTTTTGAGGGTTTTGGGCCTGGGAAAGTTCCAAATAGTCTTGACCTCGTCAGGTAAAGGTGTTGCTCATTTGCTGGAGATGCGGTGCCCAAGGAAACCGATGGTGGACAAACTGAACTGGCACTTGGACGGGTTGATGTTTAGCCAGAAAGTCTGCAGCCGGGCATTTTAAATAATCTTTTGTGGGTTCTGGCATCTGGGCTGGCCATGAGGATGTTGTCCATGTACACAAAAATCCCCTCCTGGTCTCTTGCTTCTATGTCCATGAAGTGCTGAATGTTTGGGCTGCCTTTTTCAGCCCAAAAGGCATTTTCAGGAACTCAGGCCAAACGGGGTGATTATGGCCGTCTTCTGGATGTCGTCCTGGTGCACTGAGGTCTAGAGGTAGCCGTTCACCAGATCGACTTTGGGAAAAAAAATCTGGGCACCTTGGAGTTGTGTGGCAAAGTCCTGTATGTGCGGGATGGGGTAACTGTCCGATATTGTTGAATCATTGAGCCTGCGGTAGTCTCCGCAGGGGCACCAGCTGCCAGAATTCTTTGGGACCATGTGTAGTGGCGAAGCCCATGGGCTGTTGGAAACATGGATGATTTCCAATTCCTCCATTGTGGCAAACTCGACCTTGGCTCGCTCTACCAGCATGTACACAGATGGTCTGATGATCTCAATGTGGTGGTGCACACCATATGTTGGTTCTGCATCGTGGAAGTTGGGGGCCAGTAGAGCGAGGAAGTCAGCGAACAGTGCGGTGTACTCGCTTTGTTCAAGAGTGTGGACTCCCAAAGACCAAAAAATGCATTGGCGCATTGTTAGGGGGAAAACCTGGAAGGTGGTGGCATTAACCAGCTGGTATCGGTTGAGGTCTACCAGGAGTTCGTTTGCCCAGGGGAAATCAGCTCCTAGGAGGGCCTGGCTACTGAGTCCCACCTGAAAACAGCATTCCTGTCGTGAATGGTCATGCAATGTGTCTCATAGGTGGGAGTGGTTGAACCATTGGCAGCTTGTAGGGGTAGGCTGCTGGTATTGTTCTTTCGTTTAAAGAACATAGGTGAAAGTAGGCTGATTTCTGTGCTGATATCTATCAGGAATTATCGTTGGGCCTTCCAGTTGCAAAGGTAAAGCAGGCCTTTTCTGGTGGCAACCGCCGAGGCCACTAATGGCGACTGGCTTGCTCATTTCCCTGCATTGGACTTGGTTTGCTGTTTGAAAAGGTGCAAGGCGGTACACACCATTGGGCATTGCAGCCCCACCAACGGTAGTAGTAGCAGTACCTTGCTGTTTCGCTGCTGTGTCGCCACGTGGCTGGACTGCTGCGATGGAGTGGCCAAGGTTTTACTGTTGCTCCCACAGTAAATGGGCTGCACGTGGATGGAGTCAGGTTGCAGAGTGTGGAAGAGCTGGTCTGCTTCTCTTGCCATGAGGTGTGGTTCAGCAAAGTCTATGTCTGAGATGGCAGTGGCAATGTGGACTGGCAACTTGGAAAGGAACAGGGCCTCAACAGGAAGCACCTTGTGTGTCCATCTGCAAGGGCCATCTGAACAGCAATTTAAAGGGCCACTTCTGCTTCTTCAGGCACAAAAATAGAGGGTTATATGGTAGGAAGGGTTTCTTTTGGTAGAATATATGGCTTGGCATGACATCGAGGGCTGATGAGCCAGTACTGTGCTATAATTTTAATTTTGTGATCAAACTTATATCTAGAATTAACAGTTACCTAAGTACATAAATTGAAATGAAAAAAAATCAATGATACAGGTTGTCCATATTTCAAAAAAGACCCCCCCCCACCCCCCACAAACAAAACCACAAGATAGAAACAGAAAAGGATAAAATAGATTTAAAAAATAAACAGAAAAGCAGGAGAAGAAGAAAGAGGAACTGTCAGGATCCAGGATCCTCTTCAGAGAATCTGATTCCTCGATGTTATGCCGAGCCATATATTCTACCAAAAGAAACCCTTCTTACCACATAACCCTCTATTTTTGTGCCTGTCAAAAGGCTTTTTCAGGTGCATTCTACGCTAAGAATGCACCTGAAGAAGCAGAAGTGGCCCTTTAAATTGCCGTTCAGGTGGCAGTGTTTAAAGCGCAATGCTGGCCACCTGAAGGACACAGCTGCACAGGATGCGGCTCTCAGCCCATTCCAGCTCCTGTCCAGTCTCAGCTGTGATCATCTGCTTTCAGCCAGCTGCATTCAGGTGACTGGGGGAGCCACTGAGCTGAACTGATTATCCCTCTTGGAGGAGGGGTTACGTAGCTTGCCTCGAGCGCCTCCTGCACATTCAGGTGGCCTCAAAACAGCCGCATATTGCCTTAACATGCGGCTTTACATGTGGGGCAATTGGCCACCTGAAAGTGCCTTAAGAGTCTCTTAAATGCCCTATTGTTTAATCCTCCACCACCATCCCTGGCAAGGTATTCCAGCGCCCATAACTGTTTTTTTAATTGTCCCTGATGTCTCCCCTAAAGTTTTCTCCCTTCACTCTGTAGTGGCCTAGAAAAAGGCTTTGGCTGTCAATCTTGTAAATGCCTCTCAGAATCTTGTAGACCTCTAAGTCTCCTCTCAACCTTCTACACTCCAAAGAGAAAAATCCCAACTATGATAACCTTGCCTCATAAGACATTTTGCAATCCAGGCAACATCCAGGTAAATCTCCTCGGCACCCTCTCCATAGCTTCCACATCCTTCCTATAATGATGTGACCAGATCTGGACACAATTCTCAAGTGTGGTCTCACCAGAGATTTGTGGAGGTGGCACATGACCTCTTGACTCTAGAACTAATCCCCCTATTAATGAAGTCCCTGCATCCCATAGGCCTTCTTAACCTATCAACCTGTGTGGAAATGTATAGATTTGGACCCCAAGGTCCCTCTGTTTCTCCACACTGTGAAGCCTGTACTCAGCCTTCTGATTTAACTTTCCAAAAATACATCGCCTCGCACTCATCCAGGTTGAGCCCCTTCTGCACTTTTCTGCCCAACTCTACATCCTGTCTATACCAGAAGTCATAATAGCCTGAAATTGTCTGATCTCTGAAGCTAAGCAGGCTCAGGCCTTGTTAGTACTTGGAAGGGAGACTGCCTAGGAACACCAGTTGCTTTTGGTTTCTGTGAGGGGTGCTGGACAAGTGTTGACTCTGTTTGCCTTACTGTAGTCAAAAGTTAAAGAATTTCTTGATTGTTACATTCCAAAAATGTAGTATTATGTGTCCTTTATCTTTAACCTTTTATAACCTGTTTTCAGCACTATCCACATGGTAGATCAAGTCAAGCCACGTTTATTTGTTGTTCATTCCATAGCACTACACCATTGCAGTGTTCGGTGAATACGAGATATCATTTCTACGGACCGTGGAGCTGATCATTTACATAGTTAAATTACATCAGAAACTTTTTTTATAAATAATATATCACTTATAAATATCATTACATATGCTGGCCCTGCGTCCCTGGAGTTCAGAAGCCTCATGGCTTGGGGAAAAACTGTTGTCCAATCTGGTCGTAAGGGCCTGAACACTTCTGAATCTCTTCCTGGATGGCAGGAGGGAGAATAGATTTCTGGAGGGGTGTGTGGAGTCTTTCACAATATTTATGGTTTTCCGCAAACAGCCGTTATAAATGTCTATAATGGCAGGGAAAGAGACCCCAATAATCCCCTCAGCTGACTTTACTATCTGATGCAGGGGATTTGTGTGTGGTGCTGTTCCCAAATCAGGCAGTGATGCAGTTACATAAGATGCTCTCAATGCATCCCCTGTAGAATTTAGTGAGGATAGAGGGTGGAAGCTGGACTTTCCTCAACCTCCGCAGGAAGTAAGGGCATTGTTGGGCCTTCTTGGCAATGGATCTGGTGTTGGGGGACCAGGAGAGATTCTTTGACAGGTGCACGCCAAGGAATTTGGTGCTCTTGACTATCTTGACAGATGGTCAGTGGAGAGTGATCCTAGCTCTCCTAAAATCATCTACCATGTCCTTTGCTGACATTTATGTTTAGGTTGTTGTCTGCATCAATCTGTTAGTATTTGGACCTCCTGTCTGGAAGCTGACTCATTGTTCTTGCTTATGAGCCCCACCATGGTTGTGTCGTCAGCGAACTTGATGATGTGATTAGAACTGAATCTTACTGAACAGTTATGGGTCAGGAGTGTAAACAGCAGTAGGTTAAGCACGCAGCCCTGGAAGGGGGGTGGGGGCCATACTCAGTGTGATGGTGTTGGACATGCTGTTTCCGATCCAGACTGACTGAGGCCTTCCAGTCAGGAAGATGAGGGTTCAGTTACAGAAGGTGTTTAAGCCCAACAGGTTCAACTTCCTAATCAGGTGCTGTGGTATGATTGTGTTGAATGCTGAGCTGAGGTCAATAAACAACATTTGAACATAAGAGTCTTTATTTTCCAGGTGGGGTTAGGGCTAGGTGAAGCGTGGTGGCAATTGTATCATCTGTAAATTGGTTGGGATGGTACACAAACTGTAGGGGGCCCAATGTCGGGGCAGCTGAGTCTTGATGTGCTCCATGACTAGCCTCTTGAAGCACTTCATGGCAGCAGATGTGAGTGCAATAGGACGGTAGTTATTGAGACAGAACATTTAGGGCTTTTGCACAGGGATAATAGTGGCCACCTTGAAGTACATTGATACAATGGTGCTGCTCGGAAATATCGAAGATATCTGTGAGGACGTCAGCTAGTTGGTCTGCACATCCTTTGAGCACCGTCAGTGATTTTATCTGTTCTGAAGGCAGATTTACGGTTCTTCAACATCACACGCATCTGCAGTCATCCATGGGTTATGGTTAGGGCGAATAGTGATGGACAATTTGCCGAGTATAATTATTGAAATAGTTTAATTTCCATGTTTGTAATTAGATCACTTTTCATCAAACTATGCCATGATCATCTGTATGAGAATTTTTTTTGTACAGAATGAAGTTTTGCATCCTCCTAACATTTAGGAGGTGGAGGCATTGTATGAATTCCATGAAACAAATTCCATTCCTATTCTCAGCTGCTTACACCCTGGTGAGCTTTACAAATTGTCTTGCCTGTCACCAAAACCATTTACTTGATTGCAAAATTGCCCTTTTTTCACAAATCTTTATGCATATTTTTGTTGTGTTCATTTTCTATTCTATTGAAAAGTGGTAATTGGTGGCTCCCTTATTCCATCCTATTTAAAAACCCTTGATGAAGGGCTCAAGCCCGAAACTTGGTTATGTATTTTTATCTTTGCTATATAAATGACCTGCTTATTTTCTCCAGCATTGTGTTTTTACTTCAACTACAGATTGTCTGCAGACTTTCGTGTTTTACTATTGTTCGAAACGTACTGAAGGTGTAGGTTAATTGGTTGTAAATTTGGTGGCATGGACTTGTGGGTCAAATGAACTGCTACCAGGCTGCAGAGAAAATCTGGGGAATAGAACAAACTGAATTGCTGTGACAAAAAGCTTGTGCTGGTTTGATTGGATTATATGGCTTATGTTATGGTTCCAATCTGACTCTTTAACATTCTCTGTGTTCTGAAGTATTTACCGGTCAAATATTAAATGAGACCCCTTTTTTTTTAAATTGTTGTTAACTAGTATCCAGTTTTCATATAATTAAATACCACAAATTGCAATGTCGTAAAGGCGACACAGTTAATGGTTAGCACAACACTATTACAGTGCCAGTGACCCAGGTTCTTATCTGGTGCTGTCTGTAAGGAGTTTGTACGTTCTCCCCATGTCTGCGTTGGTTTCCATCTGGATGCTCCAGTTTCCTTCCACTCTTCAAAACGTACCGGGATGGTAGATTAACTGGGATATTTAGGTGGCACAGGCTTGTGGGCCTGAAGGGCCTGTTACCATGTGAATATCTCAATGAAATTTTTTTAAATTAAATGAAATAAATGATGAAATATTACTGAACTGAAACGTTAACTCTAATTCTTCCATTGCCTATGATGTCTGACCTAATGAGTACTTTCAGCATTTTGTAATTCTACTTTGAATTTCCACTTTATAGGTTTTTTTATTTGCTTTGTAGTTGATTCCTAGTTTAGTGAGCAAACAATGAAGCTGGAGAGACTTTGTGGGTCATAAAGTATCTAAGGAGAAAAATAGAATGTCAACTTTTAGATCCTTTTTCCAAGACCTATTTTACTTGTGTTAATGTGGCTTAGACATAGAAAATTTACCTCTTCTTACTGGAACAATGCTGAGAGATCTTTTTACACGTATCTGAAAAAGCATAGATTTCCTTACTTTGATTCATCTTGACTGCCCTATTTACATATTGAAATAGGTCTCAATTTATTCCATCAAGCATTGATGTTCCAAAATATTAACAAGGACAAATGCTGCTTCTTTATTGTAAAATGTTGATAAATGATGACTAAAACTGCCAACTTTATTGTGCAGAGATAAAGATGTACATTCTCTTTTCCCTGCAGGTGAACCACATATAGATGGAGAGCCAGGTGATCTGAAATTCAAAATAAAAGTTTTAAAGTGAGAAATACTTTGATTTACTTCTCTAATCTATGACTGTTGGATGACTTCCTTTTTTTTCTTCATCTCAGCTTCAAAGTTAGCAATTTTGTCAATTAACATTCTTGATGAATAGAGAGATGGATGCCTCATTAAAAAGCCTGTATCTTTCCATCCAATGGGTGAAGACACTATAAATAGTGCCATTTTAAATGGAATGTAGGTACATAGGGCAAGTGACTCAATTTTGTACATCTTTGCAGATGTTAGAACAAGTTACTGAACCTATTTTTTTAAGAAAACAAATGAGGCCTTGTGATTAGATATTTTTTAATAGAAAATGAACTTTAGCAAACTTAAATCCTAGTTTGGTCTTTGTCAAAGATGTCCAGCTCTGGACACAAAGTTTATGGATATAAAAGATTTAAATGATGTAGAGAATGTTTACTAGAATGATAATGGAGAGCAAGAATTTAAAATGTCTGGAGACGCTGGTGACGTTAAAATTTCTCTCCTTCGAGCAGAAGGCTTATGAGGAGATTTAATATTCAAAATGGAGTATTTTGATAGAGCAGTCAGAAAGATGTATTTCCACTTTTTAGAGGGTCTATAACCAGAGATTTAAAAAGCAAAAAAATTATGAAGTGTGAGGAGGTATGGAAATTAGGTGTTGAGCTGTGCAGAAGATTGTGAAAAGAAAGCACAGCAAGTACATTTTTAATCCTCTTGAAAGGAGACATTTGTATAATTATTGAAGGGAATTCAAGGATTCTACATATGTAGTGGGCTGAAGGGACTGCTACATAATTTCATGAAATTTCATGTAAATCAAGCAGTTCAGTGGATTGGAGTAATTGCTGAGGAATATATCTCTGGATTTGTGGAAATCTTAAAAACTCTTGGCTGTGGCATCAAAGTACATGTAGTTAAGTCCATAACAAATTGGATAACTTTCTTTCATTTTTAATTTTTTGAGATTGGATATCTTGACTGTGGTGCAAGCTCTGAGCAAAACTTGCTTTCAAAATTGAACAAACAATGAGAAACTGGAGGAGGTCAATGAGTCAGGTAGCATCCATGGAGGCCCATTTTCAAGAAGTGGATTTCAACCCAAAAGCTTCACTATTTCTCTCCATGGATGCTGCCTGTTGTTGGCAAAATAGTTAAATGCCTGCTACAGTTCGTAATGTTAAGATGTACCAAGAAAATAGATCATTTGTCTAGTTTAATCTCACCGATACCTTTCTTTCACTTTAGACACCCAGTGTTTGAAAGACGGGGTGATGACCTGTACACTAATGTCACAATTTCATTGGTAGAAGCGTTGATAGGTTTCGAAATGGATATTTCTCATTTGGATGGACACAAGGTAAGTTACTTCTGAGAGTAGAGATTAGGCTTTATAACATTAGTACAATTTTAGACCATTCTAATTAATTTTGTGTATTTGTTCTCATGATAATAAATAATTAAGTCTCTCCAGTTGATTTTATGTGAAGTAGAAAATTATTCATTTTAAGCTTGCATTTAAACGTTTAATGTCATCTCTTTAGAAGTTTGATTTTAATTTTGTCTTGCATCTTTTTTCAGGTTCATGTAGTTAGAGATAAGATTACAAAACCCAGTGCAAAACTATGGAAGAAAGGAGAGGGGTTACCAAACTTTGATAACAACAACATTCGAGGTTCCCTCATAATAACATTTGATGTGGATTTCCCCAAGGACAAACTTACTGATGATCAGAAGGAGGGCAAGTATTAATTTGTTAAATTGCTTTCTTCTAGGTTACCATTCTGGTTAACATCTGAACAGCTATTTTAACTGTTTTGTATTTTATTCACATTTAATTTTTTTGATTATTTACTAGCCACATTGATATTGTTGCCAATTGGAGAAGGGAAGAAAGTAAGGCACTTGCTGTGTCATTTTGATCCAGTGACATACTTTAGCAACTTTGCTCTAGTTCATTGTGGAAATGACTTTTCTTTTCACCTGATTCCATAATAAATCGACAAGGAATTGTGAATCATGGGAATTTTTAGATGAAAAAGTCCATGAGCTACCTTGATGATCTTGTTGCATAATAAGGTTGATAACCAAAGATGGCAATTATTTTGTCAAGTAATTATGCATTCATTGTGGTAATTCCTCTCCATCTCTTCTTGATACCTGGAATTCCTGGAACTTTGATATCCTTAGTCTGGGCATCAATTGACTATATTAAATCTTATAATGAAGTAACTTTATTATAAATTTCTTTCGGTCCTCAATGGACTGAGATCACTTCCTGTAAATAATTTCTGTTATATCTAATTGCAAGAACCAAAATATATAAGAATATTTAGAGAAGCATGTATTGGTTCTGCCTAATTAAGAACCACCATCCTGATGATTTAAGGTATCACTTATTCTAAGCTCATTTTGATTTGAAACAAAAGTGAATTTAAATTAGAATGGATGGAATTCAGAAAATTAATTATTTTCCTCAAACATTTTGTAATTTAAATTCATAGACAAACCTTTCTTGGTAGGCTAAATTTTAACTCCCAAAAATGAATAGATTGCCAAAAGTTTGGATGCAACTGGAACTGGGAAAGACCATTTTAACTTTTAAGAGAAAGAAGAAGTAGCTCCAGTTATTAGAAAAGCTGGCAGGTAAAAAAGAGAGAAGGGTTAAAGCAATGATGCAAATCCCTTTGCAAAATATTTTGTCATTCATCAGGAACAGGAATTTTCCTTCATGTTCCACAAACTACTCTGACACTCTTTTAGTATTGTATGTCTGAGGCAGATGTCCTGTTCCATAAGCTTCAGCCTATCACTTGGACTCCCTGTCAATTAATACACCCACATCAAAAAGCCTGGATTTAAATTCTCCCTACACTTTTTGGCAAGGACTGCATATGGTGACAATGCAATAGCCACCAGTGTGGAGATGGGGAATTCACCTGTTAATCAAGTCTGGTAACCCCACTCCTTTGTGACTGTGGTTGATTTTGTACACATAATTTGCATGTAATTGTATTTCACATTACAGTTATGAGAAATTGCATTTTTACTAGATGCTGCAGTTTCTCTGCACTTTAAAATTGGCTGATTACTGAATAAATTGATCTTCATTTGGGGAAAACAATATTCAGGTTTCTTGACTTTGGAACAGGCTCTGCTATACCACATTGCCCAAAGAGTACCCTCTCCAAAGCTAAAATCTGGGGGTTTTTTTAATGTGTGGGTTTTTATGCTGGTTTGCAAAAATTGATAACTCTGGTGGAGAAATGGAGATGAAGTTCTGATTCTTGCTCATCTGAGAACCCTTGTGGGGAAGTGCTGACAGCTTGAGGTGTATCTTAACTTTAGAGAAGATGTAGATTGAAATCCAAAATAGATTTATCTTTTTTTTGTATCCTGCAGATATAAAGAATCTGCTTAAACAAGGACCAGTGAAGAAAGTCTACAATGGACTTCAGGGATATTGATGTAAACACAGAAGAAACAAACTTTTATGTGAAAGTTAAAATTTAATTATTTATTATCTGAGGTTTCTAATGTTGAATGTATTCCTTAATTTGGGCAAGGGAGTGTAGGAGAACTGCTAATCTTTTAAAAACTAAAATCTGTGCAAAAAAATACAAGATTATAGTTTTTCTTAAAGCATCCTCATTTCTCTCCATCTATCTTTCCTCGCCCTCCCCTTAATCAAAAAGAAATAGTTGACTGGTCAGAAGAGTAAAATTATTGGCATTTTAAAATGAATGGATGTCTTAAATGCTCCTATTCCAAGCAGAAAGGGCAAACAAAACTTCTCATCACCTTTAAAAGGTGCTCTTTAAAATATTTGGTATTGTTCAATTTCAAACTAAGATGCAAGTACAGATTACAATACAGAATTATTTGCGTAGTTTCAATTAAACTTGTTTTTTGTACATATAGCCAAAAATTGCTCCAGAAATGACAACAATTGTTTCTGTTGTCTCTTGTGGGCTGCGAAGAATGCAACATTAGTCCCAAATGGCATATCTAAGAAAAATAATTTATTCATACTTGAATGGACTATGCATTGCTTTTGATGGTTTCTGAAACTTTGAGGAAGCCGTATGACTACAATATCATTTATACCTGTACAGCACACTTCATGTAAAATTGTCAAAATTATATTTCTGGAAATGTGCACAGAGATAATGACATTGTTGTAAATTCATTAACTAACATTGATTGGAAAGAAAATAACATTTGCCCCACAGATTGTGTGCATTATTTTAATTGGAGAATGGAGTATTTACCTTTTTTCAGAAAATCGATTATTCCAAAATACTTAAAGAACATTTTTTTAAAAAAGAGTTGGAGTGTAATTCCATTCAGATATCAGATGAATACTAAATAAAATGCTCCTTCCAGACATTGGGATAAGATTTTAGAATTCCTTTTGTCATCAATTAATCTTCCTCAAAAGTTATAGCTACAACAGACTGAAAAATGGCTAAAATATTAGACACTTCTTTCTTTCTTAAGGTAGAAAGAATCTATTGGCCGTTTATTTGATTATTTGATACATTGTGGAGGTGCAGAGCTTGAAAGGATCTACGTAAATGATTCAACTGTATTTTCATGTGATGTTCCATTTATAACTAGCAATGTTATCTATTCATTATGTAATTGAAACATGCAGCCTTAAAACTGTTGTTTTCAAATTTCAGATTACAAAATTGTGAACTGCTTTTGGAAGAATAAATTGCTGTATGTTTCTATTGAATGTTTCTCACATCCTACTGTTTTAATGCAAATGTTTCCTCATGATTTCTACCACTGAAAAAAAAATACCAAGAAGTTTTATTTTTAAAAAATTTTGGTGTGTAAAGTAAACATACTTTAGGATAAAACATTTTTTGGTGTATATATAGTTTAAAAACTGTTAGTGTTCGGTTAAGACATCTTTTTGAAGCCAACGTATTTTCACAATTAAAATCACTAAATGTGTATAGAAAAATATCCTTGTCTGGACAATCGCGATCTGTGACATGACAAATAGTTTGTCATTTTAAATACAGAAGGATATGGCTTGAGTTACTTTCAAGATCTTTCAGTAAATAGAACAACATTAAATCATAGCGTCTGCAAGCTTGATCCTTTTTGAACACTTGGGAGTTGAAGTGTGTGTTTCTTTATGATGTAGATTTTTCTAATTTTAAGATAAGTGAATGAATTTAATTAAAGATAACTGTGTGAATTGCAAACAAATGGATTAATGGGGTAGTGAAAACAAGTTAAATTCATTGTAATATAATTTGGACTACTGTTACAATTTTTTTTAACAAGTATTGTAAAATTGTACTTTTATAGTTTTTTTTGGAAGTACTTTGTTAAAACCAATGCTCAGTTTACTTTCAAACAAATGATGGTTGACTCACAGATGCTTTGTTTGTCAGTCAATTCAATTTTTAGGGAGGATGGAGTCTATAATAAATTTAATTGAATGGGGAACAAGGCTGAATGTTAGAAGTAAGTTACATCAAAGCCACATTTCTCAATGAATAACAGTTTTTATATTTTGTCAGGAACAAAAAGAAATGTAATGAAAGTAAAATAGTGACTTCAGATGTTGGAAAACTGAAACCACACAAAATGCTGAGGAACTTGATGGGTCAGGCAGCATCAATGGAAGTTAACAGATGTTTCATCCTTCGGACCAAAACCCTTGATCGGGACTGCCAAGAAAGAGGGCAGTCTTTATTTTCCAGCATCTGCAGTCTTGTTCACTTCTCACTCCCCTCAACCTTTATTCCTTGGCAGTCTTGAGAGTTTTGGCCCAAAACATTGTCTCTTGCCTTCTATGGATGCTGCCTGACCTACTGAGTTCCTTCACCATTTTATATGTAATGAAAAGTGTTTATTATCATCTACCCTTGCCTGGGTTAAATAAATTGCAAAAAAAAAACCCAATTCCACTGAATCTTTCCCACCTATTATTTCGGAACAGAACATTTTATAACATGTGAATCCATGTTGCAAATGAAGTTGAAATTTTATGCTTTTTTTTTGTCTTGACACCAGAATGAGGCTTGTAAGAAGTGAATTTGGAGGGGGGTGGGGGGGAGAGACTTTCATTCTGCTATAGCTTGATCTGCTTGGATTATTTACAATGCAAGTAGCATTTCTTTAGGAATGAAATGGAATTGGACTGTAAAAGAATGAGACAGGTTAACATTTCGCTAGAGATGTAATTGAATTTAACCATAATTTTATCACAATAATTCTGAGAACAAATGCTGATAGAACCCTTAGCAGTCTTAGTGAATATTTTGTTTTCTGACCTGTTGCACTGATCTTAATCTTGCCAGAGAGTTCCTTTTTAAAGAGGAAAAAAAAGTATCATTAAAAGTTGACTGCTAGTCATAACTCTTTTTTCCCCCAAGGGATTCTGCCCAAAATAATTTGTGCACTTCCACTCTACACCTTATTTGTTTTGATAGTCAAGAGGAAAAAAATGTTTATATTTAGCAGATGAGCAAAGTTCTGCATGTGTGAAATGTAGCATTTCACAGAAAACCTGGAGCTTGCTGCAAGCTTTTTTTAATTTCAGATACTACTCCTAATTTATTTGTATGTAACTCCTTCCTTTGGGTTTCATGGTGATGACTTTATGATTGCATTAGGTCTTGATTGGGTTTTTGAGAATTGTACAGAAAGTAACAAATGATTTAGAGATTGTTTCATCACTTGAGTAATTTACATTTTTACATTGCATTGTCACCTAACCCAAATCATGTTAAAGGCCTTAAAAGATTAAGTATCAAGGCAATGTGCCCTGAGTATTATCACAAGTGATCCACAGGCTCGTTTGGACAAATAGTTAGGTGAAAGGTTGGATTTAATCATTTAAAAAAAAAACTGATAGTTGCTAGGTGAAAGTACAGCTGTCAATGGGAAAAAAATAAATAAATTTGGCAATGCTTTATAGGGGCACTGCAAATGGATCAGTGTTGGTATAAAGGGATGAGACAACAGAGGAACATGGAAACAGTGTTAGCTTTTAATTTTATTTGAATGCTATATGAAAGTTAGCTGGATTCAAATAGCATTTGATGGAAATTAGATTGACCCGTTCAAAGAAATAGATAAAATTTAAGCTCACTGAGGCAAGAGAAGTCTGAAATAATAGTTGTGCCTGTGGCTCTTGGGCAGAGCTAACTTCAAACGAAGAGCTACTGGAAGAATTATGATTTGTAAACTAGAGGACCACAACTGAATGTTTCCAGCATATTTTAAATTTTTGCTGGTTCTTAATTCTCAAGGCCTTTTGATGAGCAACCTAACTTTCCATCTAAGAAATGGCTTTGCTGCTCCTCTCACGTCGGTCTTTGTGGGTTTCCATCCAGTTTTTGCCGTGTTTGGAGAGATTGCAGCTATTTAAAAAGTACCTAATAATTGCTTAGAATTCAGATGTCGAGCAGCTATTGTTCATTTGCCGGTGCTACAGGAAACGCGCTGGAGCATTTCGTTCAGTCGCTCCCCCCCCCTTCCAACTTCGCCAATGTAGGGTACAGAAGCCGAGGCTGACGGACAGCGGCGTGAGGCTCCGCCTTCTCTATTGCGTCAGGGGGACGAGCTTCTCCGGAGAGCCAATGGGAAAGGCGAGCGGCGCGACGAAAGCGCGGGAAAGTGCGGGCGAGCCGAGGCGAAGAGAGTGAGGGGTCGCAGCGGAACGGAAGCATGGACAACTTTAAGAAGGTTGAGAAGATCGGGGAGGGGACCTACGGAGTGGTCTATAAAGCTATGAATATAGTAACGGGAGAGATGGTGGCTCTGAAAAAAATAAGACTGGACGCGTAAGTTACTGCCAGCTGACAGGGTTCCTGCCAGGGTTCTGTGCTGACAGTCTGAGCTTCGTGCTCATCTCGAGATTTTACCTTCAGGAATAAAATAAGGAGCACTCTAGTCTTCCTGAGATTGCACATGCCCTGTTCACAGAATTACATCACAAACCTTTTGTCTAAGATCCAAATGTTTTGGATGTTTATTTTAAAAAAAAAGCCCCATCCGGTATCTTAACTTTGACAAACATCCAACGGTTGCTCGACGACTTGTGAAAATCGAGCAAGGGGACCCTGAACCATCCACACAGCGACATCTGAACTCGAGTAGCCTAAGGCTGCAGAGAGCGTCCCCCCCCCCCCCCCCCCCCCCCCTCCGTGGCCCACCCACTCTTGCATCTGGCGCTCAACCACGGCAGTAAATTTGCAAAGCAGAACCTTATTATTCTTTACAACCTCCTGGTGATCAAAGTCAGGGGAATGTTAGCGCAGTGCTTGTGGAGAGCAATAACTGCAAAGCAGTTCATTACCCTGGAGCCCAGTTTTAATGTGAATTACTTTTAAGTCGATCACTGTGCATTGATGCCCAGTGACGAAGTTTGTTTGGCAAACAGCTGGTCACCCCAACAGTTAAAAACATGGTACAAAGTATGGTTGTAGAGAAAGATCAGTTGATACAGAGCAAAGGCAACAATCCTTTAAAGAAAATTTAAATGAAAAATATTAATGTTAGATGTGTTGAAGTGAAAGGATGGGAAAGTAGAGCTGTTGCAGAGTAACTTGCAAAATATCCCCAAACTCTGGCACTCTCTTGAATCAATCTTGTATAGAAATTAATGATTGAATGGCAACTCTTCCCCATTTAAAAAAAAAATTGCATACAGGAGCAGCTGTAACTTGCCCAAGTGCGCACAAATGCAAGGAATCCGACCATTAAAAAGGAATTGCTCAGAACCCATCACGAGGCTGTATTTGTTGCCCATGCCTGAATGTCCCAGATTATTGGTTGTCAACCTTTTTGAATCGAACGCCATCTCAGGTATTCCTTTTTAGGCAGACCACCAGTGAGGATAGTGGATGCCTAGTAAGCTCGATCTGCTTTATAGATCATTGAGAGGATTTGTGTTTTATTTTCGTGCAAAATAGTTGAGGGAATTTTCCTCTGGTAAGCCAGATTTGCAGATGCCATTCTTCCTTTCCCTCTCCCATCCCTCAACCTTCTGGACAAAACCCGCAAAGCCAGAGACCATGGGTTAGGAAATATTACCCTAGAAAATATGGCATTGAGCTCCCTTGTTTAAAGTTCAGATTTAATGTCAGACATACGCAACATCACATGCAGGCCAGGCAGAATTCCTAATGACCAGTAACTGTAAACTGGACTCAAGAAGAAATAAATGTATAACAAAGAAAGAAATGTAAACTCTGCAATTACAGATAATAAGTATTCAATAATAAATAATGTGCAAAGTAAGAATCCTTAAATGAGACTCTGAATGAGTCTGTTGTTCAGCAGTCTGATGGCTGAGGGGTAGTAGCTATTCCTAAACCTGGAGGTATGAGTCTTGTGGCACCAGGACCATTTTCCTGATGGCAGAAGCAAGAATAGAGCATGTCCTTGGTGGTGGGATCCTTAATGATTGCTTCTGCTCTCTAATGGCAATATTCCATGTAGGTGTTTGAGATTAGTGGTTCTCAACCTTTTTCTTTCCAGTCACATACCACTTTAAGTATTCCCTATGCTCTGTGATTAGTAAGGGATTGCTTAAGGTGGTTTGAAAACCACTGTTTTAATTCTACCTAATTGACTCATTAGGTGCATAGTTTCATAACTCAAGCAAAATATTTCAGTAACTGTTGGGTCTAGAGCAGTGATCCTCAACCTTCCCTTCTCATTCACATACCACCTTAAGCAATCCCTTACTAATCACAAAGCACTGACTTTGTGAGCTCTCTTTAAACAATAATCCAGGTAAATCACATCAGTGGTGGGAGGGAATGTGTGACTAATTAAACAGCTCTTCCAAGAAGATAGGATGATCTAAATAAATTAGTTTTCTTTATCATTCCACAGTTTAAACTGTTTCTCTTTACAAAATCTTAATTTTCCTATTTATTTTCCTTTATAGCAACTAATTTGATTCTTAATTCACTTGGACTGAAGGGTCTGTTTTCTATGATGTAATGTACTATGGTTCCCTGATTCTATCACAAGCTGAACCTTGAGTCCTAACTCAAACAGAAGGGAGACCTTATCACGTATTTGACAAAATGTGGATATTTTGAATGATAAATTCTAAAAGGTACTATTGAAAAACAGATGATGAGAAGATGTGTAGGATGGTGGGTTTGCAGAAGAACAAATAGATGTTGTAACCTCAATGCTATAACTCACATTTGTTAGTTTGCAATGAATTAGGGGACATTCATTTTGAGCTCAATTGTATGGTAAGTTTAGTTATTTGATATTTGTATCAAAGACAGAGGGCCATAGTATTTCAGCTTGGAATTAACACCTATTCAGCTGTTTTTGGTTCATTAATACAGCCAGAAGAAGAACCCTGTTTTACTACAGATTCTTCCATAAAAGCACCAGAAAATTGCTCACATGAATAGATCGAAATGAGCTGAAGAACTGAGAGGATATTTTGTTGTTGTTAGGTAATATGTGTGGAAAATAGCTCTTGGGATTACTGTTTTCATCATTTAATTGTTCTGTTAACAAAACTGGACAACAGTTTTTTTTTAAAGGTTTGTTTCCTGAAAGAAAATTGCGGATTATGATAGATAACTATGCTGAACACAAAGATAATTTCAGATTTGCTGTATCACATAGGAAGTTGGAGCAACATTAAATTAACTTTTATTGAATTTAGCATTAAGCATATACTCGCCACAAATCTAAAAGAAAATATTGTAGCTGTTGTGACATTGATGAAATGTACCTGCTGTATTGTCCGCCTCGATTCCACAAGCAGGTGAGACCCAGGAATAACTTCCATTAGCACCCCCAAGGATGAGTATTCTCGCATACTCAATGAATTCCCCTCCATCCTGCGGCCTCAATTCACTTCCGCCATGCCCCAGCATGGTGTCTGCCACCACATTTTGACCCAGGGCCACCCCCATGCCAAAGCCAGATATTTGCCTCCTGAGAAGCTACAACTGGCAAAGGAGGAATTCTCCTGACTACTGGAGCTAGGGATCGCCTGCAGGTCGGATAGTCCATCTCTGTGCATTAACTGCTCGCCTGACAGAGTTCGGCCTCACCGTCAACGTGGCCAAGTGCCAGTTCGGTAAGGAGCCCCTGCAGTTCCTAGACCATATCATTTCTGTGGATGTGGCCGCCCCGTCACCCGAGAAGGTCACAGTTCCCAAAGCCCGTCACCCTCAAGGGTCTACAAGAATTCACCGGGATGGTCAACTTTTACCACCATTTCATCCCAGGGGCGTCTCGCATCATGCAGCCGTTGTTCGCACTGATCACCGCCAAAAGTAAGACCCTGGAGTGGACGGAAGAGGCCGAGAACCCTTTCACCGCGACAAAGGATGCCCTTGCGAGCGCCACCTTACTGGCTCACCTGCAGCTCGATGCATTCACAGTGGACACTTTGGCCACGGCCATTGGGGGCGTCCTGGAGCAATTGGTCAATAGCCAGTGGTGCCCACTTGCATTCTTCAGCAAACACCTCCGCCCTCCGGAACTAAAATACATTGCCTTCAGCAGGGAGCTCCTGGCCCTGTATCTTTCCATCAGGCACTTCTGGTTCTTCCTGGTGGGCAGGCCGTTCATGGTTTTCCTCAACCACAAACTGCTCACCCAGGCCCTTGCCATGTCCAAAGATCTCTGATTGGCACGCCAGCAGCGACATCTGTCCTACTTCTTGGAGTTCACCGACATCTGACGCCGAGCGGGTAAGGACAATGTTGTTGCAGATGTGCTCTCAAGGCCCACCATCCACAGCCTGTCCCCCGGCCTGGACTACACCCAGCTAGCGCAGGCACAGAAAGGGGACGAGGAAACACAGGCTTCCCGCACCGCCATCACTGGCCTCCGTTTCAAGGACCTTAAACTGCTGGACAGCCCCGACACACTGCTCTGCAACGTCTCCACCGGTTCACCGTGCCCAGTAGTCCTGCCGCAACGGAGGCCGCAGGTTGTCAGCATGGTCCACGACTTGGCTCACCCCTCAGTCAAGACCTCGGTTTGCATAGTAGCAGAACAATTTGTGTGACACGGCCTCAAGAAACAAGTATCCTAGATGGCGAGAAATTGCACGGAGTGCCAGGCCTCTAAAGTCCAGCACCATGTTAAAGTTCTGATTCAGAAGTTCAACCCCCCCCAACCAAGAGGTTTGAGCATATCCACATCGACATCATGGGCCCCCTAGGGACGCCCGCTACTTGTTGACTTCAGTCAACTGCACGATGAGGTGGCCGGAAGCCATCCCACCGAAAGACACTTCCGCCGAGTGCTGCGCCAGAACTCTGCTCGCCCACTGAATTGCCAGGTTCGATGTTCCACCGCACATGACAAGCGACAGGGGTGCCCTATGATCACAACTGTCGAACCTCTTGGGGATCAAGCTCCACCATACCACCGCGAACCATCCCCAGGCCAACAGTCTAGAGGAGCGTTTCCACTGGCACCTCAAGTCGGCTCTTATGGCACGACTCATGGCCCCAACTGGATGGACAAATTGCCCTGCGTCTTGCTCGACATTAGAATGGCACTGAAGGAAGACCTCAGGTATCATCCACAGAGTTGGTCTACAGCACACTGTTGTCGCTACCCGGGGAGTTCTTCAGCCTAAGCATTGATTCCGTGACCGAGAATTGGACCCTACTGGCAGACTTGTGGGACAAACTCGCCTCACTCACAACCCCACCACCAACCCACCAAAGCTGCCGCCCGACTTGCATCCCCATGGAACTGGCCACGACAGACTTCGTTTTTGTTCGGCGAGGCCCACACCCCGCGCCCCTACGAAGGCCCTTACAAAGTCCTGAAACACTCAGGCAAGACATTCACTTTGGACGTTGGGGGCAGGGAGGAGATATTCACGGTTGACAGATTCAAGGCAGCACACTTGAACCTTAGTCAGTCAGTACTGACAGCCTGACCAAAACGATGAGGTAGGCTGCCCAAGTGGTGAGACGCGTAAGCCGGTTCTGGAAGGAATTGTGTGGCGGTGCACATCTTTCGTGTGAACCAGTCCCCCTTGTATTGCCATGCCGGCGGGGCAGTCGTGGGAAGATGGCACCGTCGGGGGACCTCAGTGGCTTAGGCCAAAGCGCACGACTTGGGTGAACATGATGATGTAACTGCCAGCGCGGGGGCAGAGCTCACACCGCCCTTAAACGGCGCGTGCGAAGTTTGAATAAATCCATTCAACTGAAACCCCTCAACGTCCTGTGGTGTGTTTCAGTTAGTAGCTGCTACATATAAATATATATATATATATATATATATATATATATATGTGTGTGTGTGTGTGTGTGTGTGTTGGTTTGTTGTTTTTGCAATACTGTTTAATCTTAGATTTTAAAAAAATTTTAAGCACACAGTATGTATGGTATATATGGCTACCTTTGGAATGGCCACCCTACTCTTTAGTCACATCATCCCTGGCCCAAGCAAGGTTCTTTATGCAGTGGAAAATGTATTCCTTCCAGAACTGCATCAGTTTCTTGCCAGTGTCATCATTTGCAGGAACAACCTGAGCAAAGGGCCTCCTCAGGTAGATGGCCTTGAATGCTGCAATAACCCCTTGATTCTGGATTTAAGAGGTGGTGTTTAGTGGGAGGAACAAAACTTTGGTGTTGAGTTGGAGATCACCAATAAAAGGGGGATGTACTGGAGCATCGTCTACAATTAGCAAAATCTTGAAAGGTATGCCTTCTTCCAAGCAATGCTTCTCCATTTCACTGGCTTAGCAACCGAGAAAGGCATCTTGAAACAACATTTGTGTCATGCAGGATTTTTTATTGGTCCTGTAATAAACCAGTACATTGTATTTGTTAATGTTCTTGAAAGCCCTGAGATTTTCACTATGCCAAATAAGAAATGGCTATAACTTGTAGCCAACAATATTACCTCCCAAAAATACTTGTCACTCTGTCTTTAAAAGTCTTAAAGCTTGGCATTGACTTGGCCTCCTTATGGATGAAGATCCTTCCAGGCATTTACTCCCAGATTGAGGAGGTTTCATCCATATTAAAACTTTGCTGGGGCAATAACCTCCCTCTATAATTAGTTTATCTAAGGTCTCAACACATTTTTCTGCTGCCTTCGCATCAGCATTCACGGACTCACGATTCATTTTCACATTATGCAGCAAAAAACATTGTTTGAAGTGCCTGAACCACCCAGAACTATCACTAAATCAAATATTGTAGCCTGGTCCTGCTTTTCTTTCAGCATCTGGAACCAGCTTCGTGTCTTAGCAGTGATCATCAATGTGCTGAGAGGGTCTCACTTTTGTGTTTGGTCCTCAATCCACGTCATTAGCATTTTATCCCGATCGGATATAGGTCCCTCTTGCATTTACCTTTTTTTTTTAATTTTATTTAAAGGTTTTACAAAGCATAAAACATTTAAAAAATTAACAACTACAAAAAAAACCAAATCCCTTACCACCCACCCCCACTTCCCACCTAAACTATCCCATCCCACCCACCACCCTCAGAGCTAAAAAAAAATAATTCCTGGTATTTAATGGCTACTGCTTGGTGTGCCAACCCTTTACATATCATTTATTTAACATCCAAACCCATATATAAACTCCACACCTTAACAAATTATTTTGCCAATAATTTTATCTTTTCCAAATACAAACACAATTGCAATTCATTATTCCATCTTTGTATATTCAATTCCACATCATTCTTCCACATAGTAGCTATACATTTTCTTGCTACAGCTAACCCTAATTGTTTAAATGCTAGTTATGGTTTATCCATCTGCAACCCTGTCATTAATGTATTCGTATAACCCAATAAACACATCAACGGATCCAGTTGCAAATCCATTCTAAATAAATCTCTCAAAAATTTTATAATTTTTTCCCAAAAAGTTTCAACTTTTCTTCCTACCCAAACAGAATGCAAAAAAAACCTGTCTACTCCCCACATCTAAAACACAAATCTGATGAACTAAAGCCATATTTCTTCAACTTTTCAGGAGTTAAGTAAAATTGATAAAAAATTATAATTACTCATACTACATCTCACATTAAGTAATTTCGTAACACATATTTGACCATTCTTCCCAAGACAAAGTAATAGCCAAGTCTTTCTCCCATTTATCTTTCATTTTATATACATCAACCTTTTCCATCTTTTCTTGCAATAACATGTACATTTCTTTCCTTTATCAGCAATTAACATCTCAAATTTTGTTTGATCTGGTAACATCAATTCTCATCCAAAGTTTTCTAATAATAAATCTTGAACCTGATAACAAGCCAAAAAAAGAATTTAATGAAATACCAAACTTCTCTCAAAATCTATTAAAAGAAAGAATCTTGCCTGCTTCAAAACAGTCCTCCACCAATTTTACACCTTTCATTTCCCAATCTTTCATATAATGATTATTTAAAGAAAAAGGGATTATTCTGATATAAAGGTCTATTAGCTGAAATTTTACCTTTAGATCCTATAATCTGATCTCGCTCATACCAAATATCCATTAAATGTCTCAATACTGGCAATTTATACTTTTGCAATAAAAAAGGATTCCATTTATAAATAAATTGATGTATTTTATTTCAGAAATCTGATCCAATTCAATCTTTGCCCACATTGGCAGTTGATCAATATCGAACAACCTATTAATAAATTTTAATTGCGCCGCCTCATAGTAATTTTGAAAGTGCGGTAATTGAAGTCCACCTAATTCATATCTCCAGGTTAATTTTTGCATCGAGACTCTTAACAATTTACCTTTCCATAAAAACAAACAAATTACTTTATTTAATTCCTTTAAAAAATTCTTTGATACTGCACTTGGAATGAACTGAAAAAGCTATTGTATACGAGGATATATATTCATTTTAATACATTCAATCAAAGTTAATGGCAAATTTTTCCATCTATGTAAATCAACTTTAATCTTATTTAACAACGGTATATAATTTAAACTATATAAATTTTGATATTCTTTATCCACTATGACCCCTAAATATTTAATTTTATTAGACCATCTAAATTTAGTGAATTGTCTACAATCTGTATAATCTTCATCAGATAATTGGTAATATCTTACTTTTGTCCTAATTGACTTTATTACTTGAAATCATCCCATATCGATTCAAACAGAATCTTTAGGATGAGGTAACTATATCAACACATCATCTGCAAACAAATTAATTTTATACTCTTGTTCACCTATTGTAATTCCTTTAATATTAAAATCACGACTTATCGCTTGACCCTGTCTAGTTGATCTAGACAAATTGAATGCTGATGAAGTCTGTCCATTTGTCATCACCCTCTCTCACATTTTCGTTACCCTTGTAGCTTTCAGTGGAGCTGATCCTTTAACAGCTTGGAGAATTTTTTCTTTGTTTTTGAGGATCATCGTGATTGTCGAATGTGAAATGCCTAAATCGCGAGCAATAGTATTCACTGTTTTTCCATCTTTGAGTTGTTTAATAACCTTTTGTTTCACTTCCAAATTGATACTTCTCCTTTGTCTCTTGCTGCTGCTATCACTAGAATTGGTTTTGCTGCATTTGGGAGCCATGGTAGATAGAAAGTAGAGTACCTACAAACATAGGCCTTTGTATACAAAAGACATGGGCTGCACATGTTGCATGTGGTAAGTTGTTGCGTACGTCTGCTATGTCCCGTTCGCTGATCAGGATTTCTGAACCTATTATAACCTTGTAGGATAACTGATGTATATGAGATCGGACATTGCCTGAATGGATGTTAAATGGCGCATACCTGTATATCAATGTAATGTACAGCATCTGTATATGTTAGATGCTTTTATTGCCTGTCTGCATCTATCCTGAATAAGTATGACCAAGCCTAAGACAACATTTGCATATCATCTACACTGAGTGAATGCACAGGCATGCTTGGACTGACCAAAGCAGTTTGCTTTGTGGGCAATATACAAGTATACTTAAAATATGACAGGAAATCACAAAATAGGTTATATCTTTTAACAAAAGGTATGTGATTGGAAAATTTTATGGTAATTTTAATGATGAGTAGCCAAAATCCATAAAATACACCCAACGGTGTTCAGGAAGGAAAATCTTTGTCGTCCAGAGTAATCATGTTAGTTGGCTTGCTTCATATTTGGAGAATTGAGTGGGAAAATCCTGAAGATAGATTTTAAGTAAATATGAAAAGAGGAATGAAAAGTTATTACTTAAGACTATCATGTGAAAGTTAATTCAAATAATGTATTTTTATTTTAAAATATATTTTTGGAAAACAGGGAAATGGAAGGAGTGCCAAGTACTGCTATTCGAGAAATATCATTATTAAAAGAATTGAATCATCTTAATATTGTGAGGTAAGAAAATGTTCTGTTGAACAGTATAAAACAAAAAAGATGCATTTTCATTTAATATGATTTTTGAATTCTTCTACAGCTAAAATAAATAATTATTTTGAATCCTTTATTAACAAATTGCTAATGCTTGAACATCTGAAAGAAATAGATACTTAACATGCCCACCATTTAAGAATAGGCAAGTATTGTTAGCTGGGTTTGAAATCAGTAAGTACTTAAGATCAATAAGCTTCAAAAAGATCTGAAGTTATTGTCAGTGAAGTAGAAATGCTCTGTTTTATTTGGTGATCTAAGACAATTTTACTGCCAAATAGCTTTTTTTTTCCTGAAGCAATATTAAATATAGTGGAAGCCATCAAAACCATTTCATAATATACTGGAAGATTTTTTTACACAAAAGAATAAAAACTTATGCATTGTACAGAATAGTTATTTTAATTTAACACCCTTTTGCTTAGGTATTCTTGGCTTTTATTTCTTGGCTTTGATTAAGGAGATTATTTGTTTGAACTTCCTTTGTTGTTTGTAAAGTTCAAATATGTTCTCTTCTCACCTATGTTTTCATTTTGTTAAAATAAAGATTTGTTCTGTTACTCATACAATTAGCATTAGAATTGTACAGAGATAACAGCACGGCATTAGACCCTTTGGCCCACTGAGTCTGTGTTGACCGTCAACTATCCATCCTCACTAATCTGACATTAATCCCATTCTCTCTGTGGGCAATATACGAGTATACTTAAAATATGACAGGAAATCACAAAATAGGTTATATCTTTTAACAAAAGGTATGTGATTGGAAAATTTTATGGTAATTTTAATGATGAGCAGCCAAAATCCATAAAATACACCCAACGGTGTTCAGGAAGGAAAATCTTTGTCGTCCAGAGTCATCATGTTAGTTGGCTTGCTTCATATTTGGAGAATTGAGTGGGAAAATCCTGAAGATAGATTTTAAGTAAATATGAAAAGAGGAATTAATCCCATTCTCTCTGCACCCTACCTCTCACAGACACTCTTGAGGCAATTTACAGCAGGCAAATGAGATTTAGATTTATTTATTATTGTCATACAGTATGCACTGTTATACTGCAAGAAACTTTCTCTTGCATGCTATTTGAAGGCTAGGAAAGAGTCATCACATTCTGTCACTGTCATGCAAAAAAAGAAAAGAAAGTCCATTCAGAGACAGCAAGTTGTTGAGAATACTTTGACTGCTCCTATGTACAGGAGCTGCCTCTGCCATTGCTACTTTTTCTCCATTGTTCCCTTGTGTTGTCCAACAATGGATGGCCTGTGGACACTGATCTTAAACTTCACCATCCAACTGCCTACTCTTCAGAGCACTTCCTTGTCCCCAGGTACCGATTCCTTCAAGGCCTTTCTACCTGTGGCCTGGCGGGATGTCTGCTCTCCATCGGATTCCAAGATTCCTGGTACAGCCTGGCAAAAGGCCTTTTCACCATCACATATCCTCACTTCTCATTCCCTGAGGTCGGCAGTGCCAGTGGCTTGGCAGGTGACTGGTGGAGCCTACCTTCTCCAGTTGCCTTTGTTCTGACAAATTCAGAGCACCTGAGCTTGATTCTACATCTTTCAGATGTAGAACACTAGAGTACCCAGAGGAAACTCAGGAAGCATGTACAAAAACGAAGAATCCAAGGTCAGGACTGAATACAGATCTCAGTCACTGTGAGCCAGCAGCCCTACTAGCTGTGCCACCCTCATTCTTTAAAACAATTCCTTCCACTTTCTACTCTTCCTAAACTGTGGTTGCACTTCAAACTTGTTGAAGAAATGTAAACCACAGCCCATTTTGTAGGCCATGAATTTTGAATATTGGCCCTGTGAAGATGAATCATAACCATATAATAATTACAGCACAGAAACAGGCCAACTTGGCCCTTCTAGTCCATGCTGAACACTTTCTCCCTCCTAACCCCACTGACCTACTTTCAACCCGTAACCCTCCATTCTTTTCCCGTCCATAAACATATCCAACTTCATATCCAAATGCTAATATCAACCCTGCCTCTGTCACTTCGTCTGGAAGCTTATTCCACACATCTAGCACTCCCTGAGTAAAGAAGTCCCCCCTCATGTTTCCTCTAAACTTTTGTCCCCTAACTCTCAACTCGTGTCCTCTCGATTGTATCTCCCCTTTCCTTAAAGGAAAAAGCCACTCCACGTCAACTCTACACCCCAAATAATTTTAAATCCCTCAATCAAATCCCCTCTTAACCTTTTATACTACAAAGAATAAATACCTAACTTATTTAACCTTTCCCTATAGACTTGTAACTCAGGCAACATTCTAGTAAATTTTCTCTGCACTCTCTTCAATTTGTTGATATCTTTTCTACACTTTGGTGACCAAAACTGTACACAGTACTTCAACTTTGGCCTCACCAACGGCTTATACAGTTTTAACATATCATCCCAGCTCCTATACTCAATAGTCTTATTTATAAAGGCCAACATACCATCAGCTTTCTTCACCACCCTATCCACATATGACTTCACCTTCAAGGAACAATGTACTGTAGCAGCAGCCGAGTGCGTGTGTGTGGCCTGTTTGAGAACGGGAGAAGATGCGCTCGACGGCGCCATCTTGATGTGGCTGCTCTGCTGCCGCGGCCATAATATTGCAGATCCGGTTCGCCTGCGTCTCTATGTGCGCGGCCACAGTACCATTATTCCTAGATCCTTCTGTTCTACTCCTCTCTTCAATGCCCTACCATTCACCATGTATGTTCTATTTTGATCAACCCTACCAAAATGTAATACCTCCACACTTAATCTGCATTGAACTCTATCTGTCATCTTTCAGCCCACTCTTCTAACTGACGTAAATCTCTGCTAGCTTTGAAACAGTTTTTCACTATCCACAGCTCCACCTATCATAGTATCATCTGCATACTTACTAATCCAATTTATCACCCCATTATCCAGATCATTAATATATATGACAAATAGTAATGGACCCAATACTGAACCATGAGGCACACCACTAGTCACTGGCTTCCAATCTGACAAACAGTTATCTATCACTACTCCCTGGCATCTCCCATTCAACCATTGTTGAATCCATTTTACTACTTCAATGTTAATACTTAATGATTGAACTTTCTTAACTAACCTTCTCTGAGGAACCTTATCAAAGGCCTTACTTTTCCATATCTTATCCATTCTATTCCAAAATTCTGAAGCCTCCAGTTATATTCACTAATGAGTTAATTATAGGAGAATATGGACTAATTGATCATGCAGTCAAGAAGTCTCTCATTCTGCTTAAAGAAGACTCTAATTTTTGAGGCTGACATGATAAATTTGTGTATTTAATTTCCATTTCACAGTAAGCAAGATGTTATGATGAATCCATCAAAGCAATCATGGATAATTTATGTCTATTTATCCTAGACTGCTAGATGTTATCCACAGTGAAAAGAAATTGTACTTGGTGTTTGAATTTCTCAATCAAGATCTGAAGAAGTATATGGACTCTGCTCCACCAACTGGATTACCTTTGCAGTTAGTTAAGGTATTAAGAATGTAGTCACTTTTCAATTATTATGTTTTCTATAATTTAAAGTAACACAGAGAAAGACACACTTCAAACAATGAAGCTCTCCCACTGTTTTGAGATTCTAGGCTAATTCAATTTTATTCAAGGATGACAATTAATTGTCCTTTTTCTAGATCTGTTAGGAGATAGAGTTTGGAACTTGACATATATAAAATAACGAGAATGGACCTAACTAATAACTGATATTGCACTATAGAACATCAATATGCTTTGATGGTAAAGTAATAGCATAAATTAAACAAGAAAATCTTCATATACTGGGGTTGAGTGAAATGCACAAATGTGCTGGAGAATCTCAGTAGGTCACACAGCATCCGCTGGAAGTAAGTGGTAACCAACATTTTGAGCCTGAGCCTTTCTTCAGGAATCAGGAAAAATAGATATTCACCTGAATATAAAGATGGGAGTTGGGGGGGTGGGGGGGTGGGGAGGAGAGGAAGGGAAAGTAGGAGGGGCACACTAACCCTAACATGCAAGAGGTGGATAAAGGTAGGAGGGTGTAACATGAGATTTACAGAGAAGAAAGTTCAGACACAAGCTGATAAACAAGTAATATTTATTGTACACAAAACAGCACGATACTAAAAACCTCATAAGCTTTCACATCTGATACCAGTGGCTGCCTACTCCCTCTTTGTTACACACATACAGTAATATATGGTTACGAATACACTTACAAGACAGGAACTTCAGCAGGCACTCCTGATTCCCTGCACCAATTGGGTGTGGCTCAATGCTAAATATTCCCACACAATACAATGATCCCGCTACAAGCAGGGGGACGGCGTGCATACAGGGTGTGCCAGTACTCCCTTGGGAGCACCCCCATTTTCTGGGCTACTGTCTGGCACCAGAATGCTGTTCCTGCTCTCTCACTGTGCATGGATCAGTGTCTACCGAAACAGGTGCAACATATTGCTTGCTCTGGCTCCCCTAATGGACTCACAGGGAGAGTCAGGACTGTGTATTATCCAAATTAAGAGTATTTTAAAAAAGGGTTCCTGAAGCACTCACCCCATGGGGAATTATTAGAAGTGGTGTTATGGGGGGAGTGGAAGAATGCCATCATTACCGAAAGTTTACTTCTACAAGGGTACAAACAGCTCCTGTAACTTGTCAAGCCAAAACATTTTGATTAAAGAGTCTATACAAGCAGCTCCGGTAACTTGTCAAGCAGGGTTGTAGGTGTAAAATCCTCAGCTGTGTGTGCCAGAGCTGTCTGGTGCATACAGATTGTGCCACAGTGACGCTGCATGCACATTCGTAGGCTCTCACGGCACCGATCAGCATAGGCGAGAAGAGCAGCTCCAATGGTAGTCTGTGGTCTCCTTTTAAATGGGGGAGGGTTGAGAGAAGATAGAGTTTGGAAGAACTCACAAGATAGATTAGTTGGAGGTTAGCTCTGGTGGGGGAGGAGCAGAGGTGAGGCAGGTCTGGGTCGGAGTGGGTGGCACAATGGAAACTCCACCCCCATGGGTCTTCTCCAGGGAGCATATGTCTCTGAGTCACCAGCAGGGTGATGTCGCCAAACTCCGCCTCAGCCCTGCAAACCTGTGTGGGTGCACCCTTCTCCGTATGCGAATCTAGACCCTCCAGAAGGGTGATGGCTTCCTGGACAGTCTTACTGGTCACCAGTCCATCAAGGGCAAGATGACCCCCTTGAGTTCGGGGCAGGCTCTAGATGGTCCGCCAAGGTGGCAGTTACCCTGATGACCTTGGGGAAATTGCTCCCGTTGGGGCCCCTGTACATGACAGTAATGAGCCTACTCCTGATTACCTTCATGCCCATACTGACCATGTGCCACTGATAACTGTCTGCTGCATTGACAGGCTGCCCATGGCACTGGCCTCTAGGTGAAAGAGGCAGTTATAGGGATCCTCCTCATCCCACAGCCAAGCCTCCTGGCGCTCACCCAGTCCTAGGTCTCTATGACCTCATAGCGGCCACTCTCCCTTTCTTCATTCTCGTCTGCCTCACTGTTGGGGAGGACCAGCGGGGGGTCCTTGTGGCAGGTCTGGGCCACTTGGTCACTGGCTGGACTTCCAGAGTCTCAGTTTACGCAGGGGGATGGATACGTGTAATAGGACTTAGCCACATTGTGGTCATCATTGTCCATCCCCAAGCACATGTCCCTCTCTCCCCCATGCATGATGATAGCCTTTACTTTAGTGGGATTGACCTGCTAGTTGGATCAGTGGGCTGCCTGCAGCTGTCACATTTGACCAATCAGCAGGCAGCCTCAGTATATTCAGCCTCGAATCTGTCAATGCGCGCCCGGGCAGTGTTCAGTGCCTCCTGCAGGGAGCCATGGCAGTGTTTCGAGGACTTGATCTGTGTGCCTTTCTGAGCACCATGTTTTGTTAAATTCCCACTGGCACCTCAGCAAGTATATCAACAAACTTAGGGCTCCCCCATGACTCCGCATGGCTTTGGGAAATCCAGGTTCCTCCAAGGGGGAGGTGACGTGATGGCCAATCTTTTGCACGCAGGGGTCCATCCTGTCGACCCAGTTGACCAGTATTAGGTAGCCTGCCAGCCAAGCCGCTAGCTTACTGAACCCCTGGCTATAGTCTGTCCACCCAGGGATCCTAAATTCTACCCCTGATATTCTTCAATTCGTGGGTCTCTTCCACAGGAGGTACACACACACACACACACACACACACACACACACACACACACACACACACACACACACACACACAACACATTAGAACAATCTCCAATATAGTTCGTTACTATGTGTCTCTGGTCGATATTCCTTGAACACTGCTTGCAGCACCAATTATTACATGAGATTTAAATCCAATTCGGTGGGTTCACAGAGAAGAGAGTCCAGACATAAACTGACAAATGAGTAAACTTTATTGAACACATAGGTAAGTTGTAATGGGGAAGACACAAACATCACTTGACTTGTGAATCTGTAGGGATCATTTACTGCATTCAATGCTCCCAGTGTGGCCTCATCAACATTGGGGAGACTGCACTCAGTCTGGCAGATCGTATCAGTGAGGACCTTCGCTCTGTCTGCTGCAACTGCAAGAACCTCCCAGTGGCCTACCATTTTAATTCGATACAGCATGCCACACTGACATGTCTGTCCATGGCCTCGTGTACTGCCAAATTGAAGCCAATTCAGGAGTTTCCAATCGAACAACATTAATATTAATTTCCTTGGTCTCTCTCTCTTTCCCTAGTCTTCTGGTTCCTTACCCCCACTCCCCACACCCTTCCCTTACTTCTCCTATCAGAGAACAACCCTTCTTTGTCCTTTGCCCTCTCCCCCATCACCTCAGCTTCTTTCTCTTCGATCTTCCCACCTATTTCCAAATCTTAGCTGCTCGCCTGTGTTCTTCTCTCTTTTCCACACCTTTTTTTTCAGGCATCTGCTTGTTTTCCTGATTTCTGATGAAAGGCTCAGGCCCAACACATTGGTTATCTTTCACTTCCCATGGATGCTGAGTTTTCACAGCACATTTCTGTATTGCAATACTGATTGAGCTTCAGTTCAGCTCATATTGAACTCTCTTGTTGCAGGTTGAAAACTTTTCTGAACTGGGTTAGGTTAATATAATGAATATTATTGTCCACTGTATTTTGGAGTACAGGATGTCCCTGGGTTAGAACACCTGACTTAAGACACCCCTGTATTTGAATGAGCTGTAATGTCATTAAATTCAAAAGTTCAAGATATTTACAAACATTTGTCCCTATCTATAGCAGAACTATTTATCTCTCTTCACTATTTGTAATTATTCTTTCTTATCTGTCTTATGTGCTTGTGATAATATTCATTTCAATACATTGGAGATATGATTACCATATCAAGTGATTTTGTGTGTTTTCTGACAAAATCGTTTGAAAAATGAAACCAATTCATTGCCTGGGGATTGCTGTGGTTAGTTTCTTGATGCTAACAACTTTATAAATTCCGATGAAATAGTTTTCAGTTTATTTTGTACAATTAGGTTTTTCTTTTCCATCACTGACAACTTTCTGCCTTGGTTCTAACTTAATGGTCCGTTATTATTGAAAGCATTTTTGCCTAAAATGACATTCATAGGAGAGCTAGACAGGAGAGTTCCAAGCAGATTGTGGCGTGAAGGATGGACAGCTGCAGAACTGGAGATTTAATTTCACAGGATGTATGAGTTAATTTTTAGCAGTCCACATTCTTGAAGCTAGTCTGATTAATGAATTCCAGTGGAGGATACTCTAGAAGAGGGTGAAATCCATGATCTTGTAGTTTTTCTGCTAAACAGAGAAAAGATGCAAGTAATGTGAATGTTAAGTCAAAAAGATGGGTGGGGGAGCTGTTGCGATGAAGTGGCAGGGAGTCTTGTCCTAGCTCAGAGCATTCCAGGAAAAGCACATCTTCCATGTAACAGTCCTCATGTACCTTCAATTGTTGTATTTCCCAAATTCTGGGAGACATGAGTGGCCGAGTATTAAGACTAAAAGATAAGATAAAATCTGACACATACAGCATTGATAAAATATTTCAATGAACCACCAGTCTAAAAGCAGCAGCTAAGTTGCTTGTACCTGTTAAATTCAAAATGGAAAGATTGAAGGAAGTTTGGAATTGAGATCTTTTTCATTTTGTAATATTTCTACCCAACCAAGAACATACTAATTTTTAGAGAATCAAAATTGCCCATAACAGCAATTCATTAGGCCATGGGACATGAACATCATGGATTTTTTTTCTGTGAAATAGAAATTTTATTGTATATAACAGCCATCTGAGAACCATCAGGTCTTTTACATTTTTAAAAAAAATTTAGATCTACAACACGGCGAAAGGCCATTTCAGCTCACGAGTCTGCGCCTCCCAATTGAAACCCAATTAACCTACACCCCCCGGTAAGTTTTAAAGGATGGGAGGAAACTGAAGTCCATGGGGAAAACCCATGCAGACACTGGAAGAATATTACAAACTCCTTACAGACAGCGTGGGATTCGAACCCTGGTCTAATCCTGATTGCTGGCACTGTAAAGGGATTGTGTTAACCGCTACACCAACCATGCTGCTTTGTTTAGAGCTTTACCTCAAAGTCATTGATGCATACCTGTTACCCTCATTTTGTAGTACAGTCAAATTTGTGTGGGTTTTTATATAATAGGAATTGCTTGATAAAATATGGAATTTCGCCTACAGTAGATGTCTGAATTGTTTATTTCTGGATACAAAATGTTCATGTAATGAAATACCTTTTTTGGCAGAGTTATCTATTCCAGCTGCTTCAAGGTGTCGCATTCTGTCACTCTCACAGAGTTCTCCATCGAGATCTAAAACCACAAAACTTACTCATTAATGATGGTGGTGCAATCAAGTTGGCAGATTTTGGACTGGCACGGGCTTTTGGTGTTCCTGTGCGCACATATACTCATGAGGTAGTAAATTTATGCAATTTTTGAATACTTCAGAAACTGAATATTTAGGTCCATTTCTAATGATATAGCACCTGCTTATGTGACATTTTAAAATGGTGGCTTATTCTGTAAATGTGAAGATTAAATGTAATAGAAAACATGGTTCTTAAGAAAAGATGCTGGGAGTCCCTAAGAAGAATGGCACTCTCCATTTTAAATTTCTTGTGAATTCTCGCCATTTCATTGGTAAACAGAGTATTTTTTTTTGCTTTTCTGGGTTTAGTTCATTGTCGACAGTGCTTTCCACATCCCCTCCCCCACCCCCGTAAAAACACCCAGTATCCAGCACCTATGGGGATTGGTAGATACAAGATAACTGAATTTTCTGGTTGCTTGAGATTGAATGTTACACGATTGGCAAACTGACTGCTTGGGGGCTCCAATTTTAAACTTTCGTATTTTTTAATCTATTTATTTCAGTGATTTTCTTTTGCCATTGCTTGAGTCTGCCGGTTGCTTGAATTTTACTGTATCTGTTTACAGTTTGTTATGTACCTACTTCTACAATTGTTGCAATAAAGGAATACAGCTTAGTCTAAAAGACACAGGAAGTATTTCAGGAATGACTTCAAAGCCAACAAGTAATCAGCCTCATTTATGAATTCTAAGATGAGAAAACTTGCAATGGGAAAAAAAACCTGGTTGAAAATTCAAAGTTCAAAAACAACAATGTGCACATTTTGGTGCTCTGTGCCCTGCCTGGAATTGTTATCTGCTGTTTGCACATGCTGCACTGACGTTGACTGTACTCTCTCATTGACCATTAGGTTGCCAGAGTGCAGCAGAATGGTATGGGCAGTAGCTGGCAAACAAGCATCTTTCATCACAAGTCCAACGCAAAAGGAACAAGTGATAATGGTGCACATGTTCAATCCACATGCTCCAGTCATGAATGCCTTCGTGGGCAGTTATATTGAGGGGTCAGAGACCTGCATGGATGTCAAAGACATGTTTACAACTTGGACCAGTGAAGGTGAGGCTGAGAGAGGACAGCAAAGAGGCCATGTTCGCCACTGGAGGGAACCATGGGTGTGGAGGAACTGCAACAAACCTGGTCATGTGGCAGCCCAATGCAGCATAAATATCTAAGAATTGCAAGCAGGAAGGCCACCAGACCAAAAACTGGGTAGAGAGCAAGTGCTGGCACTTCTGTGGGGAAGCAGGCCACCTCGATAGAGCATGCCCAAAACGTGTAGCCACCTATACTCGGGCAATAAGAGGGCAGATGTCCAACAACACCATCCCCAGTGAGATCAACACCCCTCAACCTCAACTGCGATAGATACTCTGATTGAGTCCGAGACCAGGGAAGCAAGGAGAGCCCAATCACCTCCACCTCCAAACCTCACCCCCCCCCCCCAGTCACAATGCCAGAAGCCTCTCCTGAGGAGGCAGAGTCGATGGAGGAGGGAGCTGTGGAGGGAAAATGGTAGATGGAGAAGAAAGAAAACCCAAAAAGCCCCATGGAAGAAACAGGCAACTGACACTGCAATAGTGGGAAGAAAAGGGTCAAATTGCAATCAGAAGCCAGCAACCTCTCAATGTCTGAGCACAACCACCAGACGAAGGCAGTGGAAGTGCCAAGACAGAGGAGAAAGAAAGGAGGAGAACTGGTTATGAGTAAGTCCGACTGTAGGATAGACAACGCCTAGTGTCCTCCAGCTCTGGCCATTGACTCCCAATTCTGGGAGATGGTGTTCTCTGACCACTGCTTCCTTCGTGCCTCCTGTCACCTTCAGGAGAACCAGAAGATGGGCAGGGGTACATGGAAACAGAATGTGAAGTTGATGAATGTAGAGGAAAACCTCTGACTCTTCAGTGAAATGGTGGCAAGTGACCGAGGAAAACATCAAGGTGTTTGGAGAACAAAAAAGAGGCAGAGGGAACTGAGCCAGACAGACCTGCAGCAATTCTTCCTTCTGCAGTCAAGAGGAATGGATGCGAGAGAGAAACATCGAGGGGTGAAAAGCTGGCTAGCCTGGCTATTCTTCTTATTCACACTTCTTCTTCCAAAAGGTTCACAGAGGGAGCTCTGATCCACAGCCTTAAGGAAGAGGACATATTCAGTCACATACTCACAGATGGCCATACAGAGAATGAGCACATCCTTTTATAATGAACTGTGTGACACTAAGGCTAGAGTAGGAACGGCCTCCCAAAACTTTAAGTCCTGTATCAGGGAGGTCTGAGACAACAGCAAGTGGGATAGTCTGGAGCAGCCAATTACCCTGAGGGAGCTGAAGCACTCCATCTGTTTCTTTGGGTCAAGTGAAACTCCAAGAAGCTACAGCTTAGTAGCTGAGTTGTACACAGCTCTGTGGGTCTGGGTGGACCTGGACCTGCTGGATGTATACAATGCTATGCTCCTGGCAGGCAGCATGTCAGACTCCATTAGGTAGGGCATTATCACCCTCATCTTCAAACAGAAGGGGGAGAAGGAGGATATCAGGAATGGGAGACACATATCATTGTTTTTTAAAAAACCTTTATTTCTTACACTGAGTCATATCAATAACAACATCCACAAATGATCATCAATATATACATAGTGACATTTCTTCTTTTCCCCCTTATCTCCCTCTCCCCTTCCCCATCCCCTTCAAAAATTAATAAATAATAAAACACATAAAACAAAGAAATGACAAAAAAAGAAAAAAAGTCGTATCGTCCACTTTCACATATTTAAATCTTATTGTGCTCATAATTATGTTGTTTTAAGAGATGGAGGTTTGTGGTCGGCATTCTCCGACATATTTTATGTATGGTTCCCAAATTTGTTCGAATAATGTACACTTGTCTTTCAGATTGTATGTAATTTTTTTCTAATGGAATACACTTGCTCATTTCTGTACCACTGTTGTATTTTAAGGCTTGTTTCCATTTTCCAGGTTGTCTTAATACATTTTTTTGCAACTGCTAGTGCTATCATAATAAATTTTATTTGGGCTTTGTCTAATTTTAGTCCTAATTTTTTGTCTCTTATTATTTAACAGAATTTTTTTTGATCTTTTGGTATATTATTTTTTGTGATTTTAGGTTTAGATCTTCCCAGAAAGTTTTTACTTTTGAACATGTCCAAATTGCATGTAAGGTTTTTTTTAAACTTTATTTAAAATTTTATAACATGAATAACATATAGGATTATATTTAAAAAAAATAAAAATTACAATATAAAATAATAAAAAATTACAATATAAAATAATAAAAATTACAATATAAAATAATAAAAATTACAATAAAATAATAAAAATTACAATATAAAATAATAAAAATTACAATCAAATTGCATGTAATGTTGATCTAGTCTCTTGTTTACAACGAAAGTATCTTTCCGATGCTGTTGGGTACCACTCTTTTAATTTCTGAGGAATAATATATAATCTATGTAGCCAGTTATATTGTATCATACATAATCTAGTATTTATTGTGTTCTTCCTTGTTCCTATACATAACTTTTCCCATGTTTATGTCTGTGTTTAAATCTTTTTCCCAACTTTGTTTCGGTTTATACTTTGTTTCATCCTCTTCTTTATATTGCAATTTGATGTACATTTTGGTAATAATTTTTTAAATTATCATTGTGTCTGTGATTAAATATTCATAGTTGCTACTTTCTGGTAATCTCAAACTATTTCCCAGTATATCTTTTAGATAAGTTTTCAATTGGTAATATGTAAACATTGTACCTAGTTTCCTGCTTTGCGGAAACTGCCAAAATGTTTGGCCTGGAAGTCAGCCTGAAGAAAACTGAGGTCCTCCATCAGCCAGCTCCCCACCATGACTACCAGCCCCCCCACATCTCCATCGGGCACACAAATCTCAAAACGGTCAACCAGTTTACCTATCTCGGCTGCACCATTTCATCCGATGCAAGGATCGACAATGAGATAGACAACAGACTCGCCAAGGCAAATAGCGCCTTTGGAAGACTACACAAAAGAGTCTGGAAAAACAACCAACTGAAAAACCTCACAAAGATAAGCGTATACAGAGCCGTTGTCATACCCACACTCCTGTTCGGCTCCGAATCATGGGTCCTCTACCGGCACCACCTACGGCTCCTAGAATGCTTCCACCAGCGTTGTCTACGCTCCATCCTCAACATCCATTGGAGCGCTTTCATCCCTAACGTCGAAGTACTCGAGAAGGCAGAGGTCGACAGCATCGAGTCCACGCTGCTGAAGATCCAGCTGCGCTGGATGGGTCACGTCTCCAGAATGGAGGACCATCGCCTTCCCAAGATCGTGTTATATGGCGAGCTCTCCACTGGCCACCGTGACAGAGGTGCACCAAAGAAAAGGTACAAGGACTGCCTAAAGAAATCTCTTGGTGCCTGCCACATTGACCACCGCCAGTGGGCTGATAACGCCTCAAACCGTGCATCTTGACGCCTCACAGTTTGGCGGGCAGCAACCTCCTTTGAAGAAGACCGCAGAGCCCACCTCACTGACAAAAGGCAAAGGAGGAAAAACCCAACACCCAACCCCAACCAACCAATTTTCCCCTGCAACCGCTGCAACCGTGTCTGCCTGTCCCGCATCGGACTTGTCAGCCACAAACGAGCCTGCAGCTGACGTGGACTTTTTACCCCCTCCATAAATCTTCGTCCGCGAAGCCAAGCCAAAGAAGACCTAGTGTTAAAATATGTGTTCCAGGATATTTTCTCCCAATTTGTCTAATTCTATCTTAATCTAGTCTGGTTTTTCTCCTCTCTGATAAAAATCTGACAAGTACCTTAACTGTGCTGCCCTTTAGTAATTTTTGAAGTTTGGTAGCTGTAACCCTTTTTGTTTGTAACTCCATGTTAAATTTTCTTGTGCTATTCTTGATTTCTTACCTTTCCATAAAAATTTCCTTACTATTTTCTTCAGTTTTGCAAAAAAAATTTCTGTCAGGGGAATTGGTAACATTTGGAATAGATATTGCACTTGTGGGAACACATTCATCTTAATACAGTTTTCTCTTCCTATTAAAATTCTCTAAATCTTCCTGGGTTTTTTTAAAATTCATGGTTCATAGTTTAATTTGTTTCAATGTTTTAGGTTGTTATCTATTCTGATATCAAGGTAATGTATCGCCTGTGATTGCCATTTAAAAAAGGTTTCTTTTCAATTTTGTTAATTGGCCTCACTTTGCATTTATTGGTGTTAATCTTGTACTCTGATATCTCTCCATACTCTTTCAATTTCATATGTAGTTTTTTTTTATTGACTTATCTGGTTCTGTTAAATATACTATGATGTCATCTGCAAATAGGCTGATTTTATATTCTTTCTCTTTTATTTTTATTCCTTTTATCATAGTTTCCTTCCTTATCAACTCCGTTAGTGGTTCAATAACCAAAGTGAACAGTGAAGGGGTTCATTGTTAAACGTTGACTTCAAACTCCTGTTCAAACCCATCACCAATCGAGTCACATCTGCCCTGGGACAGGTGATGTCTCCAGACCAAACCTGCACCGTTTTAGGCAGGAAAATCTCTGACAGCCGCCCACTGCTCAGAGATACCATTGCCCACATGCAGGACATGGGAATTTTTGAATGACATAATCACCAGTTTAATTAGCACTAATTATCATAAATAAGGTAGATTGTGCAATTCAAGGTCAGAGTATCTGTCATGGAGAAAACTGTAAGATATTAAAAGTGTAGGTTAGTACAGTACTTATGAATAATGAGATAATGTTCTATAAAATTTATAGGCTGATTTGATTTGGGGATTTGGTATTAAAATGATTATTACTAAAATATTTATTTTATATTCTTATTTCCATTCTAGGTTGTAACCTTGTGGTATAGAGCACCAGAAATTTTAATGGGATGTAAATTTTACTCAACTGCAGTGGATGTTTGGAGCATTGGGTGCATTTTTGCAGAAATGGTATTTATTTCATATATGCAATTAATTTATAATTTGTGTTTATTTTAAATATTTACACTTTACCAAAATATTCAGATTTTTTATTTTATTGAAAATCTTGAGGAAAGATGAAAATGTTGAAAAATTTGACAATATGACTGCTGAATTTCCATTTACATATCTGTTAAATGTTTTAAATACAATTTATAGTAACTATAAATCCAACTTATTTTCTTTGTCATGCTAATGAAAATCCCAAATGTTAGCATGTAACATTTTATTAACATTTTACTGTCAATGTGTTACTGAACCAATTAAATCACTCAAATTGCTCAAATTGCTCAATGAAAAGACATATTGCCTACTTTTTTCAGTAACTGAAATCTATTGCCCAAATAAGGTCTTAAACAAATCAAAATTCAAGAAATTGCATGTTTCATAATAACCTGTTAAGTATATTTTGTTTCTTTCAATATATTTCAGAACATTTTATTGTAAGACTCCAGCTTCTTCCAAAGTTTGCCCCAGACATGATTTTTTTTTAAAAGAGCAGTGAAACTATAATCTGAACCAGGGAACAATGCACATTTCTCATGATTTATGATAGTATTTAGCCAAATGTTAGAATGCTTCTTTTACAATCTAGCAACATTATTTTGCTTGTTTCTTATAATTGTTTGGAACACAAATAGAGGAGATTCTACAAATGTCAATTTATATATGAGTACGATTGCTCTTGACAATAAAGCTGTCATTCCACCCAGCATGGTATAAAGAAGCCCTACTGGTACTGACGTCAATGGATATAATAGAGAAATCTCTCCCCTTATTGAATCATGGGATGATGTTAAGATTTTTCCATGAGAGGGAGAATCTTAAACAAGGGGTTCACAGATCCAAGATGAGGGTAAGTCATTTAAAATTGAGATGTACAGGAATTTCTCAGAGGTAGCGAATCTCTAGAATTCTCTTGCAGACAGTTGTGGAGGCTAGATTATTGGGAGGCCCCGGGGACCTGGTATGGAAGAGGAAATGAGGCCTGGGGTGAATTAGCCATAATTACATTGAATGGGTAGGGTAGGCTTGAAAATATGAGCAATAACTCAAATATGTAATATTCACAAAAGAACTAGAGAAACTCAGAAAGTCATGGAGCATTATCAGAAGTAAAGGATAATCTAAAAAGTTCTGATAAAGATAGGTTAATGTTTGGATGTAAAGGACAAGTTTTTCATTCTTGTTTGGAAGCCAAGATTAGTGGAGCTTCTATTCTAATTAATCAGAATATTCCATTTGAACCCCAGAATAGTACTTTAGATAAACAGGGGTGTTTTATTATTCTTACAGGTAAATTATATAACAGATTGGTTGTATTGTTCAATGTTTGTGCATCAAACACAAATGAGCCTGCTTTTTTGGGAAAAAAATTCAGCTTTACCTGATCTAAATCAGTCCTCATTGATCTTGGGAGGGGTCTTTAACTGTTGTTTAGATGTTCTTTTAGATCGTTCTTCTCCCAGATCTACTACTCTTTCTAAATTGGCATCTTTTCAATCAAATTATGGTGTTTCAGATGTGTGGCAATTCTTAAATCCTATTGATAGAGAATACTAATTTTTTTCAAATGTATATCGTTCTTACTGTAGATTTGATTTTTTTTTTAAATTGATAATGAATTGATATCTTCGACTAAAGCACATGACTATCAGGCAATAGTTGTATCTGACCATGCTCCTGTAGTTTTATCCTTGAATTTTTCTGATATACCTATGGAGATTTAATACCCCTCTACTAACAGATTAAGAATTCTTAAGCTTTTTGGGACAATAAGTACAGTTTTCTTTAATACTAATTCCTCTCCAACATTGTCCAATTTGATTGATTCGGATACTATGAAAGCTTATTTGAGAGGACAAATTATTTCGTACACGGCTAATATTAAAAAAATGTCTAATAAAGAAAGACTGGAATTGATGCATCAGATTAAACAAATTGATAAATTTGTTTGCTCAAAATAAAGATTTGGAACTATATTAAAAAAATGAGTTGAACTTAAAACTAAATTTGATCTTCTTTCTACATACCCTATTGAATAACAATTATTGAGAAGTAAAAGTCATTTTTATATTGGGGGTGAAAAAAATTGACAAGTTACTTTCAGGTCAATTGAAAGGTATTGCAGCTAAAAAAAAAACAAATTAATAAGATTCGAATGAGAGATGGCACAATGACAACGAATCATTCTATAATCAATGAGACTTTCAGACAATTTTATTCTAATCTTTATACTTCCAAATTTAATAATAATTTTTAGAACAAATAAATTTACCCACCTTATCTCAGGATAAGTGTACAAGGCTGGCGGAACCTATTTCTCAGGTTGAAATTTCTATAGCATCTCCTCTTTGCAGTCTGGTAAATCTCCAGGTCCAGATGGATTTCCTGCAGAATTTTATAAATCCTTCTCTAAATGGCTTGTGCCTCATTTAAGCTCTGTGTTTGAAGGTTCATTTAAAGAAAGAATACTTCCCTCATCTTTTCAATGAGGCTAGTATATCTCTTAATTTGAAAAAAAAGAGAAAGAAGCAACAGAATGTGTTTCTTATAGACTAATTTCATTACTTAAAGTTGATATGAAGATTTTATTTAGAGTTGTAGTGTATAGATTAGAAAACATTCTACCAATAATTATTAACTCTGACCAGACAGACTTTATTAGAAACCATTATTCCTACTATAATGTATGCCGAGTATTGAATACAATATATTTACCCTCTACCCATGTGATGGAATGTGTTCTTTCACTAGACGCTGATAAAGCGTTTGACTGGGTAGAATGGAAATATTTGTTTGCTACTTTAAAGAAATTTAGTTTTGGTCCAGATTTTATTAATTGCATTGAAATATATTTACATCCTATGGTTTCAATTTGTTCTAATTTACAACAATTGGAAATGTTTAGGCTATTTAGGGGAACACAACAAGGATGTCCATTAAGTCCTTTACTTTTTGATATAATACTAGAACCATTAGCAGTAGCCCTTTGACAATGTAGAGAATTTAAAGGATTAATCAGAAACAGAATTGAACATAAAGTATCTCTATCCCGATAATTTATTGCTTTTTATTTCAAATCCAGAGGTTTCTATGCCAAATATATTAACTATATTTGCTCAGTTTGGACAATTTTTCGGGATATAAAATCAAGTTACGCAAGAGTGAACTTTTACCTTTAAAAGAATCTTTTTCTATGTATTCTAAATTTCCATTTAAAATAGTGAAAGATAATTTTCAATATTTTGGAATTGCTATCACAAAAAGTTGTAAGAAACCTATGAAATAAAATTTTGTAGTATTACTTAATCAGATTAAAATATTATTGGGATGGTCACCACTTTTGATTACATTGATTGGACGTTTTAATTCAATTTAACTTAACATTCTACCTAAATTTTTGTAGCTTTTTCAAACCTTACTAATTTTTATTCCTATATCCTTTTTTTAATTCATTATATTCGGTTATTTCTTTTTATAAATGGCAGGGAAAAGAATCACGTATAAATAAAGCCCATCGTCAGAAAACTATTAGGAATGGGGGAATGTCACTTCCAAATTTTCAATTTTACTACTGGGCGATTAATAATATGCAGTTTACTTTTATTATTACAATTTGATAAATTAGTAAGTCGCCCTTCTTTGGTAGAAATGGAACTGAACTTCTCTAAGAAATCATCTATATTGGCAATTTTAGGTTCTATTTTACTCTTTTCCTTTTCTAAATTGACACATAATCTTTTCCCACTCACATTAAGAATGATTATTTGGAACCTATGAAACTACAGGTCACTTTAAATAATTTTCAGTGGAGAAAGAGTAGTGTTAAGAAAATATACATTATAATTTCATAAAGTATGCCCTTTATAAGTCAACTATATTCTTCACCTGCATCTTTCTTTCAATTACAGGTTACAAGAAAGCCCTTGTTTCCTGGAGATTCTGAGATTGACCAGCTTTTCAGGATTTTCCGTACACTTGGCACACCAAATGAGTCTGTGTGGCCTGGGGTTACTCAACTACCTGACTACAAAGCAAACTTCCCACGGTGGAGCCGACAAGATTTCAACAACATACTACCAAATTTGGACATAGATGGGAAAGACCTACTGATGGTTGGTAGAGATTATGAATAGATCATTAACTTTAAATTGTAATATTTGTAAAGTTGAACTACATACAGGTGTCCATATTTACCAGATGAGTTTGCACTGGCACATTGTACTGTCCCTGTAAAATCACAATGTTCTTACTCTAACTTCCCCAAATTGTTGAAGTGGATTAAGGTCTCGTCGTTTGGGTTTGAACTATTTTGGGTTTAAATCATCCCACTCTTATTTCATGTCATTAAAGGGTAGAAATTATAGAAGTGCTCACTTTTAAAACTTGGAAATGAAATACAACAGCAGAGACACTTGGAGATTCATTAATAATATATTGTGGTTGGTGCGCTGTGCAGCAAGCAAAAGAAAAACCACAAAGAAGCTGTGAGTGAGTTGAACCAACCAACTGGACTTCACTGGGACTCTCCGAGAGTTTATCAGCACGACCCCCATGATTCTTTGTGGCCTCCCCACTGGGACCATTGTGATGTTAGCCCAGTATTAGCCTGCACCTCCGTGACCTGGTTCGCTTGCAGACCAGTGCAGTCTGCAACAATATTAGCATTTATAAAGTTATTAAAACAAAGCAATGAATTATAATAATGATCATAATTATGCAGGATGACTTAGACCAGTGTTTCTCAACCTTTTTCTTTCCATTCACATAACACTTTAAGTAATCCCTTTGCCATAGGTACTTGGTGATTAGTAAGGGATTGCTTAAGGTGGTATGTGAGTGGAAAGAAAACGTTTGAAAGCCACTGTTTTAATCGTACCTAATTGACTCGTTATATGCACAGTTTCATAACTCCAAAGGAAATGGGCCAATGACAATTTTTCTCAAGCAAAATATTACAGTTACAATTGGGTCTGGAGCAGTGGTTCTCAACCTTCCCTTCCCACTCACATCCCTTACTAATCACAGAGCACTGATGGCATTCGGATTGCTTAAAGTGGGATGTGAGTGGAAAGAAAAAGGTTGAGAACCACTGACTTAGACTGATCCATTGTGTAAAATGGCTAATGTGATACTATATCAATTTAAAATATAAAGAGATGTAATATAGATACACTGATTAGCTCTTTCCTGTTTACATTACACAATGAATATCAGCACTTCAGAGTAGAAAAGAAAATGTGATTATTCATTGCTTTATTTCATTGGCTTTTATGGTTAGAATATTGTGTTAATTTAATGAATACCTAAAGACTGGATACTCAAGTTAAAAGGACAGAGAAGAACTTAATTAAAATGACACAAGTATAAGAAACTTCAGAATATGAAGAGCAGATCCAAATAAGGCATTTAAGATGATGGACCAGATTTTGGAGGGAATCACCAACAATTCCATCTGTAAACACCAGCTAATTTGGAAATTTTGTGTATATGTATAAATACTTGAAAGTTATAGAGTCACAGCATGAATACTTCTTTACATGCACAGGCTGACCAAAAAGCTCCACCTACACTAGTCCCACCTGACTGTATTTCATCCATAGCCTTCTAATCCTATCCTATCTTTATATCAAATGAAATATTTTTGAACATTGCAACATAATACCTGCCTCAACTAACCCCTCTGGCAGCTAATTCCATACACCTAGTGCCCTCTGGGTAGAAAAAAGTTTTGTCACGGGTTCCTATTGAATATCCCTTCACCTCAAAGGTCCTCTGGTTACCAATTTCCCCTACTCTTGGCAAAAGACTCATGTGTTAACTCTTCCTATTATTTTGTATACCTTGAAGAGACCACCCCTCATCCTCCTGTACGCCAAATAACAAAGCTCATGCCGATTCAATCTCTCCTGGCAACATACTCGTAAATTTTCTCTGCATCCTTCCACTTGACTAACATCTTTCCTCTAGTGTGTGACCAAATCTGAACACAATCCTCCAAATATGGCCTCACCAATGTCTTGTACAACTGCACCATGACCTCTCAACTTCAACTTCTATACTGAATACTTTCTGACTGATGAATACCAATGTGACTATACTTTCAAAGTACTATGTATCGGTACTCCTGGATCCCTCTGCTCTACAACATTTCCCAGAACCCTACCATTCACTATGTAGCTTCTAATCATGTTGACAACTGTCCATTCAGAGTGGAATATTACAAAAGTTCCCTAGTACTGGGCACTTGAGATCAAAATGGAAATGGGATTTTTTTTAAATGGAAGTGATAAACAACTGAAGCTTAAGTTCACCTTGTGGACTGAATGCAGGTGTTTCACATGTCACCCAATTTGTATTTGTATTTCTTCCATTGTAGAAGTGTCTCTGCATGGTGGCACACCTAGTGCCTCTTGTTTTAGGGCTGTCTTTGTGGAGTTTGCACATTCTCCCTATGATTGCATGGATTTCCTCTGGTGCTCTCTGGTTTCTTCCCATTTCTAAAACATGCAAAGGTTGTATGGTTGGTTAATTGTCACTCTGAATTGTCCCAAGCATGTACATGAGTGGTAGAATCTTGGGGGAGAGAGGTATAGGTGCCACAAGACTCTCACCACCAGGTTTAGGAACAGCTACTCCCCCTCCACCACCAGACTCCTCAGCAACAAACTCAATCAAGGACTCATTTAAGGACTCTTGTGCTCTTTATTGATTTTATTTTAAATTCTTTCTGTATTGCACAGTTTGTTTACACTCATTATCTGTTTACAGTTCTTTATTTGTTTACATGTATATGCTGTGTACAGTTTTTTTTTGGCACTGCTAGTAAGTGGTAATTCTGCCTCACCAGCAGAAAAAAAGAATCGCTGGGTTGCATGTGATGTCATGTATGTGCTCTGACAATACATCTGAAATCTGGCTTGCTGGCAGTGTGGATATGAAGGCCTTGTGGGGTGGAGGGAGAAGTGTTCAATAATATGGACCATAGGGGAGGAAGTCTTCAGAACAGTGTTTATAAAAATAGAACTGTTGGAATTGTGATTTTATTCCGGTCGCAGGAACAAAATAGTTTGGCTGCCTGGAGATCATGGCTTCAAGTTGGGTGAGCAGCAGAGAGGAGCAGTGGGAGATCCTGGAAGAGAGCTATTAAGTTTGCAGAATAAAGCACTGTCCATATATCTACTTAAAAGATTTCCTTCACAGTAATGATTTAGAAAGGAAATGCTCAAGAAGAAGGGTTGTGATGAAAATTCAGCAGCCAGATGCTGTCTGACCTGATGAATATCTCTCACCTTTTCTTGTTATTTCAGATTTCCAGCACGTGTTGCTTTGTTTTTAGCTGTTGAATATACTTCATTTCCTGGGCAATGATCTAAATGAATTTCATAAAAACTTGCACCATCCTTTGCCCAATTGAAATTAAAATAATATCAGGTATTAAAGGGTAAATCACAAGGTGCCCTGTTGAATTTCCAGGGTGGTCAATTCAAGCCATAAATAATTAATTTCAGATAAATTGTTCTGAAAAAATAGTGCTACATTTTTTAAAAGTTCTAGGCAGTTTTATGTAGTGTTGTTAAATACTCATAAGAAATAGGAGCAGGAGTCGGCCATCTGGCCATTCAATAAGATCATAGCTGATTTGATCATTGACTCAGCTCCACCTACCTGCTTTTTTCCCATATCCTTACTCATCATAAAGATTATTTATTATAATTAGTCAGATGTTTAGAGCTGGTTATGTTTTTAATTAACATGAAGTATTATTATTCAACCATTAAAATGTTCGTTACCTATTTCATGACAGATCTGAATATTTCCTGTTTTATTTGTAGCAAATGCTCCAGTATGATCCTAACAAGAGGATTTCAGCAAAAGTTGCTATAAGTCATCGATTTTTCCGTGACGTGACCATTCAGCTGCCACATTTACAGCTGTAGATTGATCTTCAATTGGAAAATAAAGAAAACGTCTTCGTCTTCATGCTTAAAAATTAAATTTGAATGGACTATTTTCCAAGCAGTTATGTTATTTTTCAGAAAATGACATTTGGACATATTTTGTCAAGTGTATGAATTTAATGAAAAATAGCCATAATTTTGAAGGCAATCAAATATATAGATACTGTATATACTGTTTTATGTGCGGTGGTTTAATGTTAAAAGAAATTTTGTTTCAGTTTTATAAAATGTTCTATTTGAACTTTTTTTTGTAAAAACTTGTAAATCTAATAGAAAATAGGTTGATAATTAACAGTGCATACATATTTTGTGAAATATTGTTTTATGAATTTTACAGCTTGTAGTATTTTAATTTCCTATTGATTTCAATGTGCCAGCATCCTGGTTATCACGATACTAACCTTGTATTGAAAAACATGGATGTGAATCCTAACCTTGTTAAGTAAAAAAATAATTTCCAGCTTTTGTATATATTTTCCCAGTTCTTTCTTGAGTTTATCAAATTTTCTAACTTCACATTAAGGAAGAAATGGCATTATAGAGAAGGAAGGAATATGGAGGTGGAATTTGATGGATATTTTTATGAAGCCTTTAAAATTGTACATGATATTGACATCAGTATTCATATATACAAAACTATACATGAAAATGCCACCAATAAAACATAAGAACTGTGGATGCTGGAATCTTGAGTGAACAAATGGAAGTCTTATAAAGGATATCACCCTGAAACACTGACTGGTCATTTCTCTCCATGGGTGCTACCTGACACTCTGATTCCCTCTAGGTTCTCTGTCACTATAAATGTCTAAAACTGTTTCAGTAACAACTTTGATAGTCCATCCAAAATCTAAATGATCAGTTGAAAGCTGTATTTCTCATGGCTGATTTGCTAGCTGGCTCTAATTAAAAACTGAAGACATACGAGGGACTGTCGATGCTGAAATCTAGAGCAACACACAATCTGCTGGAGAGGGGACGTTAAGTCAATGTTCACAGCATTGTGGGGGGCGTGGCAAGATGACGTAGAGTCTAGACGTACAATCTCGACCTCTCTGGCCAGATTTAAATACCTGTTTTTTAACCCTTTGTTTTCAAGTATAAACTTTTAAAATTTAAGTTTAAAGTATTAAGGAATCATTATGGCCACTAATGGTAAAAAGACGACCTCAAGTTCAAAAGAAGTTACATTTTCGAAGTGTTGAAGATTTGGGGCCTAGACGACTTGATACAGCCCCAGGCTCAATCTCTTCATTGTCTAAACCCCAAAGATCGCCTGTGGGGGCTGGAAAAAAAAACCTATTGCTCACCAAATGAAGGATGGCGCTACAATTACCCATTCTCCGGAAGAAGATGCGTGTTCCCAAGAAGTGAATCCCGATTTGGAAAGCCTTTCATTTTCAATGGAGGGAGCACGCAGGAAGACGACTCCATTGTTGAAAATGCATCAGGTAGCATTGCAATCTGAAGAAATAGTTTTTCTTCGTGAATTGATGAAAAAAACAACGAGATGCGGGGGGAGACCAGCGGCGACCCCCTGAGGAAGTCGGGGTGCCGTCGTTGGGAGTCCAGACCCAGTAAAACTTTTGAAATGCCTTCTGTTGAGTTGCAGCAGGACTTTGTTCTGCCACTATGTCAGAGAGAGCAGAGTTGAGCTTTATTGAATCAGTGTATGCAATTGTTCAAGCTGTTATAAAACCTTTGTTGACATCTCAAATGAATGAAATGGTTCAAATGAATGCTGGTATAAGTTCAGAATTAAATATGGTTAAGACATGTGGATGCATCTTATGAAGAATTTAAAAAATTTCAGACTGCTTTTTTGGACTGTAAACAACAAGTGACTTCTAACACAGAAAAAGTGTTGAAGGTGGAAAAATAAGTCACAGAATTAGGAGAATGTGAGAAGGAGCTAGAAAGAAAAATAAATTATTTGGAAAATCAAAGCAGCAGGAATAATGTGAAAATTGTTGGTTTGCCAGAAGGTATAGAAGGACAAGATCCTCTTTGTTTCTTTAAAGACTGGATTCCGCAAATATTAGAGCAAGAATTTTTCTCTGGGGGATTGGCACTGAAAAGAGCCCATAGAGTTTTAAGAAGAACACCCTCAGCTGGTCAACCACTGAGACCGGTAATAATTCGATGTCTGAGTTATTTGGATAGAGAAGCAATACTTCGAATTGCAGTACAAAATGCGAGACAACGACAAACTCCATTATTGATTCAGAATAGCAGAGTTTTTTTATCCTGATCTGAGTCAAGATGTCATTCATCGTCGACGTCGATTCAATCCAGTTAAAGAAGTTTTGTGGCGTAAAGGTTATAAGTGCTTTTCATTACCCTGCAGTGTTGAAGGTTTTTTATGGAAAATATGAATTTTGGTTTTTTGAAACTGATCATGAAGCAATGATTTTTGCTGATTCATTGCCAGATATAAGAGGACAAAGATGTAGTCCACCATTATCTCAAAGAAAAATCTGGTTGCTCTGGAAATGGAAGAAATGGGAATGGAAAGAGTCCACCTCCTTCTGAAATGGGATCTTCAAGATTGGAATCTTCTGGATGAAAAGAAGAATTTTCTTATTCTATTTTTTCTTTTGTTATTATGATATTTTGATGGTATTGACTGATTGGCTGGGGAGGGAGAGATTTGCACCAAGTTCTTTACTAGTCATCAGCCACTGGTGGGTGACCCACACTCAATTTTTGTTTAGGGGATTACTAACTTTTGGTTTTTTTGGGGGGGGGGGGGTTTCTTTTTTTCTTTATTTTTTAATTTTTTTTAGTTTTTAATTTGTGATTTTGTTTTATTGGAGGGCCTATATACGTTGATTTGAGTTTTTTATATAAAGATATTAACCCAACACCCAACCCCAACCAACCAATTTTCCCCTGCAGCCGCTGCAACCGTGTCTGCCTGTCCCGCATCGGACTTGTCAGCCACAAACGAGCCTGCAGCTGACGTGGACTTTTACCCCCTCCATAAATCTTCGTCCGCGAAGCCAAGCCAAAGAAAGAATAATAGTAGATATGTCAAAGTTGAGGTTTGCTACTTTTAATGTTCGAGGATTAAACAGTCGGATTAAACGTAAGCGAGTCTTGGCATATATTAAGAAAATGAAAATTGATATTGCCTTTTTATAAGAAACACAATTGAATGTGAAGGAAAACGTGAAATTAAAAAGGGATTGGGTTCGGCATGTATATTCTTCATTTAATTCTAGAGCTAAAGGTGTAGCAATTTTGATACATAAAAATTTATCTTTTGAATAACAATCAATGGATGAAAAGGCAGGATGTATTCTTAAATTGAATTGTAAGATTTTTAGTAAATTTTGGACTTTACTTAATATTTATGCTCAAAATGTAGATGATGAAGTATTTATTTCAGATGCATTTTTATGTTTGGGTCAGGCTAATGATAATATTTTAGTTGGTGGTGATTTTAATTGTGTTTTGGAACCTTTATTAGATAAATCTCCGAAGAAAGTAAAAAAATCCAAGATGGCAATTCAGGTCCAAGCGTTGATGAAAGATCTTAATTTAGTAGATATTTGGAGACATCTTAATCCGACAGAGAATGATTTTTCCTTTTATTCATCTAGACATGAATCGTTTTCAAGGATTGACTTCTTTTTAGTATCAGCACATTTACAAGGGAAAATACAACAAACGGAATATAATTTACCGATATTAGAGGATGGAGATATACAGGAGTTAGAAGAACCATTTACTACTCTTAAATTTTTATTATTTCAAGTTCATGATCAATCAAAATGTATTTTCACCATTGCTTCATTTTTCTTGTATCTGATATTTAAAGCTTGTTACTATTTAATTTTGGAGTTTCATGTTATGTACAACTTTGAAATTATTTCCTATATGCCTACAAGCAGATCATTAATATACATCTAAAAGACTAGTGGTCCAGCTTTGACTCATGCAGAGTTGCAACTGTTTAGCTTGCTTTTCTGTTCTTTATTTAGGTTTTCCTGTCTGATTGATACTTGCCACAACTGTAAATTATTTATGTCATACCTATTTAACAAATCTGCTATGTCCCTAATGTAAGTATTCCTATTTCTCATCTTCCTCTGACCCATTGATCAGCTGTGGACCAACATCCTCCCTACATTTGGCCAAGGCCCATGTTGGAGGTTCCAAGCTTAAACCTTGTCCCATCATATGATTTCCAACTTAGTGTCTCTCACCTTTACTTGATCTCCCACAATCCCAACCATTGAATAGATCTCTTCTGTCAAACACCTTCACTTCTCTGATAGCAATAACCATTTGCTATAAATCATCATAACTAAAATATTTGTTTATTTGCTATTTTTTCTTCTAAGACCCAACTTTAATTTTTTTTAGCATATGGTTTCATCTATCAAATATTTCTCTCTCATTCTGTCTGGGACTGCTTCAATTTTTTTTAATTTTTAACAAGCATATTCCATCATTTTTCTTAAAGAAGTAGTACCACATGAGTATAGAATAGAACACCTTGTTGTCACCCTTGCCAGGACTAAATTAAATGGTGCATATTCTGTGACCAATGATGCTTTTGCAGGAAAGATAGGCAGCTGGTGAAGACAGGGTCAAAGAGATGACACTGACTGGAGTTATGGATGAAGGGTCACACTGCTGTTAGTGGAGGAAGAAGGAAGGATGGGCAGCATTGCTCCGTGGAGGGACAGATGATGAGTTGTGATCTGCATTGGATTGTTTTCCCAAGGACAGACAAAGTGATGGCTGTGCTGTTGCTGCAAGGAAAGACAGAGTGGTGGGTGGAGTGGTCACAAGAAGGAGGAACAGAGTGATGATTGGACCTGTTACTGGAGTAAAGAACTGCAAATGGATGCTCCTGTCGCTAGAATGAGGCACAGGGATGGGCAGCGGGTCCTCTGGTATAACGGTGTGTGATGAAAAGGACTGCAGAGCCCCATGATGGTATTCGGGGGGGGGGGGGGGGGGGAGGAAGCCTAGGCGGCGCTGTCGCGGGAGGCGCTGTTGCGGGAGGGAAATAGAGGCGGCGCCGTTGCGGGAGGGAAATAGAGGCGGCGCTGTAGCGGGAGGGAAATAGAGGCGGCGCTGTAGTGGGAGGGAAATAGAGGCGGCGCTGTAGCGGGAGGGAAATAGAGGCGGCGCTGTAGCGGGAGGGAAATAGAGGCGGCGCTGTAGTGGGAGGGAAATAGAGGCGGCGCTGTAGCGGGAGGGAAATAGAGGCGGCGCTGTAGTGGGAGGGAAATAGAGGCGGCGCTGTAGCGGGAGGGAAATAGAGACGGCGCTGTAGCGGGAGGGAAATAGAGGCGGCGCTGTTGCGGGAGGGAAATAGAGGCGGCGCTGTTGCGGGAGGGAAATAGAGGCGGCGCCGTTGCGGGAGGGAAATAGAGGCGGCGCTGAGTGTTTGACCGTTACTGGCCAGAGTTGGGAGATCAGTCGCTGTTAGCGGCGGGACGTTGCGGACGGCCCATAAGCGGGAGTTATGGCTTTTGTTACAGCGAATTGGAACCCTCTCGGGAACGTGTTTTACAGGTCGGCGCCGATGTCTGACAGCGCTCGTCCGTCGGTCGCCCTGGCCCTGCCTCAGTCCCAGCCCTTCGGGCCCCACTCCCCTCCTGGCCGGGGGCCTGTGCCCTCGGTCCGAGCCCTCGGTCCGAGCCCCCGACTACCATCCTCGCTCCTCACCTGGCTGTCCAGTGTTCCTGCTGAAACAGAAGGGTGTCGGTCACGGTCACGGTGGGCCCGTGTCAGGGCCCACCGCTGAACAGCGGAAGGTTGACGAAGGTGGACCAACCCAAATTATGTCTCCCTGATTTCCCCGGCAGTTTAAGGAAATGAATGAATGTTCAGTAAATGTGACAGAAGCTGCTACCTCCCTTGACCTGCTAACGGAGGAACATTATTTAAAAAAAGGGCAATAGCTCAAGTGATGACGAACATTTCTATGGTTACCAGTTATATGACTAATGGAAATAGTTAAACCTTTTTATAGCGTCACAAAGTTTCTGGTTTTGTAACTGTGTTTTGCATGCTGTGAAGGAAGTTCGACCTGTATTCCGAATGGATGATCAAAGAGGATATCAGTAACAGTTTAATTGCTGCCGCGCCATATGGTGGTCCTATTGGTAAGAGATTCTTGCTAGTTAATGCATAATTTGATCCTCCAATCCTTTCTTCTCCAACTCTTATTAATAATGTTATTAATGCCTGTTGCAGCTTTGATGACCAATCAATCCCACAAGGAAAAGTCTCCAAGTTTGCGTCCTATCGTGGAAATCTACTCCTCATCGGGAAATCGAATAGTCTCCTTTCCAGTGAGCTTTATCTTCCTATTTTTTGGAACAACAGTTAGAAGTTAGGCTTGGCAAAAGTATGACAACTCGCAAATAATGAATACCAATGTATATTTCACTACACACACATACACATATTTAAACAAAATTAGATAAAGACAACATGAGGTTCTTGAGTTAATGAATGATGTTCAGACCACAACAAAAGTGGAGGAAGGAGAGGGAGAATAATTCAGCTCTGCAACTTATGGGCCCTCTCTTTTGTAGGGTTTTTTTTAGTTACCGGTATTTATACTAAGTAACTAAATATAAACACACCTAACTCATCAGTCAGGTGCCTTGCCGTTCGGCATGGACGATCATGTCTCTCCATCCGTCATGATCTCTGACCCTCCAAATTGTAGTTGTAGCCAACTCCTGTTCTCCTTTGGTGAAAGCTCCATCTTTGATCTGAGACTGTAGTTCATGATTATACAAGGGAAAAATACTGCAGTGGTTTCCTTTTGTCTTTTTCAGTTGCAGTGTCCATACTGGATGGGTAACCCTGGCCATTGATCAGCAGATTCATCTGCCCATTGTTATTAGTTTTACAACCATAAATTCCAATTTGTAGAATCTGCTTGTAAAAACCATACACCATCTGCAATTCATGGCTTCAAGTGACCCTGACTGGGAGCTAAACAGGTACTAGGTCAAAGGTGACCTGAGGGCTATCGGACAGAAAGAGTGCCTTATACCTTTTGCTGAGCAATTGCACAGTACTACCACCTAACTAGTAAATGTAAAAATAATACTGCTGAAAGAACTCAGTAGGTCAAACAATGTCGGTGGTGGTGGAAAGAATTGTCTAGGTTTGGATTGAAACCCTGAATCAGGATGAAGAATGGAGAGAGAAGATAGCCATTATAAAGAGATGAAAGAAAGGTGATTGTACTGTAGAGTAGAAGATGCTTGAACCTTAGAACTATACAGGCTATCTTCTCTCTTTACTCTTAGGGTCTTAAATTGAAAAAAATGACATTTCCTTTCCCCCCTCCCCCTCACCTGGCCCCGCCCCCAAATGGTACTCAGTTTGCTGAGTTCCTCCAGTAGGTTGTTTGTTATTCCATATTCGAGCACCTGAAGTCTCATCTCTACCTAGTGAATATTATGAGTAAACAAGGTGATCAATACATTTTTATTTTTAGCCTTTCTTTGATTTTGTTTAATTTAGTAATATTCTAATTGAGAAATGAAACATTATAATCTTATCTTTCTCATCACTGCAGTGGAAAAGTGGTATCGTGGTTAACATTGGGTGGACAACCAATGAAGATCTGCTCTGTATCCAAGATGATGGGACTGTTCTAATCCACAACATTTTTGGCACATTTAAGAGACACTTCAGCATGGGTAATGTAAGTTGCTGTCAAACATTACCATACAAATAATCTTTTTCCCTGTACACAATTAAGTTCTCAGGAATTTGGGGAGGTTTGATATGATGTCAGAAACTCTTGCAGATCTCTGCACATGTGGAAAGGTTGCTGACCGGCTGCATATGGGATAGGAATACCCCTGAGTGTTAAGCCCTGCAAAAGATTGTGGATGCAGTTCAGGGAATTATAGGCAAAATCTTCCCCACCATCGAGTACATCCACAGAGAATTCAACTATCGGACAGCAGCAGCAATCATCAAGTATCCACAATGCCCAGCACACGCTCTGTTCTTGCTACTCCCATCAGGAAAGAGGTATAGGAGCCCCGAGACTTGCACCATCAGGTTCAGGAACTACCCTTCCACAATCAGACTCCTCAGCAACAAACTCAATCAGAGTCACTTAAGAACTCTTACTTTACACTTTATTGATTGTACAGTCCAATATAGACAGAAAAAAAACAATCACTTTATTTGTTTACATGTTTGTTGAATGGGCTTTTTTTGCACTGCCTGTACCAATAAGTGGTACTCAGTTTGCTGAGTTCCTCCAGTAGGTTGTTTGCCTCACCTGCAGGAAAAAGAATCTCAGTGTTTTATGTAATGTCATGTATGTACTCTGACAATTGAAATCTGATTAGATTATGAAAGAAGGAAGATTGTTCTGTAACACAGAAGATGCTTGAACCTTGTGGATCTGCATTCTTGATGGTTAATAAATTAAAATTTTTAAATTTTAAATTTAGACATATAGCACAGTAACAGGCTATTTCAGCCCATGAGTTTGTGCTGCCCAATTAATCTACCAACCCCCGGTATGTTTTGAATGGTAGGAGGAAACTAGAGCTACTGGGGAAAACCCATGCAGACGCAGGGAGAATGTACAAGCTTCTTACAGACAGCACGGAATTTGAACTCTAGTGCCCATCACTGGTGCTGTAAAGATGTTGTGCTAACTGCTATGCCAACTGTGTGAGACAAGAAAATTGGAAGGGAGTGGGTTGGGTGAAAATGAGAGGAGGAATTGCCAAGGAGCTAAGTTGTTGGTTAATTTTTTTTTTCAATTAAGCCTTAGATGATTTTTAGCCCAATGATCAGAAGAGCATCCATTCTCGTGATGTTTTCATACTCCTTGGTCAACAAGTTCAGCTTTGTCATGTGTCTAGTGAGAAATTCACATTGCTAACTGTCTTGCCATTTAACCCATACGTTGTGCAGCAATAACAATAGTGCAGAGTTAGAGAGAGAGAGATCAGTTAGAACAAGCAAGGACAATATTTATTAGTGTGAGGTTCGATAAGGAGTCTGATAACAGCAGAAAAGAAACTGATCTTGAATATGGTGAGGTATGATCTCACATCTGATGAGAGGAGGATGAAGCAAGTGTCGCGTCTTTTAATAGGTTGGCTACTTTTCCAAGGTAGTGGGAGGGGTTGATGGAAGGGAGCGAGGTTTGTGTGATGATCTGAGCTGCAATGATCACTCTGCAGTTTATTGTGCTCTTAGGCCGAGCAGTTCACATGTCACCTAGTGATACCCTACCATAAATAGGTTGATGGTTTATTCACCTTATTTTCTAAATTGTATTATGCACCCTTACATGCTGATTTATGTTCAGCTGTTGTCAATGTACTTTAATGAAGTTGATAAAATTAGGTAAAATGTCATCAATGAAATTCTGTTACACTCGAATAACTTGTTCATGAATATAAGGTGATTTATACAACCTAAGAGTTGTGCTCCTCCAATTTGGAGGTTTAAATGGTGAAAATTTATAAAAGTATTCTTTAGCATAGAAATGCATTGCTATGGACACAAACACTTGCATTTAACAAAATTTTGTTGAAGTTCAGTTTAATTTGACATTGGCATGCTGACATTTTGTGTTTTCAAAGTAATATTAAAATATTTTTGAAGTGTTTATTTCTTTTGATGTAGTGGAAGTGATTACCTCTCTGTTAATTTATTCAGTAAGGGTCTTTCCTCTATTGTAAGCACAAAAAATAGAGAAAACCTGATATGTTCGGATCTGTTGATCCCAATTAAGTTACAACTGCATTTCCAGCAGGGCTGCATTGAATGTAATCAAAATTATGCATAATTGTTGCTGATTTGCTGTCCAAACAAAAACAATGATACTGATCAGTGCCCTAATTTTTGAAGGAGGTGTTACAGAATCGAGTGATGGAGGCAAAAGTTTTCCATTCTGCTTATGGCTCCGGAATCGCTATCCTTACCGGTGCTTTTCGTTTTACACTTGCCACAAATATAGACGACCTCAAACTCCGACGACTTTCTGAAATTCCAGGTAGACTCCAACGTTCAATTGTAGAATCAAGATGTAAAGTTTAATTTACATTAAATTGTTAAATTTATTTCTATTTAGTCAAAATAACATCCATGAAAATTTGTAGGATTTATTTCTATGTAGCTACAAACCAATTGGGTTTCTTTTATTAAACTAATTTATTTGGCCTCCCTGTGTACATTTTACAAACTCTGGTACAATTGTGATTTACTTTATGGCACAGAAGGATTGAGTCATATGTTTATAGATTAGAAACATGCTCTTTGACCTATCTTCTCCATGCCAACCAAGTTGTCTTCCAAGGCTAGGCCTATTTGCCTGCGTTCACCCCATATCCCTCTAAACCTTTATTAATGGATCTGTCTAAATGTCTTTTAAATGTTGTTTTTGTTCCATTTTATCAGACAGTGTATTCCACAAACCTCCCCCGCCACCTTACTTTGTGTGGTATAAATGCCCTTTGGATCTCTTTTCATATTTTTCCCCTCTCACTTTAAAATTAAAGGCCCTTTCGCACTGGCAACCCACTAAGTAGGTGAGTTGTAATACCTGGTGATCCGTTCACACTGGATCATGAATTCCTCGGTCATGTGGATATCTTGGATCTAAGCGGGGCTCAACCTCCAGTGGTGATATCCCAAGTGACAAATTACACAATTGCAGGGCAGTGAAATCGTAGCAGGGAAAAAAGCACATAAGCGCACAATGTATAAAAGAGCATGGGGAAAATTCACACAAAATTTAATAAGACATATGCATGCAATGTACAAAAGACCGTGGGAAAATCTACTGCAGTGCACTTCATACTGTTCAAACTTGGAAACTGAGAGGATCTTGGGCTGAACACTAATGCTAGTTCTGTGATCATAGTGGGTAAAGAAGAACAACCTAGCATTTACATTGTATTAGGTATTTTAAGTAATAATGAGATGATTTAAAGCACAGGTAAGCGCAGACAACGCCACTGGCTGCCCTGTGAAATATAACTGCATTGACATTAAAACTACCAGACTGATGCACGCATCCAGGCACTGATATCACTAATGGTACCCAGTAGAGCCGGTTGGCCATTCATATTGCACTCAAGTCAACTCAGCCAGGCTCTGATACAGCCCCATACCAAGTATCAAAGCTCAGTTGATTTTTACCCCCCCCACCCCTCCACCTGGTTGAGAGTGTTCATACTGGCAGGTGACCAACTAAATTGCCCGGTACAACCCATGTTATTTGGCAGTGTGAAAGGGGCTTTAGATTCTCCTGCCCTGGGGACAAAAGATTGAATCATCTATGCCCTCATGTTTTAAGTACCTCTACATGATCTCCCCTCCGCCTCCACACAGCCTCCTTGTTATTCATGCCTCTCCTTGTTATTCATGCCTCTCCTTGTTATTCATGCCTCTCCTTGTTATTCATGCCTCTCCTTGTTATTCATGCCTGCCAATCCTGGTAACATTCACATTTCTGCACCCTTTTCAGTTACATGAAATCTTTTGTAAACCTGGGTAACCAAAATTCATCATTATCACTCTGCTCACATCTTCTCACTGTTGTCTTCAGCACTCTGTTTCTTTCCAGAATGGTCACTCTGGTCATAGAGAAAGTTGAAAAAAAGGTAGAAAAACAAGGCAGAGAAATAAAACATTAAAAAGTTGCAAGATGAAAAGTATAGGAAGAACCTCAGAATGGCTTCAAAGAAGGAAAAGACTACAATGACAAGCAAAGAAGAGATGAATAAATTGCTGGGAAAAAAAAAGGAAGGCCTTACCGAACAGGGAGCTCTCCCAAAGAGGATGGCCTGAGCCGCAAAGCCGGTAAGTGGGCAACTCGCTGGTGATGTCCTCCGGGGTGATCTGGAACGTTGGCTTGTGGAGCCTGAAAAAGAAATGCCAGTGCACATGCACAGGAGACGCATTCTAAAGAGGACGTGGAAGGGAATGGATGTCGACAGAAAGATGCTGATTCTGTAATGGGAGAAGCCGCGGAGAAGACAATGATAGAAGCAGGATCAACATGGAGCCAAGAAATGGAGCAAGAGAAAGAAAATCAACAGGAAGATAAAGACATCCAAGAACAAGTACAAAAAAAAACAAACGTAGATGGTAGATAAGGAATACTTTGACAGTCAAATAAATATTCTAATGGAAACAATAATGAGTGAGTTAAGTACTATTAAAAAAAACATGCAAGAGACAGATGTAAAAATACAAAGAATGGAGAATGCTGTGGCAGAAATGTGAAAACGAAGTGATGAAGTGAAAGACAGAGTGATAGGTGTGGAAATGGAAGTGAATGAATTAAGAGAAAAATTGGAAGGTAGAGATAAGGAGATTAAGAAGATACATGACTTATTGGCCCAAAAAATTGACATTTTAGAAAATTTCAGCAGACGTAATAATATAAAAATATTGGGCCTGAAAGAAGGTGAAGAAGGGGCAGATATAAAAGGATTTATAAAAAGATGGATCCCACAGATCTTGGGAGTAGAAGAACTGAAAGAAGAAATAAAAGCTGAAAGAGCCCAGAGAGCACTGGCGCCAAAGCTGCAGCCACAGCAGAAACCGCGCTCCATATTAATCAAACTACTACGATATCCAACGAGAGAGAAAATATTGGAACTGGCAGTGAAAAGAGTGAAAGAAAAAAGGAACCATTGGAGTACAATGGGGAAAAAAATATTTTTAAATATCCAGATATAAGCTGTGATCTTTTAAAGAAGCGAACGGAGTTTAACTAAAACTGTGCTATGGAAGAAAGGTTATAACTTTGTGTTACAGCATCCAGCAGTGTTGAAGGTATTCATCCCTGGTGGGCAAAATAGACTATTTTCAGATCCAGAAGAAGCTTGTCATTTTTCAGACCTATTACCAAATAAGCAACAAGAGTAAAGAAAATAATAAAAGGACTGTTAGGATAATGTATATAAATAAGTTGGAATGTTAATAGTTTGAGTATAGACATTTAAGAAAAAAAGAGGTTATAAAAAAGGATTTGTTATATTTTTAAGAATAATATACAGTGATTTCTCTAGGAGAGGACTGTAAAATCTGTTGACATTTACAGTATACACCACAACTCACGTAGAAAAGGGAGTTGTGGTTGTCTTGTGAGGTGGCGAGGGCAATTCAGTAAAGGGGGATTTAATGTTTTATTTTATATTATTCTTGGTTTTCTTATGGTTTTTGTTATTTTCATAGTAGGTGTGTCGCTGCGTAAAGAATAAGAACAATCTAAAGTGATTTTGGAAGAAGGGAGATGGAGGGGTTGAAGAGGTGGGATAGAGGTGAAAAAGGATGAGTTCATTGAACTATATGGCTATTAATATTAATGGAATTCACAATCAAATTAAGAGAAAAAAGTGACTGACACTACTTAAAAAGGAGAAAATAGACAGCACTTATACAAGAAACACATTTAACTGAGTTAGAAGATCGCAAACTGAAGAAAGACTGGGTAGGTCAAGTAGTGGCATCATTGTACAATTCAAAAGCCAGGGGAGTTGGTATGTTAGTTAATAAGAATCTGCTAATTAAGATAAAGAAAGTAATAATAGATCCAGCGGGTAGATACGTAATGATAATGTGCCAGATTTATTCAGAATCTTGGAACTTGTTGATCATTTATGCACCTAATGAAGATGACCAGGAATTTATGCAGGACATTTTAAAAAAATATAGCAGATACACAGGGACACATTTTACTAGGGGAGACTTTAATTTTAACCTTGAAGACTATTATAAAAAAAATAAAGCAACTAAATTTACATTGAACTCTGCCTGATTTTGAAGATAATTGATATATGGAGAAAACAACATCAAAAAGAAAGATTATTCAGACATAAAACATATTCTAGGATTGATATGTTCTTGTTGTTGGCTCAGATTCAAGGGAGAGTTTGAATATAAGGCAAGACTTTTATCAGACCACTCACCCTTGTTATTTGCAATTGCTTTAGAGAATAATTTGCCGAAAACCCCATATTGTTTAAAAAGGCAAGACTTTCAGGAATACAAAGAACAACAAGTTAAAATTAAAATATATTTTGAGACAAATGCAAATTCTGTAACAGACAAATTTATATTATGGGACAAAATGAAGGCCTTTAGTAGCAGACAAATAATTAGTTACACAACCAAGACTTTAAAAAAATATGATCGGGAAATAGAACAGTTGGAAAAAGAGATAGTAACTATAGAAGAAGATTTAATGAGAAGGGAAGATATAGAGAAAAAGAGAATTCACAGAGAAAAAAAATTAAAATATGATACATTGCAAACATACAAAGTGGATAAAAACATTATGAAAACAAAACAAAGAAATTATGAATTAGGAAAGAAAACCCACAAATTATTGGCTTGGCAACTAAAATCAGAACAAGCAACAAGAACTATCATAGCAACAAGGAAGGAGGATAAACAGATCTCATATAACCCATTAGAGATTAATGGAAATTTAAATTTTTTTTAAAAGCACTTGTATCAAACCGAAAACCCAAATATTGAATTACCCCAATTACAATTAGAAGATCAAAATAAATAACTGAAGCCCCTGACAATTACAGAAATACAGGATACACTAATGACATTACCAAATAATAGTGTCAAGCGAAGAAGAATTCCCCACAGAGTTTTATAAGGTATTCAATAATCTATTAATTCTGCCCCTCTTAGAGGTAATGAAACAGGTGGAAGAGACTCAGAATTAGCCTGACTCATGTAAAATGGAAATAATCACAGTAATTTCAAAAATGGGAAAAGACCTGTTGTTACCAGCTTCATAACAGTCCAATATCTTTACTAAATACAGATTATAAATTAACAGCAAAATTACTAGTGAATAGATTAGCAGACTGAGTACCAAAATTAGTGACGCTACATCAGACAGGATTTGTTAAAAATAGAAGAGCGGCAGATAATGACTGTTAATTTATTAATTTAATCCATCCAGCACAAATAAATAAAACACCAACTGTAGCAGTAGCTCTTGATGCAGAGAAAGCTTTTGATAGGGTGGAATGGAATTATTTAAAGTACTACAGAAATTAAAATTACCGGAAAAATTTATTGATTGGATTAGAGCACTGAATAATGGTCCTTTGGCAAAAGAGGTAACAAATGAATATGTTTCAGACCACTTTAAATTGAGTAGATCAGCAAGACAGGGATGCCATTATAGCTTTGACTATTGAACCATTGGCAGAGCTGATAAAAAAAGAACCAATGATAAAGGGAATAAAAGCCAAAGAGGAAGAATTTAAAATTAGCTTATTTGCAGATGATATTATAGTATACTTAATGAACCCAAATATCAATAAAAATATATACAAAATTGAAAGAATATAGGGCGATATCAGGAGACAAGGTTAATATTGATAAAAGTGAAGTGATGCCAATGAACAAAGTTGATTATATAAAATGTAAAAGGGAATTCCCTTTTAAATGGCAATCACAGGCCATACTCTACCTAGGTATCAGCATAGATGATAATTTAAATCATTTATATAAACTAAATTTCCAACCATTAATAAAAAAATACAGGAAGACAGAGAAATGGAAAGATTTATCATTAACTTTAATGGGGAGAGTAAAGTGCATCAAAATTAATGTATTTCCACGGCTATAATATCTGTTCCAAATGCTACCAATTCCCTTGACGGGAATTTTTTATGAAATTAAATAAATTAATAAGAAAGCTTTTGTGGAAAAAATCAAGAGTGGCTTTGGAAAAATTAACATGGGTGTATAAGCAAGAAGGATTGCAGCTATTAAATTTCAAAAACAATTACAGGGCAGCACAGATAAGATGTCTTATCAGATTTTTATCAGATGGGAGAAAAACCGAATTGGCTCAAGCTAGAATTATATAAATTAGGAGAAAAGGTCCCTAAACATTTACTCTTTAAATGGGATGAAAAACTGGTGCAACACAACAATTTACCAATACAACATCATATACTAAAAATATGGAAGAGAATATATCTGGAGCAAAAGATGATAAATTGTCAAATACCAAAAATGTTACTAACGCAAAACCCATTAATTCCTTTTACAACAGACATTTTATTTTTTAAGGAATGGGCAAGTAAAGGAATTAAAAGAATAAAAGATTGCTTTTTGGGAAATAATTTATTGACATTTGAACAATTAAAAATTTAATATGGAATATCACATGGTACAATATTTTCATATTATCAGTTGAAAACGTTTAAAAAAGTTGGGAACTAGTCTAAGGTTACCTGAGAGTAGCTGCTATGAATACTTAATTACAGACACCGCGATTGTTAAAAAAATGTATTACAAACATGTCGAGCAAATTGCAATACAAGGAAAATGATGAAACGATATATAAACCGAAACAAGGTTGGGAAAAAGATTTAAATATACGAATAAAGAATGAAACATGGAAGAAACTATGTGCAGGGACCATGATTAATACAATAAATACTCGGTTTTGTATGATATAATACAATTGGCTAAATAGACTATATGTTACACCTCAAAAATTAAAAGAATGGAATCCAGCAATATCAGGCAGATGCTTCTGTTGTAAACAAGAAATTGGAACAGCAATACACCGCAAATTTTTTGGGAGGATTTAAACCTAATATTAAATAGAATTACAAAAAATAGCATACCAAAAGACCCAAATATCTTCCTGTAAAACAACATAAAAGGTAAAGAATTAGGTCTAAAATTAGACAAGGCTCAATAAAGATTTTATTGTGATTGCGCTCGCAGCAGCAAAAAAGTGCATAATGATAACTTGGAAAATGGAAACAACTTTAAAAATACAACAATGGTACATAGAAATGAACATATAAATACCTACAATGTAAAAGAGAAATATGCTTTATTTGAACAAATTTGGGAACCATACATAGAGTATATTAGAAACCGCCAATTTCAGACCTCTTGTGAAGTGATAAAATCCAAGTACAAAATAATTAAATATGAAATATTGGATGGCATGATTTATTTTTCTTTTCTCTTTTGTGTCCTTTTGTTTGTTTATTTCTTCTTCCTTCTTTCTTTCATTTGCTTTATAGGGGGTGAGGAGGGTTGGGGGGGGAAGGTGGGAAAATGAAAATGTCACTATATTTGTATATACAGGTACTCGATCCTTGGGGGATATTGTGTTCCGAATTTCAGATTTATCCAGATTTTGGAAAGCCCACCCGAATTGTGCTGCCGTATCCACCCCCACCCCTTTCCAGTCGCCCGGCCGTCTCCCCTGACCGCTGGTCCCTCAGCCACCCGGCAGTCTCCCCCGACCGCAGTCCCTCGGCCGCCTCCCCCGACCGCGGTCCCTCGGCCGCCTCCCCCGACCGCGGTCCCTCGGCCGCCTCCCCCGACCGCGGTCCCTCGGCCGCCTCCCCCGACCGCGGTCCCTCGGCCGCCTCCCCCGACCGCGGTCCCTCGGCCGCCTCCCCCGACCGCGGTCCCTCGGCCGCCTCCCCCGACCGCGGTCCCTCGGCCGCCTCCCCCGACCGCGGTCCCTCGGCCGCCTCCCCCGACCGCGGTCCCTCGGCCGCCTCCCCCGACCGCGGTCCCTCGGCCGCCTCCCCCGACCGCGGTCCCTCGGCCGCCTCCCCCGACCGCGGTCCCTCGGCCGCCTCCCCCGACCGCGGTCCCTCGGCCGCCTCCCCCGACCGCGGTCCCTCGGCCGCCTCCCCCGACCGCGGTCCCTCGGCCGCCTCCCCCGACCGCGGTCCCTCGGCCGCCTCCCCCGACCGCGGTCCCTCGGCCGCCTCCCCCGACCGCGGTCCCTCGGCCGCCTCCCCCGACCGCGGTCCCTCGGCCGCCTCCCCCGACCGCGGTCCCTCGGCCGCCTCCCCCGACCGCGGTCCCTCGGCCGCCTCCCCCGACCGCGGTCCCTCGGCCGCCTCCCCCGACCGCGGTCCCTCGGCCGCCTCCCCCGACCGCGGTCCCTCGGCCGCCTCCCCCGACCGCGGTCCCTCGGCCGCCTCCCCCGACCGCGGTCCCTCGGCCGCCTCCCCCGACCGCGGTCCCTCGGCCGCCTCCCCCGACCGCGGTCCCTCGGCCGCCTCCCCCGACCGCGGTCCCTCGGCCGCCTCCCCCGACCGCGGTCCCTCGGCCGCCTCCCCCGACCGCGGTCCCTCGGCCGCCTCCCCCGACCGCGGTCCCTCGGCCGCCTCCCCCGACCGCGTTCCCTCGGCCGCCTCCCCCGACCGCGGATCCTCGGCGGGATTTCATAATTAAATTATGAAAGCATAATTTAAGTTGGCTCAGGGATAGCCATAGTTACTGAGCGTGATTGCTCCAGAAGTTCTGGGAAATTAGTCTGCCTTACTGCTAAGAGAAGTTGGTTGGTTGAAGGAACCTGCTCCAGGGGTTGGATTAGGGACATTGTACAGGCCCAGATGTGAGACAAAGCTAAACGGCCCAGATGTGAGACAAAGCTAAACGGCCCAGACGTGAGACAAAGCTAAACGGCCCAGATGTGAGACAAAGCTAATCGGCCCACCTGCATCCCGCTACATAAACCCCTCTGTGTTGTGTACAAATTATCATTATTAATGTCAATATGACATTTCTATAATTTTGTCTGCCTTATCCATAACTCAATTTCAATTTTCAAATTCCTCCTGCAATTTAATTATACTCATAATCATAATTTTTTAGCCTTCTGAAACTGGTGCATAGTATGTTCATTCTGAGAGATTATAAAGGAGAGCAAAACATTCCAGATTTAAAATATTTGATTTAAAAATACACTAAAATATTCTGAATATTTTCCAACAGGATTAAAACACCCACCAACATGCTGGGATGTATTGATGGAAGATCGACAGACTAAAATTATTCTGGCTAATGGGAAGGATTTGTATATCTTAGATAATACATCTTGCACTTCTGTGGTAAGTAAAATGTTTGCCTGAGCATTTAAAGATATACTAGATGTCTCAGGCATTTTACAAAAGAAGCTAAATACTGATTAAAGTATAATAAGCAATTGCCCTGAGCAACCAAACAATGTTTGTGAATTTGAATGCAGCTAGAAGAGATCCTGTTTTGTGGAAACTGCCAAAATGTTTGGCCTGGAAGTCAGCCTGAAGAAAACTGAGGTCCTCCGTCAGCCAGCTCCCCACCATGAATACTAGCCCCCCCACATCTCCATCGAGCACACTGAACTCAAAACGGTCAACCAGTTTACCTATCTCGGCTGCACCATTTCATCGGATGCAAGGATCGACAACGAGATAGACAACAGACTCGCCAAGGCAAATAGCGCCTTTGGAAGACTACACAAAAGAGTCTGGAAAAACAAACAACTGAAAAACCTCACAAAGATTAGTGTATACAGAGCCGTTGTCATACCCACACTCCTGTTCGGCTCCGAATCATGGGTCCTCACCTACGGCTCCTAGAACGCTTCCACCAGCGTTGTCTCCGCTCCATCCTCAACATTCATTGGAGCGACTTCATCACTAACATTGAAGTACTCGAGATGGCAGAGGCCGACAGCATCAAATCCACGATGCTGAAGATCCAACTGCGCTGGGTAGGTCACGTCTCCAGAATGGAGGACCATCGCCTTCCCAAGATCGTGTTATATGGCGAGCTCTCCACTGGCCACCGAGACAGAGGTGCACCAAAGAAAAGGTACAAGGACTGCCTAAAGAAATCTCTTGGTGCCTGCCACATTGACCACCGCCAGTGGGCTGATATGGCCTCAAACCGTGCATCTTGGCGCCTCACAGTTCGGTGGGCAGCAACATCCTTTGAAGACCGCAGAGCCCACCTCACTGACAAAAGACAGGAGGAAAAACCCAACACCCAACCCCAACCAACCAATTTTCCCTTGCAACCGCTGCAACCGTGTCTGCCTGTCCTGTGTCGGACTTGTCAGCCACAAACGAGCCTGCAGCTAACGTGGACATTACCCCTCCATAAATCTTCGTCCGCGAAGCCAAGCCAAAGAAAGAAAAGAAGAGAAGTGATCCCAATGGTCCATGAACCCGAAACCTTGCACCCTGTACCATTCCTCCAGCCATGCATTTAACTTCCTAATTTTTTCATTTTTGCCCCATCCCGCATGCAGCACAGGTAACAACCCTGAGATTAGGACCCTGGAGGTCCTGCTTTTTAATCTCTGTCCTAGCTCATGGTACTCCCTCATCAGGATCTCCTCCCTCAATTTGTCTATGTCATTGGTACCTACGTGTACCAGGACGTCTGGATGCCCTGTCCGAGATATCTCGCACTCTTGCTCCTGGGAGGCAACATACCATGCGGGAATCCTTGTCAGGTGTGCAGAACCTTCTGTCCGTTCCCCTGATGATGGAGTCCCCAATGACCACCTTCTCCCTCCTTTCATTTTGCACCGCTGGCTCCCTTGGTCCAACCTCAAACTGGTCATCTTCCCTAACATCGTCCAATACAATATATTTGTTGCTAAGAGGATAGCCACTGGCATGCTCTCCACTGACTGAGCAACCTTCCTTCCACCTTTGACAGTAGTCTACTTACCTGACACCCCAATATGGGGGTAGCCACCTGCTTGAAAGTCATATCAATAACTTTCTCACTTTCCCTAATAAGCCTCAGATCATCAAGTTGCAGGTCCAGTTCCTTAATTTTATTCTTTAACCGTTGTGTCCCGGTATACTCTGGGAAGGATAAAGGTCCTCTCACTTTCCCTGATGGGCTGTTGGTCCTCAAGCTGGAGCTCCAGATCACTAACCCAGTTTCTAAGGAACTTCACCTCATTGCACTTGGCATAGACATGGTCTCTTGGGAGGGATGAACCCTCCCATGGTTCCCACATCTGGCAACTTGAGCTGATGATGTTTTAGTTTAAAATCCTGCAAACGTGGAGTTTGTGCCTAAGATGCTCAGCAGCAGCCACAAGGGATTGCAGACTCTGGGGGAGCAGCGGTCTGGCACAAGGCATCAGAAAAAGGAGAACAACCCTCATTGAGAAGGAGAAGCAGAGGAGATGATGCAGATGATCAGGATGGTGACCACGGCAGCAGAACAGCAATGGGCTCAGTGGCTGAAGGAAACACTCAGGGTGCAAGTGATTTGTGATTGGGAGTCCTGCACAGTCTGCTCATGGGAACCAGGTATTGGAACAGGGATTCAAAAGGGTGCTGAAGGTAGGAAAGGCTCCCAAAGGGCCTCTGGCACTGAAAGCTTTCTAATCGTGTTGGAGGTTTGTATCTGGAGCTCAGGTTGCCGACGAATCCAACTGGAGTCTATTCGGCTGTGGGAGTGCTGGGGATAAATCCACAGAGAGTTGGTGACTTTGAAGGGTGTCTTTTGCTTCTCTTTCTCTCACTGAAGAGGTGCCAGGCCACACTGATGGCTACTCTTAGCCTTATGGCAGGCAGAAGGCAATTTCATATAATAAATGAATCTTGAGAAATCGCTGAGATTACTTTGCTTTTCCTTTAGATCAAATAATTTGCATTTGAATGTTTTTGTGCATTGTTTATTCTCATTCCTGATTTGTATGATTTAGCATTTACTGTTGAAGATATGTGGCAACAGTAGCTGTATTTAAAAACAAAAAGTTATTCTGAAATGATAAACACTGTGAGATAAGTATACATGTATTTATTCCTTGGCTTCCAAGATATTGAATACAAAAGAAATGCTTCCACTTTTGATCTTGGGAAGTACCAACATTTCTTTTGAGTCTAAAGCAGTGGTTCTCAACCTTTTTCTTTCCACTCACATCCCACTTTAAGTAATCCCTATGCCATCGGGATTGCTTAAGGTGGGATGTGAGTGGGAAGGGAAGGTTGAGAATCACTGCTCAAGACCTAATTGTTACTGAAATATTTTGCTTGAGAAAAATTGTCATCAGCCCATTTCCTTTGGAGTTATGAAACCGTGCACATAATGAGTCAATTAGGTATGATTAAAACAGTGGTTTCAAACTTTTTATTTCCACCTTACTAATCACAGAGTACCTATGGCATAGGGAATACTTAATGGTATGTGAGTGGAAAGAAAAAGATTGAGAACCACTGGTCTATAGTGTACTTTGTGGGTGTATTTAATATTTTTATTTCAGAAATGTGACTACCGGTGCCCAGAGAAAGTTAAGTCCTTTATACCATTATATGTTGCCTTCTGCTTGGGATGCCCTAATGAGAGCATGAATAGAATCTGAACTTAAAGGGCTAATTATGTCACAAGGAGGCACTTTCCTGACAGCAGAGCTGTGATGCAAAACTAATGTGAGGACATGCTCTGGGGGATTGTTGCTGCACCAGAAACTCTGTTGAGTCCTCTGTCCTCTTCTGCTGCACCAGCAACTCGGTGTGAACCCATGCTCTCCTTTCTTCTCCAGTAATGAAGTGCAGATCAGGTCATCGTTGGTGTGGAGTGTACACACATGGGCAGTGCAGACTCTACCTGTTAGGGTTGGAGTTGGTGGGTGGGAATAAATAATGTAGCAGCTCAGTGGGGTAAGAGATAGGCTTGGGCCTGCTCCTCGGCTGGGGCACTAGTAGCATCTCCTCTGTGTTGCAGACTATCTGGATCCCATAGTTTCTCTGGTCATTTCTTAATGGATGTGTTAGAATCTGCTGCCTCAAACTCTTCTGGTTTCACAACCCTCCCACCCACAAAGATCTGAAAATGCTGAGAACCAGGCATTACAGCAGGTTCCTGGCACCAAATATTAGAGGGTTATATCCCTAATGAGTGTTTGGAGTGGTCAAAAGCAATCCATCAAATCAAAAAAAATTAAGGGTTCACACTCAGCAGGGTACCAATATGCAGTGTGACAGAATATGTTGTTTTATATTGTATATAGATATGATTTGGGGAGATAAAGTGTGGCAGGTTTTTTAGTGTAGGTTACATACAAACACTTCAAAACAGATCCCATTTAAAATACTGGAGTTCTGCTTAAGCTAGACAAGCTGGCTCTGAATACCTTTGCAAAAGTCCCAAGGGACTTCACTCATGGATTGTTGTTTTGAAAAGCAACAGATGAAAGAACTTGGAGGAATTGTTTTGGAGACACAGTCTGTCTGAGGGCTGCTTCCTGATCTAAGAGGGTCATGTGGTTTTGCAAGTAGAGAGGGTAAAACACGTTTTTCTCAGAGAGAGAATTCAGTTCTGCAGTTTTTACAATTCAGCAAGAGCTGAGACTGGCAAGCTTGTGAAAAACACCATTTTGAAGACAGGTTGTGAGTGCTGAGTTCAGCCTGGTCAAAGCCCTTATGGTCCATACAAAAGGAGAAAACTGGCTGCCTGATGTTTCACTTGAAGTAAGAGAAACAAAAAGGAAATCTCTGGTGACCTGAAAGAAAGAGGTTATCATCTGGAAAACCCTGATGGGGCAAATTTCTTTGGTAAGACACCGATGTGATTGGTTAAAAGGGATCAGTTTGTGTCCAGGAACAACAAATCTCTCTCTGAACCCTGACAAGAACCTTCCTGAGCGGTAACCATTTACCTTTCAAGCACCAAAGCCTGGTGACCTTTATAAATGTTAAATTCTGTGCACCAGTGAAGTTGGAGAATTGAGATTAGACTGTGAATCAAAGAACCTTTCTGAACTTACATACACATGTGCTTAGAATTAGAAGGGGATTAAGTTAGGTTAAGTTAATAGTATTAAGTTAAAGTTTGATCCTGTTTTCATGTTTAAAGATAATTGAAAGTAACTTTTGTTGAAGTAACCATTTGTCTTGATGAATATCTATTGCTGCTGGGTTTTTGGGTCCTGTGGGCTCGTAACATTTTGGGGGATTGTCTTTTTGGATTGAAAATTGGAGTTTTGGGATCTTAAACTTTTGGAGTTATTTTAATTTATTAGATAATTGGTTTTTTCCAAGCTAATTTAAAACTTGTGTTTGTGGAAAAACAGCAGCAATGGATGTTGATAAATTTTTGTCACAACCATCACCTGCCGAGCAAGAGAAAAGAGGATCTGATGGGTATTTCTAAGGCATTAAAGCTGACTGAAGTCGAGCATTGGATGAGAAAAATACAAATACAGAGGATGATAGTGAAATGTTATATAGATGAGGGAATATTTGTTGAGAAAGACAAATAATTTTCTGGAGGATAGATCTTTTGAATTGCAATTGAAATTGGAGAAATTGAGAGTGTTGGAAGAAACAGAAACAAAACTTTGAGTTGCAGAAACAACAAAATGAGTCAGAGGATGCTGAAAAACAAAGAAGCAGAAAAATGGAGGACATATGAGTTAGCTGAAAACGGAGGGAGGAAATTGAAAGGGACAGACTGTTTCAATTAGAGAAGTTAATAATTGATATGGAGAGAGGTAAGAGAATTGAGGCAGTAACTGCGGAGAGGTTTTTGGCTAATAGGTAAATCTAGTTCTTTCTTTTGATGAGGGAGATATAGATATATATTTTTAGCTTTTTGAAAAGGTAGCTGAGAGCTCGAGATAGCTAGAAGGAAAATGGCCTCTTATGCTCCAAAGTGTGTTGAGGGGGAAAGCACAAATTGCATATTCTAGTTTGTCTACAAAGCAAGTAGTAAATTATGATACTGTTAAACAAGTTGTATTGAAAGCTTCTGAGTTGGTTCCAGAAGCATATAGACAAAAATTTAGGAAGTTGGTGAAAACATGGAACCAATCTTATATGGATTTTGCTCTGGGAAAACCTGTTAGGTTTTGACTGTTGGTGCGCCTCAAAAGGAATAAATGATGATTTTAACAGATTAAGTGAATTAATATTAATTGACGAAATTACAAGGTGTATTCAAATTAGAGTAAATTATACCTGGATGAGAGAGACGTGGGGACGTGGCAGAAAACGGCTAGGTTAGGGTATGAATTTGGCCTGATTCACAAAAATAAATTCCAGAATAATAAGCCTTTTCAGGGGGTTAATGTGGAGCAGACTAATAAGCCTGAAATTAAGTCTGAGGAGGATGTTAAGGGAAAAGATGAAGGTAAGGTGGGAAAGGGCAGAACCTTTGGATTTATATGTAATTTTTTTAAGAAACCTGATCATGTTATTGTGAATTGTTTAGCATTGAAAAAGAGACAAGAAAAGGAGGTTTTACCAGAAGCATGTATTCAAACAGTTGAATTTAAGGAGAGCAGATGTTCAAAACCTGGTAAAGGTGTTATGGATGTTTTCAAACCTTTTGTGTCAGAGGGCTTGGTTTCAGTAAAGGAGAATCAAAGGTTCCAGTTAAAATTCTTGGAGATACTGGAGCTGCTCAGTCACTGTTGTTGGAAAGTGTTTTAACTCTTGATCAAAAGACTGACACAGGGGAGACGACTTTGATTAAAGATGTTGGAGGTGAGGTAGAGTCATTATCTCTTCACAACATAGTGCTGATTTCAGAATTAGTTAAAGGACCTGTTGTAGGAGTAATTTCAGTTACCATGCAAGGAGTCTCATTTTTATTGGGGAATAATTTAGCATAGGATAAAGTTGGGTCTGTTTTGAGATTAATAAATAAGCCTAATAAGGATGAGGTTGAAGAGGTCTTTTTCTAAGAAAATGATAAGAGCAGAGGAAGATCAAGTTGATAGAGACTTGCCCAGTGCTTCTGAAATAGTTTTGAAAGAGCAGGTTAATTGTGAGAGTCAGGATTTCTCTTTGTCAAGGAAGAGTTAATTCAGCCACAGAGGACAGATACAGATCTTAGTGACTTAAGTGATGAAACAGTAAAGTGAACAGGTAGATTAAAGAATTGGCTTGTGGATATTACTTGAAGGGTGAATGGTTGATGAGGAAATGGAGACCTCTTCATATTCCTGGTAATGAAGAATGAGGGTGGGGGCGTGGCAAGTGGGCTAATTTATTACGTAGTCGTTCCGAGAAATTACCGGAGTGAAATTTTAATTCTAGCCCACTGCATACCTTTGGGTGGTCATCTTGGTGTAAAAAAAAAAACATGAATAAGAATTTTCCTGGCCTGGTTTGAGGAAGGATGTTGTAAATTGGTGTCAGACATGTCACTTTTGTCAGGTTGTGGGGAAACTTAAGCAGGGTCCTCCAGTAGCTCCATTGCAACTTATTCCTGTTGTTGGGGAACCTTTCACAAGGGTAATTGTGGATTGTGTAGGTCCCCTGCCTTAAACAATTATGTGTACAGCATCGAGATTTCCAGAAGCTATACCATTAAGGAATATTCAAGCCAAAACTTTGGTAAAGGCTCTGAAAAGATTTTTCACAGTATTTGGATTACCTAAAGAGATCCAGAGAGATCAAGGTTCTCACTTTATTTCTAGGTTGTTTCAGCAGTTGATTTATGTGTTGGGAATAAAACAGATCACTTCATCTGTGTACCATCCTGAAACTCAGGGAACTTTGGAAAGATTTCATTCTACTCTTTAAAAATATGATGAGGAATTATTGTCTAGAGAATGGGAAAGATTGGGTATTCATTTATTATTATTTGCAGCAAGGGAGGCTGTGCATGATTCATTAGGGTTCAGCCCTTTTGAAATTGTGTTTTGACATCAGGTTAGAAGAACTTTAATGTTGATAAAAGAACAGTGGGTTAATGTGCAGTCGGACTTGCTGGATTATGTTTCTAAATTTAAAGGTGGGTTACAAAAAGTGTGGACTTTGGCTCAAGAAAATTTAGAGATGGCTCAGGGTAAAATGAAGCATTTATTTGACAGGAAATCTCAAATGAGGAATTTTAAGACAGTAAGTAAAGTTTTAAATTTGTTCCCATCATATGACAATTCTTTAAGAGCTTAATTTTCTGGACCGTACATAGTTAAATCAAAACTGAATGATGTTAACTATGTTGTTAACATTCCAGATTGAAGGAATAAAACTAAGGTTTGTCACATAAATAAGTTGAAACCTTATTATGAGGATAAGGGTAGTGGAGAACAATCTATATCAGAGGTGTTAGATGTTGACAGGGTTTTTTTTTTAAACTTTATTTATTCATTTAAAAAAACATAATATATGACATATATAGCAATTAAACATGAACATGTACATTTTTTATTTATATTAAAAAAAAGGAAGAAAGAAAATCCCCGCCCCCCCCCCTTCAGCCAACTCTCCTAAGGAGAGCCATAAAAAAAGGATATAAAAAAGGTAAAATATACATATTAAAATCTAATCAATATAAATTCAAATGTAAATATTCCAAGTATAACAACCACTTATTAATAAAAAAAATTATAATTATCATGAAAAACATACATATTTTTTCCATTATTAAACAATATTTCATCTCATTATGCCATCTATTAATATCAATCATATTTGTATCTTTCCATGTACTAGCAATATATTTTTTTGCTACGGATAGAGCTAAATGCACAAAAGCAAGCTGAAACTTAATTAATCCCAAGCCTTTCAGAGGTTGCAAACTACCCAATAAAAATACCATTGGATCTAAAACTATTTTAATCTTATACAGATATTCTAAAACCGATTGAAATTTCTTCCAAAAAGATTGTTTTCATGACCAAACAGCATGAAAAAAAGTTCCAACCGTATCACCACATCTAAAACACAAATCTGATTCATTAAAACCATATTTTTAAAATTTTTCTGGTGTCAAATATAATTGATGTAATCAATAATTAATCATTGCATAATGAGCATTTATCAATCTAGTTACACTATCATAACAGATATCTAACCAATCAGATGAATGACATCTTGACTCAGATCAGGATTTTTAAAAAACTGCTATTCTGAATCAATAATGGGGTTTGTCGTCACGCATTTTGTACTGCAAGTCGAAGTATTGCTTCTCTCTCCAAATAACTCAGACGTCAAATTATTACCAGTCTCGGTGGGTATTCTTCTTAAAGCTCTATGGGCTCTTTCCAGTGCCAATACCCCAGAGAAAAATTCTTGCCCTAATATTTGCGGAATCCAGTCTTTAAAAAAACGAAGAGGATCTTGTCCTTCTATGCCTTCAGGCAAACTAACATTTTTCCTTCTGCTTTGATTTTCCAAATAATCTATTTTTCTTTTTAGCTCCTTCTCACGATCTCCTAATTCTATGACTGATTTTTCCACCTTCAACACTTTTACTGTGTTAGAAGTCACTTGTTGTTTACAGTCCAAAAAAGCAGTTTGAAGTTTTTTAAATTCTTCATGAGATGCATCCACACATTTCTTAACCATATTTAATTCTGAACTCATACCAGCATTCATTTGAACCATTTCATTCATTTGAGATGTCAAGTTGTTGACAGGGTTGAGGAAATTATGGATCATAAGATTATGGAAACAATCTTGTGAGGGAAACCTTAAAGAAACCATGGTTCCTGTGCACCTGTCTAACTCGGCAATTTTGGAAAATTTGGAGGAAATGTTAGACCATCTTAAGTCACAAGAACAGATGCAGTTGAAAGAAATAATTTTGAAATAGACAAATTTGTTCCCCGATGTTCCAAAAAGGACATCAGTGATTTACCATGATGTAGATGTTGGAGAAGCAAATCCCATAAAACAGCACCCATATAGGATAACCATTCAAAAGAGTAAAATCATAGATCAGGAGGTAGAATATATGTTGAGGAATGACATTATTAGACCTTCGAACTCAGATTGGAGTTCTCCTTGTGTTCTGGTACCAAAACCAGATGGAACTGTTAAGTTCTGTACGGATTATAGGAAGGTTAATTCAGTAACTAAAACAGATGCTTATCCTATTCCAAAAATAGATGAGTTTTGATAAAGTTGGGAAAACTAAATTTCTTACTAAGTTGGATTTCTTGAAGGGTTACTGGTGCATGCCTTTAACTGAGAGAGGAAAGAATATTTCAGCTTTTGTAACTCCATGTGGTTTATACGAGTATAATGTGTTACCTTTTGGCATGAAAAATGCCCCTGCAACATTCCAAAGGATCATTAATTTGGTAATCCAAGGGTTGCCACATACAGATGCTTATATTGATGACTTGGTCACAAAAAGTGACAAATGGAAAGAACATCTAAGGGAATTGGACAAATTGTTTGCAAGATTATCCAAAGCAAACTTTAACTGTTAATTTAGCAAAAAATGAATTTGCAAATGCTACTGTGACATTTTTGGGTCATGTAGTTGGTCCTGGCAAAGTTGCACCTATTTAAGCTAAGGTGAAGGCAATGTCTGAATTTCCTATTCCCAATGGCAAGAAAGCAGTGAGAAGGTATTTAGGAATGGCAGGATATTATAGGAAATTTTTCAGAAATTTTGCTGAGGTTGCTCTTCCTTTAACCAATCTTTTGAAGAAAGGGGAGAAATTTGTGTGGACTAAAGTTTGTCAGATAGCTTTGGAATATTTAAAGGAATTTCTATGCCATGACCCTATTTTAAAATCTCCTGATTTTGACAGACTATTTTCTTTAGCAGTGGATGCCAGTGATGGGGCAGCATGTGCAGTTTTATTTTTAAAAAATCATGAAATTGACCATCCATTTGCCTACTTTTCAAAAAAAATTCAACATTCATCAAAGGAACTATCCACTATTGAGAAGGAACTGTTGTCTCTAATATTTGCTCTGCAGAATTTTGATGTATATCTCAGTCCCTCTCATGAACCATTTGAGATATTTACTGACCACAATCCGCTGGTGTTTTTGAATAAAGTGAAGAATAAAAACAGAAGATTGATAAATTGGAGTTTAATATAGCAAGAATATAATCTCCACATTAATTATATCAGAGGTACAAGTAATGTGATAGCAGATTGTTTGACAAGATGTTAAAATTGATCATGTATAGAAATATATACTCTCAACATTGGGTTACATTTTTATAATGTTATTGTGACAGAATATAGATATGTTTTTGGGAGATAAATTGGGGAAAGGTTTGTTAGTGTTGGTCACATACAAACACTTTAAAACAGATCTTATTTAAATTACTGGAGCTCGACTAATGCTAGACATATCTGCCCCACAGCCTTTGCAAGAGCTTTGGAGAGTGCCCAAGAGACTTGACTAATGGATTGTTGTTTACAAAAAGGCAACAGATGAAAGAGCTTGTTGGAGCCACATATTGTCTGGAAGGGAACTTGCTGTTCTAAATGGGCATGTGGTTTTGCAAGCAGAGAGAGTCAAACAGGCTTTCTTTCAGAGAGAGAGAGAGAGATCAGTTCTATAGTGATACAGACAGTAACAGCAGCTGGAACTGGAACAGGACAAGCTGGCAAACTTGTGGAAAACCCCATTTGGAAGACAGGTTGTGAGTGTGTAGTTTAGCCTGGTCAAAGCCCTTGTGATTCATGCAAGAAGAGAGGACTGGCTGTCTAATGTTTCACTTGAAATAAGAGAAACAATACGACACTCTGTGGACTTGAAAGAAAGAGGTTATCATCTGGAGAACCCAAAGGGGGCAAGTTTCTTCAGCGAAACACTGAAGTGGCTGGGTGTCCCGCATACAACAAATATCTCTTTGAAAACTGACAAGAACCTTCCTGAGTGGTAACCATTTATCTTTCAAGCACCAAAGCCTGGTAAACTTTATTAACGTTAAATTCTGTGCACAGTATAAGAATTGCCTGCAACCAGAGAACTTGGAAGAATGAGAAGTGAGATTGGACTGTGAACCAAAGAACATTTCTGAACTTACACACACACACATTACATACACGTGCGCTTAGAATTAGAAGGGGGTTAAGTTAGGTTAGTTAAGTCAATTCTTCTTTGGCTTGGCTTCGCGGACGAAGATTTATGGAGGGGGTAAAAAGTCCACGTCAGCTGCAGGCTCGTTTGTGGCTGACAAGTCCGATGCGGGACAGGCAGACACGGTTGCAGCGGTTGCAGGGGAAAATTGGTTGGTTGGGGTTGGGTGTTGGGTTTTTCCTCCTTTGCCTTTTGTCAGTGAGGTGGGCTCTGCGGTCTTCTTCAAAGGAGGTTGCTGCCTGCCAAACTGTGAGGCGCCAAGATGCACGGTTTGAGGCGTTATCAGCCCACTGGCGGTGGTCAATGTGGCAGGCACCAAGAGATTTCTTTAGGCAGTCCTTGTACCTTTTCTTTGGTGCACCTCTGTCACGGTGGCCAGTGGAGAGCTCGCCATATAACATGATCTTGGGAAGGCGATGGTCCTCCATTCTGGAGACGTGACCCATCCAGCGCAGCTGGATCTTCAGCAGCGTGGACTCGATGCTGTCGACCTCTGCCATCTCGAGTACTTCGACGTTAGGGGTGTAAGCGCTCCAATGGATGTTGAGGATGGAGCGGAGACAACGCTGGTGGAAGCGTTCTAGGAGCCGTAGGTGGTGCCGGTAGAGGACCCATGATTCGGAGCCGAACAGGAGTGTGGGTATGACAACGGCTCTGTATACGCTTATCTTTGTGAGGTTTTTCAGTTGGTTGTTTTTCCAGACTCTTTTGTGTAGTCTTCCAAAGGCGCTATTTGCCTTGGCGAGTCTGTTGTCTATCTCATTGTCGATCCTTGCATCTGATGAAATGGTGCAGCCGAGATAGGTAAACTGGTTGACCGTTTTGAGTTTTGTGTGCCCGATGGAGATGTGGGGGGGCTGGTAGTCATGGTTGGGAGCTGGCTGATGGAGGACCTCAGTTTTCTTCAGGCTGACTTCCAGGCCAAACATTTTGGCAGTTTCCGCAAAGCAGGACGTCAAGCGCTGAAGAGCTGGCTCTGAATGGGCAACTAAAGCGGCATCATCTGCAAAGAGTAGTTCACGGACAAGTTTCTCTTGTGTCTTGGTGTGAGCTTGCAGGCGCCTCAGATTGAAGAGACTGCCATCCGTGCGGTACCGGATGTAAACAGCGTCTTCATTGTTAAGTCAATAGTGATAAGTTAAAGTGTGATTCTGTTTTCATGTTTAAAGATAATTAAAAGTAACTTTTGTTTAAGTAACCATTTGTCTTGGTGAATATCTATTGCTGCTGGGTTTTGGGGTTCACTGGGCTCGTAACATATATTGTGTATTATTATCTCTTTATTGATTTTAAGGTCAGTTTAGTTATAACTGAATTATAATGGAGAAAATATCAAATGGCACTGCCTATACATTTTTGTTTCTGAATGCCAAGGGAATTGAGAGAAAAGTTGGTGCAAAAAGGATAAAAGAATAAATAAATTGAATTTAGTTAAAGTAAACTTTTTCTGTTACAGACTCTACCTGGTCTTGGGCCTCAAGTATGTGGATTTGCCCAGATTGCTATTTCATTCAATTATAAATGGCTTGCTCTGTTCACAGACACTGGCAGCATTTGGCTGGGGTCTTCTTCACTGAAGGTGAGATGGACTGTCTTAAGAATGATTGGGCATGTGGTTGACTCTATATTGAAACATAATCTTTTTCACCCCCACAGTTAGTTCCTGATCTCCTTACTTGTATTATCTTGTGTCATGTTGGGACACTTTTTGTTATTCTATTCATATGTACAGGTCCTGCAATCTTCCCATTAACAGCACATTACATGAAAAATACTTGAATGAGCTGCTAACTGCTTTATCTACTCTCTCTATCAGAGTTTCTTTTGTCATACACAGGTTGCAAACAGTTAATCAGCAGACATTTGAAAAGAGAAAAACACGAAAGTCTGCAGATCACTGTGATTGGAAAAACTCAATGCTGGAGAAACTCGCAGGTCAAACACATACTTTATACTTTATCTATCTATATATCTATATCTATATATTATAGATCAAAGATAAAGATACATTGATGAAGGGCTCAAGCCTGAAATGTTGGTTACACTTTATCTTTGCTATTTCAAGTATGTTGTTTGACTAAGTGAGTTTCTCTAGCATTGTGTTTTTACTTAACCCTCAGGCTGTTTTTTGGCAAAAATATCTTCAATAAATTATATGCAAAAATGAATTCTTAGGGACACACATTTCCATCTATGTACATTCATTCTCTATCTCATTCCATTGCCACCACTTAGGCACCTGGTAGTTACTTCCCCCCCTCCCCCCCCCGCCCATTTCTCTGTTATTTGAGGGATTTTCCCCTCTGTCTCAGCCCCTCTATGCTCAGTAATGGAAGGACTCTTGAATGAAGTCCTTCTCCACAATGCGCTGGCTGCACCAAGCCTCAGAGCATCCCTCAGCAAGTACTTCTGCAGCCTAGAGTGTGCCAATCTGCAGCATTCCCTCACCAGCATCTCGGTGTGCTGAAAGGCCAACAGGTTTCAGGCAGACCCAAGTGCATCTTTCATTTAAGTTGTTAATCTTCCTACATCTCTTGATATCTCTCTGTATGAGTCTCTGGAAATAGCCCATAATTAAGGAAACCGCTGTCACGCTGCTGTCGGAGATTAACTATGACAAGAACATCCTTCTCCACAGATTCTTAGCAAATCTGCATTCTACAAAGAGATTGGCAACTGTCTCCTCTACATCCCAGCTGTCTTGGGGACAACATGCATTATGAGTGATATTTCTGCTATAAATCATAGATCTGACTAGGACAACTCTGGTGCTTGTTAGCAATGGCAATAAGGCATTCCATTCTACCAGATGACCTGGATGGTCTGCTTAGTGAGCCACCCCACCATGTCCTTTGAGTTCTCGCCCTTCAGTGTCGACAGGATGTTCCGTGCTGATCACTGCTTGATAGAGTTAAGGTCAAAGGTTTTTGTCTGGAATAATTTTTCCATAAAGGATAGGTCGGGTGGCAATGTCCAGCTGATGGGACAATGTGCGCAAAGGGGCCAGGGCCATTCTTCGCACTTTGATTCAACACACAGTCTGATGCAGCCACACGTGAAGGATGGTATGGCCTTGCCTGTTTGGTGACTTGTACATGGTGACTCTTCAGACACCTTCCATTTTGGATACCCCTGTGAACCAGAAGGCTGCTTTGGTGACCACTAAGACAGAAGTTCAGGGATGTGCCACACCTGTGCCATGTACAGCAGTACTTCGAGCTCGTTGTACCTGATGTCCAGGTTCTGTCCTATGATTCAGAGGGACCCAATTTTTGATATCTGCTCTGTCCTATTTTTGTTGCATCCCTTCAAAGCAGATCCCCAGAGCCTTCAGGTAGTCAGATCAGACTATGAAGGGGATGGTAGACCTGTCAGACTAGTTACCAAAGAGCCTTGCCTTGCTCTTTTGCTTTATTCTGGCACCAAATTCAGACACAAACTGGCCGCAGATGTTGATCAGTCTGTGGACCAGTCATGTGTTTGAACCTAAGGTGATGTCGTCCATGTACAGAGAAGCTTTAACCTGAATGCCTCCACTGCCTGGCAACATCACCTCTTTTATGCCTTGTCCTTGCTGATGAATTCTATAAATGAATCTATGCAGCACATAAACAGGGCAGAGAGGGCAACCCTGCCTGACTTCAGACTTGATGGGAAGCAATCTATTTTCCACTCATTGATTTGAACTGTACTGTAGATTTCTATGTGAAGCAGTTTTAATTCAATTTTGATTCCTTCCCCAAAGCCCATTTTGGAGCGCACTTTCATCAGGTATGTGTGCAATAGCTGGTGAAAGCCCTCTTCTGGTCTAAGCTGATCAGAAGGTGTCCATGCAGATGATGGTATCTCTGAGCAGCATGAGACTTTTAGAGATTTTCCTGCCCGTAATAGTACAAGTATGGTCTGATGTATCATCTGTCCAAGAACAGACTTGAATCGATTGGTAATAGCCTTGGACAGGATCTTGTAGTGAACTTTTAACAACGTGGGTCTCCAATTCCCGATATCCTGCTTCTCCCCCTTTTATTTGAAGATCAGGTTGATGATTCCCTTCCTCTTGGAGTCTGACATACTGCCTGCCAGGAAAAAACATTGTATATTTACTGCAGGTCTGCACCCACCTGGTCCCACAGACCCATGTACAACTCAGCGAATAGACCACTCTTCCAGATGTTTTACTCAACCCAATGGAATGGATGGAGTCCGCAAGCTTCCCAGGGTAATTGGCTGGTCCAGATTTTCCCGCATGTTGCTGTTTCAGGCATTGGAGAGGATTGTGGAGAGAATGAAGAAGATCGATTTGTAGCTAGGGAGCATCGTTTTCAATAGGTATCAAAAGATGATAGCTTTAAACATGTTTTGATTAAGGGAAATATCTGATCATGGATAGTGGATAAGTATGCTGAAGTTTAATAGGAAGGATTCAGGACGTTGTGGAGAATTGGGCATGGATTTAGGTGACAATGTTGCATTCAAGAATTTGAGGCAGTGATTGAATGGATAGAGCAGTCTGCAAGGTCAAGGTTTTTTGAGGAAGATGACTTTTCATTTTAAAGAGGATAAAAATCTGAGGGAAGAAAACATGTTCATCTGCAAATGAAATCGAGGCGAAGCAGCTGGATTGTCAGCAGTCTTCTTGGGAAAAGGTTTATAAAATGGATATTGGATCTGATGGACAAACTGAGCTTCAAGTGGGCATGAAGTAGGATAAAGTTATAGATGTGAGTTAGGTGCTAAGATGAGGGAAGTTAAGGGGAAGTTTGCTTGGGCTGGCAAAGGAGGGGTAAATAGAATTGCCAATTGATCACAGTCTCAGTCTTATGGACAAAGAAGTTAATGAGTTCCTCATGTTTGTTGGGGCTGAGATTAAAGCTACAACCGAGAGAAAAAAATGTTGGTGCAGTTTGCCATATAATTCAGAAGAGCCAGAGAAATACACTTTTTGCAGAACCATGAATTAGATTGTAGAATTGTCTTGAAAACTTGAGGAATACTAGACATAATTTGTGTCTTTGGTTTGAGTATATATGGCACAAAATACCTTAAACAGTGACAAAGGTTCCTCTCTGAACAGACCAACAGGTCATCTCTACTCTTCTTCTTTGGCTTGGCTTCACAGACGAAGATTTATGGAGGGGGTAAATGTCCACGTCAGCTGCAGGCTCGTTTGTGGCTGACAAGTCCGATGCGGGACAGGCAGACACGGTTGCAGCGGTTGCAGGGGAAAATTGGTTGGTTGGGGTTGGGTGTTGGGTTTTTCCTCCTTTGCCTTTTGTCAGTGAGGTGGGCTCTGCGGTTTTCTTCAAAGGAGGTTGCTGCCCGCCGAACTGTGAAGCGCCAAGATGCACGGTTTGAGGCGATATCAGCCCACTGGCGGTGGTCAATGTGGCAGGCACCAAGAGATTTCTTTAGGCAGTCCTTGTACCTTTTCTTTGGTGCACCTCTGTCACGGTGGCCAGTGGAGAGCTCGCCATATAACACGATCTTGGGAAGGCAATGGTCCTCCATTCTGGAGACGTGACCCACCCAGCGCAGCTGGATTTTCAGCAGCGTGGACTCGATGCTGTCGACCTCTGCCATCTCGAGTACTTCGACGTTAGGGATGAAAGCGCTCCAATGAATGTTGAGGATGGAGCGGAGACAACGCTGGTGGAAGCGTTCTAGGAGCCGTAGGTGGTGCCGGTAGAGGACCCATGATTCGGAGCCGAACAGGAGTGTGGGTATGACAATGGCTCTGTATACGCTTATCTTTGTGAGGTTTTTCAGTTGGTTGTTTTTCCAGACTCTTTTGTGTAGTCTTCCAAAGGCGCTATTTGCCTTGGCGAGTCTGTTGTCTATCTCGTTGTCGATCCTTGCATCTGATGAAATGGTGCAGCCGAGATAGGTAAACTAGTTGACCGTTTTGAGTTTTGTGTGCCCGATGGAGATGTGGGGGGACTGGTAGTCATGGTGGGGAGCTGGCTGATGGAGGACCTCAGTTTTCTTCAGGCTGACTTCCAGGCCAAACATTTTGGCAGTTTCCGCAAAACAGGACGTCAAGCGCTGAAGAGCTGGCTCTGAATGGGCAACTAAAGCGGCATCGTCTGCAAAGAGTAGTTCACGGACAAGTTTCTCTTGTGTCTTGGTGTGAGCTTGCAGGCGCCTCAGATTGAAGAGACTGCCATCCGTGCGGTACCGGATATAAACAGCGTCTACATTGTTGAGGTCTTTCAAGGCTTGGTTCAGCATCAGGCTGAAGAAGATTGAAAAGAGGGTTGGTGCGAGAACACAGCCTTGCTTCACGCCATTGTTACATTATTACATACATAAGACCATAGGAGCAGAAGACTTTGCTCCAGCATTTCATCATGAACAGATCCATTCTCTCACTCAGCCCCACTCCCCTGCCTTCCCCATAACCTTGATGCCCTGACTATTTAGATACCTATCAATCTCTACCTTGAATACACCTAACGCCTTGGCTGCCACAAACTGCCTGTGGCAGCAAATTCCAGAGGTTCACTACTCTCTGGCTAAAGAAATTCCTCCGCCTCTCTATTTTTAAATGGGTGCCCTTCAGTTCTGAGGTTGTTCCCTCTTGACCTTGACTCCCTGACCATATCTACTCTGTCCAGGCCTTTCAACATTTGAAAAACTTCTGAGATTCCCTCATTCTTCCGAACTCCAAGAAGTATAATCCAATAGCTGTCAGACATTCCTCATATGCTAATCCATCCCTTCATTCCAGGAATCATTCTTATGAATGTTTAATACGATCATTTCCCAAAGGCTTGTGGAAAGCTGTCCTCACTAGGACTCAAACCCCTTTTTGAAACTGGATCCTGGACTTCCTAGCTGAATATTGAGCACCATTCCACTGAGCATTGGGGCACCTCAGGGCTGTGTCCGCAGCCCGCTCCTGTTCATGCTACTGGCCCATGACTGCCTCGCCAGATCCAGCTCTAATAGTGTTGTCAAGTTTGCAGATGACATGACAGTAGTTGGCCTCGTCAGCAATAACGATGAATCACACCACAGAGAAGAGGTGAAAAATCTCATGAAATGATGCGAGAGTAATAACCTGATCTCAACATGGTCAAGACGAGGATATGATCGTGGACTTCAGGAGGACCAGGATCGATCATCCTCCACTACATATCAACAACTCTGTAGTAGAGAGAGTGGAGTTCCTTGGAGTTCACTTAACTAATGATCTATCATTGACATTCACATCTCACTTGTCAGAAAGGCGCAACAGTGACTGCCCTTCCTGAGAAGACTGAAGCGGGCAAGGCTACCAACCACTATTTATGTCAACCTTCTATAGGCTGCATCACAGTGTGGTATACGGTTGCTGCAGAGAAATGGATCGGAGGACCATGAGAGCAGCAGAGAAGTTCACTGGAGTTTCCCCGCATTCCCCCCATCGATGTGACCTACCGGGTTCATTGTCTGAAGAGATTGCACAAAATCATTGAGGACCCCTTCCACCCTGCATACAGCATCTTTCAGCTGTTCCCATCAGGATAGAGAAACAGGAGGATCAGAGCCAGCACCACCAGGATGAGAAACAGCTTCTTCCCACGGGCAGTGAGAATTCTGAACCACCAAGGGAACTGCTCACACTAACCATCTGAGACACTCATATGTGCAAAACAATACCAATTAATTAATTAATTAAAGATGAGTGCTTGTCCTGCATATGTATTGTTTGTCTGTATGCGTATAGTGTCTGATTGTGTGTTTGCATGTTTTGCCTCAAGGTCTGGAAAATGCTGTTTTGTCAGGTTGTACTTGTACAATCAGATGATATTAAACCGGACTGTTCCTGTTGATCAGTCAATGCTCTATCCATGCTAATATTTTTCCTGTAATTCAATCGTGTATAGATCACAATTTACAGGGACAAGAGTCAGCGAGCATCAAACTAGAGGGCAAAGATTTAAGATAAAAGAGGAAGGTTTTAAAACTGACCTGGAGGACATGTTCTTCACACATAGGATGGTGGGTAAATGGAACAGGCTGCCAGAGGAAGTGGTAGAAGTGGGGACAATTTTTATTTTTAAAAGATGATTTGACGTGTACGTCAATAGGAAAGATTTAGAGGGATATGGGCTGAACACAGGCAAATGGGAGCTTGGGTGGCATGGGCAAGGTGGGCTGAAGGGCCTTTCCCTGTGCTGTAGAACCCTTTACTATTTGTACATGGGAAGGTTAATTAGGACCAACCTAGGCATCATGAGAGTACTGTTACAGAGTTCATTCAAGGACCTGATGGCTGCAGGGAAGAATCCCTCTCTAAGTCTATTGATGTGTATTTTCTCTCTCTCTTAAGCTTTTTCCCTGAATGAAGAGAATGGGTTCTTCATTATGTTGGCTACATTTCCTTGGCAGCAGGGGATGTAGATGGAGTTCTTGTGGAGGGGGAGTGTTTGTGTTCTGAGCTGCATTCACTGTGTTCTGTAGTTTCTTCCAATTTAAAGCAGAGCAATTAACTTTGATGCGGGGCAGTCTTGGTTGGTGGAAATCTGATTGGAGTTGTTGAGGCTTTAATTGCAGGAAGGGCAGGCCTGAATTTGAGGGAGCAACAATGTTCATGGTCTGCGGTGAGTAACGAGGGAATCAGGATGTGATTGCGTGGGCAGAATAATTTTTTTTTGTGTGTGTGTGTTCTTATGGCTATGAGACCTGCACATGTGTGGACTTGAATTTCATCATTGCTGTCAAGCAGAAAACTCTCAAAACTGTATCGTAATGAAACAGATCAATGCTATTGGGCCATACAGACTGCTCATCGGTTCCACTCCTCATTTCCATGTTACTTATTCTCTCTCACACATTCCAATGATTGATTCGTTCTGCTGTTAACTTGTTCGACAATAGCTGATGAACATTCCAACTCATGAGCGGAAACCATCAAAGTGATGTACAAATATACTGGGAACTTCAAGTTATCTTACAATTAGAAAATTTCATTCCATTGAACAGAATACAGTAGTTAGCCTGATCCATACTGCATATTTAGCACCACCTTACAGGGGCTGGATATCTTCTCATTGTTTTTGCTATCACTTTAGCTTGTATTAAAAAATTTTAATGATGTATTTCATAGTTAATTGTTGTAATTGTACTTTGTGCATGAGAAAGTATTTGACATGATGCATACATTGTGAACTTTGGAGGAATAGACATGGACTAAGAGCCATCTTTTTTTGGCTACAGTCCCCTTAGGACTCTACTCAAAGTGTCAGGGCCCTCTTGTGAAGCAGTCAAGTTTTATTGGTTTCTTCTCTACTTCTACCGACTACATAAAAAAGCATTATCATTTCAGTCTGTGCACCCCCTCCCCCCCCCCCCCCCCCACCTTAAATGTGTTGTGGCCTCCAGAGGGCCATGTGATACCTGTTGAGAATGGCTGCAAACTATCCAGGATACATATATATAGTAGGAGAACTGAGAAAAGGATTTTAAGGGAAGAGTTTTATTTAGGATGTTGCTGAATGTTTATCATACCTGCTTTATTGATCTGGTTCTATAAATGAGTAAATAGGGTTTCTGCTACATGAAGTAAATATTGAAAATTTGCCTTATATTTTTCCAGGACATGTTGTGTGTGATTGACACAAATTTCCAAACACCACCAAAGCAGTTTGTCTGGTAAGTTATTAAGAGGCAAAGTATTGATAGAGGTGACTCATTAATCGCGATTTAGTATTAAGAACATAAGAAATAGGAGCACGAGTAGGCCATCTGGCCCGTCAAGCCTGCTCCGCCATTCAATAAGATCATGGCTGATCTGATCAATGAGTCAACTCCACCTACCTGCCTTTTCCCCATATCCCTTAATACCTTTTTTTTGTGTAAAAATCTGTCTAACTGAACCTTAGATATTTTTAATGAAGTCGCCTCAACTGCTTCCCTGGATAGAGAATTCCACAAAATCTCTACTCTGGGGAAATTTTTTTCCCTCATCTCTGTCTTAAATCAACTCCCCTGAATCTTGAGGCTGTGTCCCCTAGTTCTGGTCTCACCTACAAGTGAAAACAATTTTCTTGCCTCTATCTTTTCTATCTCTTTCATAATTTTATATGCTTCTGTGAGATCTCCTTTCATTCTTCTAAATTTGAGTGAGTATAATCCCAGATGATTTAGTCTCTCCTCATAGGTCAACCCCCTCATCTCCAGTATCAATCTGGTGAACCTCCTCTGGACTGCCTCCAAGACCAGCATATCCTTCCACAAGAATGGAGACCAGAACTACATACAATACTCCATGTGCAGCCTCACCAGTATCTTGTATAATTGCAGCATGACCTCCCTGCTCTTGAATTCAATTCTTCAAGCGATGAAGGGCAACATTCCATTTGCCTTCCTAATAACCTGTTGTACCTGCAACCCAACTTTTTGTGATTCATGCACAAGCACTCCCAAATCATTCTACAGCAAACTGCAGTTTTTCACCACTTAAATAATAATCTGTTCTTCTATTTTTCTTACAAAAGTGGATGACCTCGCATTTACTAACATTGTACTCCATCTGCCAGACCTTTGCTCACTCACCTAACTTAACTATCCTTCTGCAGCCTCTCCACATCCTCTGTACAATTTGCTTTTCCACTCAATTTAGGATCATCCACAAACTTGGCTGCACTACACTCTGTCCCACTCTTCCAAATCATCAATGTAAATAGTGAACAGCTGCAGGCCCAGCACTGACCCCGCCGGCCCCCCACTTACCACTGTCTGCCAATCAGAAAAACACCCATTTATCCCGATTCTCTGCTTTCTGTCAGTTAACCAATTCTCAATCCATTCCAATGTACCTCCCCCAACTCCATTCATCTGTATCTTACTGATAAGTTTTTTAGTGTGGTACCATATCACATGCCTTCTGGAAATCCAAATATGCAACATGAACCTGTTCCCCTCTATTTTTTGCACCCATTATATCCTCAAAGAACTCCAGCAAGTTTGTCAAACAAGACCTGCCCTTTTTGAAGCCATGCTGTGTCTGCCTGATGGAACCCCTTTGTTCTATATTTCTTGCTATTTCATCCTTAATGACAGCTTCAAGCATTTTCCCAAATACAGACATTAAACTAACTGGCCGTTAGTTACCTGTTGTAATGTGCGTCGAAAGAACCAAAGACTTGTTGATCCAAGCCAAGGCTTTTATTAACTAAAAGACTGGAGCATATCACAAGTAGGTCGACCAGTCCAGAATGACCTGGTCTGTCTAGGAGCAATCCTTTAAGACCTGCCAGTAGGTGTGACTACACTCTCAGCCAATCACATTCATCCTACACTACCATCTGTACATATGTACATATACACATAGAATGGTGATAGAATCTGTACTATCACACCTGTCTTTTGCCTACATCCCTTTTTAAAAAGTGGCATGACATTTGTTGTCTTTCAATCTGTTGGGACCTGCCCAGAATCCAGAGAATTTTGGTAAATGACTTCCAACGCATCAACTATAACTCCCGCCATTTCCTTCAGTACCCTAGGATGGATCCCATCAGGACTGGGGGATTTGTCTGCTTTCAGTCCCATTTGTTTTCTCATTACTATCTCTTTTGTAACAATGATATTATCGAGGCCCTCACCTCCCTTTACATCCCTATCACCACTCTTTGGCATGCTGGATGTATTTTCTACTGTGAAGACTGACACAAAATATTTGTTCAATGCCTCAGCTATTTCCTCATTACTCAATATCAATTTCCCTTTCTCATCTTCCAAAGGACCTATGTTGACTCTAGCCATACTCTTCAATGTTATATATTTATAAAATATTTTGCTATCTGTTTATATTTTGTGCTAATTTACCTTCATAATATGATCCTTCTTCTCTTTCCTTATTTCTCGTTTAGTTGCCCTTTGTTGCCTTTTAAACTTTTCCCAATTCTTCTGTTTCCCACTTCTCTTGGCAACTTTCCACACATGAGCTTTTAATTTTATAATTTCCTTAGTTAACCAAGGCTGGCTCTGACTTCTCTTTCTGGCCTTATTTTTAATGGGTATATATTTTTGTTAAGCAGTGTGAAAAATCTCTTTCAAAGTCTTCCACTATTCTTCAGCTGTTTTGCCAACTAGTTGTGCTCTCAGTCCACGCTGACCAATTCCTCCATCATCCTGTTGTAGTCTCCCCTGTTCAAGCATAATACACTTGTACCCTCCATCTGTATGAGAAATTCAATCATGTTATGATTGCTTTTTCCAAGTGGATCTCTAACTACTTTATCGTTAATTTTACCTATCTCATTGCACAAATACTCGATCAAAAATAACATTCTCCCTTGTTGGTTCCTTAACATGCTGCTCAAGAAAGCTATCATGGATGCATTCTATGAAGTCATCCTCCAGACGACCTCGACCAACTTGATTTTCCCAATATACATGGAAGTTAAAGTCCCCCGCGACAAACTGCAGTTCTGTTCTTACATGCCTTAGTTATCTTTCAGTGGATGATAGACAACTCCCACCAGTGATTTTTTTTTTCCCCTTTACTATTCTTAATCTCTACCCAGATGGGCTCAACATTCTGCTCCTTAGATCTTGTATCGTCTCTCCCTATTGCCCTGATCTCATCCTTACTTAAGAGCACCACCCCACCTCCTTTGCCTTCATGTCTATCTTTTCATATTAACCAAAACTCTTGAATATTTAATTCCCAATCATGGCCACTAAATCATCTGCCTGGGTACTGATTTGCACCTCAAGTTCACTAACCTTGTTTCTAATACTATGGACATTCAGATAAAGTTCCCTTATGCTCATTGTCCTTTTAGAATATAGCAACCTCTACATCCTTTGCTTTTGACTTTTCTGCCCTTTTTTTTCCTCTTTCTAAATTCTAGCTTTGTTCTCGAAACCACCTTCTTCATTCTTTCTTTGTAGGTTCCCATCCCCCTGCCCCATTAGTTTAAACCTTCCCAACAGCATTAGCAAACAATTCTCTAGGACATTGTTCCCGGCTCTGCCCTGATGTAGACCGTCCAGTTTGTACTGGTCCCACCCGTCCCAGAACCGATTTCAATGCCCCAAGAAACTGAAACCTTCCCTCCTGCACTTCTGTTCAGCTACACATTCATTCTATCCTGCTATTTCTACTCTGGCTAGCTTGTGGCACCAATAATAATCCTGAAATTATTACTTTTGAGGTCCTACTCCTTAATTTACCTCCTCGCTCCCTAAATTCAGCTTGTAGAACAAAATCCTTCTTTCTTCCTATAATGTTGGTACTAATATGGACTCTGACAGCTGGCTGTTCACCCTCCCCTTTCAGAATGTCCAGTAGCTACTCTGAGACATCCCTGACCCTTGCACCCGGGAACCAACACACTATCCAGGAGTCCCATTTGCAGCCACAGAAGCTCTTGTCTGTTCCCCTTGCTATCAAATACCCTATAACTATTGCTCTACCACTCTTTACCCTCCCTCTTGCACAGCAGAGCCACTCACAGAGCCATGATCCTCTTCCTGCTGCCTTCTCCTGATGGGCCATCTCCCCCAACAATATTCAAAGCGGTATATCTGTTTTGGAGGGTGATGACCACAGGAGACTCCTGCACTACCTTCCTGTTACTTCTCTTACCGTTGGCCACCCAGTCCTTATCTTTCTCCATCCTCTGAAACTGCGGTGTGACCAATTCACTAAAGGTGCTATCCACCACATTCTCCGCATCCCGGATATTCCAAAGTGAGTCCACACGCAGCTCCAGTGCTGTCACGCGGCTTATCAGGAGCTGCAGCTGGACACACCTCCTTCACACATAGTCCCCAGGGAGGCTATCAGTCTCCTTGAGTTCCCACGTGGCACAGGAGGAGCATGACACAGGTCAGAGCTCACCTGCCATACCTGAAACGAAACCCAGTGATTGTATTAAATGAAAAAAAAACTTTCCCCTTTTACCTGTGCCTCAACCTCTCCGTGCCGAAGCTTCTCAGGCCAAAGCCTCAGTGCTCCACTCCTTTTCTGTGCCACTCACTCACTGGGCCACTCCTCATTGGTTGCTCCTTAACCTTCCCCTCCTTTTATTGGCCGCTACCAATTAATCCTGTTGCTTGCTCCTCATTCCTCCTCACTGGTCCTTCAGACTGGTAAGCACGCCCTTTTGTTTACTGGTCCTGTCACTCGCTACTTGCTAGTCCTTCGCCTCTTGCCTCTCACCAAACATAACTTGATAGAGGTCATTTGGGGCTTCTCATCAATAATAATTCAACCTCCTTGAGTAAGGAGGTTGAGGGAATGTGTGGACAATATAAAAAAAACTCCTCTATTGTTCCCTCCAGAACAGCTGCTAACATTTGCTCAGCACTCTCTCTCTCTGTAATGGCACTTCTCTACTGAGGTACTCTCCGTCTGAAGATTTAGTTACATTTTTCTGCTATTCTTAAGGACTGGAAATATAAAAGTTGTTCTGTCTCCCCGACCACCCTTTAATTTGCGTTTTCTGCCACTATGCCCGTGAAGGACAGGGCAGTAGATTTAGTGTGGTGGTTAGCATAATGCTGTTACAGTGCCAGTGAATTTGGCGCAGTGCTGTGTAAAAGGAGTCTGTAGGTTCTCCCATGACCGTGGGTTACCTCCTCTGGGTGCTACAGCTTCCTCCCACGTTTCAAAGTAATTAGTCACATGGGTGTAATTAGGCATCCCCCCCTCCCCCACAAAAACACTTTCCTGCCACCTCTTCCCTCACCCTCCTCCCCCACCCTCACTCCAGCACCAATACTCTTCCCAACACTCCATCTCCCACCAAGTTAACAGCTACCTCTCGGTCAGCAACTATACAATCTTTCAAATTTTTCTACACCATCTGGAAGCACTTTGGAAAAATAGTAATCCTCTCACTCTTAGTAAAAAGAAGGATGTATATGTTTAACTGATTTGTTTTAATCTGCACAGATAATATATTTCAATTGTATTATATTGTGCCTTGGTTTCTTTCAAGCCTATTGTGTTTTTCATAAATTAACAATTGAATAATGTTAAATACCCCATTCACAATTACTTTGCCCATCTTAAGCTTTTGAAATTTCACATTGAACATTAAATACTCCACTCTGTCAAATTTAGGAGTGAGCATATAACGGAAGAATGACATTAAACTTGGCATTCACTTATTTTCATTCACGATGTTTGCAAATGTGTAAGAATAGAATGTTGATTTTGACAATCTTTCTCTTTACACTTCCAGGTGCAACAGACCAAAAAGCACTAATCCCACTATAGTTGGTGTTTGGGATAAATTGCTTTTCATTGCTGGAAGTTCAGAGGAGACCATTAAGTATCCTTTATTCAATTGATATCCTTGTGCAAATCTAATGTTTATGTTTTCCTTTTGGAACATTGGGATTTGTATGGCTGAAAAAACTAAGAGAGTTCATTGTTCCAAAAAAATAGACAGTTTACATTCACCACACTCTCAAATTTAACAAACTACCTTGGCAGCAGTTGCCTGTATTTTCAAAACCAGAGTTCACACATTCTTATCTGAATGAGTGGAACAATTTTGTTTTGGGGAGATGAGGAACAAGTGTGTCTTTTCATGTGAAATAGTGGTATTGATTCATATCTGAAATTCTATGACGATTATTGCTGTGTCAGGAGTGAGAACCTCAAGCAAAATGTTTTAATTGCTATTACAGAATGTTTATGTCACAGTTTCAAGTTACGTTTATCAAAATAATTATTCAAAGTTGTAAAGGAACAAAGAAAATATTCACTCTGTTTTCAAAGTTAATTCAGTAAAAAGAAATTTGGATTGGTTCTATTTGACTAGTAGAGGGGTGGCTTATTTAGTGCTTAGTATTCATTATTCATAAGCACTGAGAACATTTGAATCCTAAACTAAAGCTCAGATTTTATCTGGATGAGGATGTTCACTTAGTATCTGAGATTGATGGGGTTCGTATTATAAGCTCTCATAGTCATGAGTTTTTACATGAGGTTCCACGTAAGTACTGTGTGTGCCAAAAAAAACAGCACTTGCATTAAATATTCCATGTATGGTACATGTAATCAGGGAGTTTTTTTATAATACTGGAAGCACTGAAAGAGATTAAAAATTACATCAATATTTTGGTGTCAATTTATATTTGAAATTTGAAGGAATAATAACTAAGTAGCAAAATATTTTCACAAGTAATTGTGTATTCTGTAATAATCCCAGTGCTCATTTGCAGCAAACTGGGTCCCATGCTCTGAAAATTTCTCTTTGAAATCCTCTGCTTTTCGCCCTTTATAAGACCAAGTTGATTTAGAGACCTTTTATTGTCATGTATTAGAACAGAATTGTAATATGATATGAAATTGCCTTTAGTCTGCCATAATACAGATGAGGATTTGCCATTAGCATTGCCCGACACCTCTTACAGTCAGCGAAAGAGAAGCAGAGTCTCCTCAGGATTTGCCTCCTTTGCTTCCCAGCCTCAGCAGCTGCATAAGACTCCAGTTCATACAATTGACAACCTGAGCCCAGATCCAAACCTCTGACATGATGAGAAAAGCCGCCAGCACCTGTTGGGACCCTTCTTGCCTTCAGAACCACCTTGAATCCTGGTTCCGATACCTGGTTCTCATGAACCAGTCTCCAGCAGGCTGCAGGTGTGAGTCCTTTAACCTCAAGTCACCAGCAGCCCATGCGTGACTCGCCCGCAAGTCACCAACAGCTGTCCTTCAAATATAGAGGCCCACGCTGGTCTGTCACCATGGTCACCATCCTTGAGGTAGTTTCCTCTGCTTCATCTTAACGGTGGGTGTTCTCCCCATTACTGATGCCCTGCGCCAGTCCATTGTGGCCCTGGAGTCTGCAACCCCTCGTGGCCACAGCTAAACACTGGCACTGCCAATTTGAGTCCAGACCCGGTGGTTGCAGGATTTTAAATGAAACACAGTTAGCTTCTTTAACAGGCTGTAGGAGCCATCAGCTGTATTATTGGGTATTAGGACCTGTAAGGTAAAACATCATGAGATGGGAATGTGTAGGGAGTTACCCTGTACAGGGCTGTAACAAGAAGGGGAGGTGTCCTTGTACTCCTGTTAGGTAAAACATCATGAGATGGGAATGTACAGGGCTGTATCAAGATGTGAATGCATCCTTGTACTTACAAGATAAGAGAGACATTGATGGATTGAGAGGCAGGAAGCTAGCAGGGAAAGGATAGCAACAGTTTTAGTCATTGGACAAGTAATGATATGATGATGTTCTAAGCATGTATCCAAGGGTATAAAAAATCACCATTTTGCTGATAACGGCAGAATGCATTCTCCGACTAACATGGTTAGTCGCAAGTGTTACAATCCGGTAATAAAGAACAAAGAACCCTGATTTCGACTCAGCCTGGTGTTTGTCTCACTCATTCATGAACAAAGCAGACCTAACAGACCCCATGGAGAAGCACTGCCCCCCCCCCCTGCTCCCCACTCTCCCTGCGTCCGCCAAATAAGCAGCTCCAGCACCACTGCCATTAATGTACATGAGCCTCCTGTATTAAAGGGACAGGTTGTATTCGAAACTTACTGCACCCTGATTTTCCATAACAAACTTGTTTCATCTGCACTGATATCCACAAATTAGTTGGAAAAATAATAAATTTTGCATTTATTCACTTTCTGCACATTTAGTGAGAGCAAATTTAATTCTGCATCTCAGATTTCTGAGTAATGATTTGAGAATTCTGTAAGATGAATTTCTGGTCACTGAATAGCCTGAACACATGGATTGTCTGAATTTGAATAATCTCTCTAAAATATTTTATGCCTTCATATTTATATATTTTTATACCTTTGGAAGATGCCTTCGACCTTTACTTTCCACATTAAAATGCAACCTTCGAAAGGAAAATAGACCAAACAGTTCGATTTGAATTTTTACATCTTTTTTTCACTTCCATCTGTTTTTTGGTGCAGCTAAATATCTCCATGAAGTCTATTAAGAATCTTACTGTCCAAACAAACTTTCCTATCAGTTAACTTAATTGTGAATTTCAACATGGGTCCTGATGATCATTAATTAATTTTGTTCCTGGCATTAGAAATTACTAAGCCGAGTTCTTGTGATTTCTCTTTCTCAGGAGGGGTAATTTTTAATCATCCCTCAGTTGTGCTGCTATGATTGGGATATGGCCTAGCCACATGCAGGATTATCTGTTGTCCCATTTGCTCATTTTGCATAAAGCTGGCATTTTACTTCAGGGTTAGAAACATATTGGCGACATTCCTCTTTTATTTAAAAGAAGCATTAAATGACACATGATCCGCTTAATCCAATTTCCATATTGAATAGTGATTCCAAAATTAAAGGTGCCTTCTTTCAAATATCCTTTTGTGAGAGTGAATTATGTGATCATTGCCAGCTTTCTTATTGTTTCTCTATTTATTTTCAGCTGCTTGTCAAGATATTTTCAAAATTGCTTCCATGGCGCCTGGTGCACTTCTTTTGGAAGCTCATAAAGAATATGAGGTATATTTTGCTGTATGTTTTTCTATCAGATTTGATTTTAGTTATAGTGTTCCAAATAAAAGTTGGATCCATTTAATTTCACAGGTCAGAGTTAAGACAAAAAAAATGTGTGCTTTATTTTCCATCCTCAGCTAATAAATTGTATCCTTGTCACTCAGTTCTCCAGTTCCTCAGATTTAAAATTTTCCCCACTTGGTTTAAGCCCCTTTGATTTTCTAATCTTCATACTGTAGCTTTGAAGCTGTGCCTTCAACATGTATTCTGTTCCCAGGAATTCTCTTCCTCCAGGACTCTCTTCCATGACCAAGCTATTGGTCATCCTTCCTTTGGCTTCACACCATGTTTTACATACACTTCTGAAATGCCTTGTCTCTTCTACCTTTTCTTTCTACATTCCCTTTAAATATCTCTATTCATATGCCTGGACCTCAATTTATAAAAGCTATTTAAATTGTAAGTGCTTTTGTAAGTTTTTCTCGCTCTGGTAATTTCCAAGAGTATATGTTTTCATATCCTCTCCCAATGCTCTTTATTTCCTTTTACCAGTCTCCTCATAACCAACATAACCTTCTCTTACAATATTCCTCCTGTAAATCTCAATATTTGTATTAGTATTGTGCACAATGTAATCACTTATGATATTGAATTCCGCTCTGAGTACAAAAATATATTAATCCTTGACTAAAAATCAATTGAACACTATTTTTGTCCTTGCTATCTCACAAGGAACATCAATTCTTTTATAATTGCTCCTAAATGTTCATGTATCTATCAAAATCCCTTGAAAAAATGTAAATACAATTAAATTGTATGGTTACAAATCTAGACAACATCATTGTAAATTTCAACTAATTTTGGTGGGCATTAGAAATTCCTTAAACCCAAGTGTGAAATAATAATGGCAGGTCAATGATTTTGAGTAAAACTTCCATATCTCCATTATTGCACATCACTTTTCCCTGGAGTTGCTACTTGTAGCTTGGAAAATCAATGTGGTAATCCTAAATTCTGCACCACAGCAACTTTTCAAAATCATCCCCAAGATTCAATTAAGTACTCTTTCCACAAAATTTCACCTGCTGCACTAGAAAAAGCCAAATATGTTTCAATGCTGATGCTCCCCCTTGTAGTTTCATTGCCCCAGTTCTTTTATGGTCCATGTGTTCAGATTATGAGCACGGGAGGTGGTTTAACTTCAAGGCATTGTGCCAGAACAAAATGTCCCAATTACTAACCCTACAGATGTGTGTGATATTTTTGGCTCTGGTTTCTAATTTTTGACATTTGTGGTTTGAGTATTGATCACTTTCAATTTGGGTTCCCATGGACACCTTTTTCACAGAATCAGTAAAATGAGATTCAACCATGAAAAGTTGACTAACATTATCTGATTTTATTCTTAGTCAGGAGAAAAATAACTTGGTCATCTTCATTTTGTTGGAATAACTTCATCAATAATTTTGGACAGCGTGTAACGTTTGTTAAATCTTCATTTCTGCTCATTAGAAAGAGAGCCAGAAAGCTGATGAATATTTAAGAGAGATAAAAGAACAAAACCTCCTGTTTGAGGCTGTTCAGCAATGCATTGAGGCAGCAGGCAATGAATATGAACCGGATATGCAGAAAGCTTTGCTAAGGGTAAGAATCATCTGTATACTTCTGGTACTTGGGGCACAGCGCAAAAATAAGAGCAAGTAAATTTTCACGTGCTTTGCAAGTTCTAGGAGGCCATCGTGATGTACTTCAAACCAGTTAATACAGTTCTGTAATGTAATTTGATGCAAGGTTTTCTCTAATCTCTTAACTGAATAAACTACAAATGTATGACTGAATGGGGGAGTATTTTTAATTGGAATTTTATATCTTAGTTTATTCCCTAGAACTATAGAACATTACAGCACAGAAACAAGTCCATTCGGCCCTTCTAATCTGTGCTGAACCTTTTTTTGCCTAGTCCCACTGACTTGCACCCAGTCCATGGCCCTCCATTCCTCTCCCTTTCATGTACCTGTCCAAATTCTTTTTAAATTTTAAAATTGAGTCTGCATTCACTATTTCAGCTGGCAGCTCATTCCACACTCCCACCACTCTGTGTGAAGAAGATCCCCCTAAACTTTCATTCTTAACACATGCCCTTTGGTTTGTATCTCACCTACTCTCAGTGGAAAAAGCCTATCTACATTTACTCTGTCTATGCCCCTCATATTTTTAACTTCTATCAAATCTTCCCTCATTCTTCTATGCTCCAGGGAATAAAGTCCTAACCTGTTTAACCTTTCCTTGTAACTCAGTTCCTGAAGTCTGGACAACTTTCTTGCAAATCTTCTCAGCACTCTTTCCATATTATTGATATGTTAGGTATTCAGCCTAACAAACCTTCTAAGAATACCATTAATGTGTAAAGCAGTTGATAGATATGAATTTTTAAATTTCTTTTTTTTATGAGACGTAAATCAAACTTATAAAGTTGATTTTTAAATTTTGATGTGTAAATAAAAACTAGTGGTGTTTATGTATTGATAGCAGTACTAGTTGTGAAAAAAACCAGATTCAACAGGTTAGGATTTCATGGTGTTCAGATTTCTTTTAGCTATCATCCAGACTTTATTTTACTGACCTTGCATTTCTTAAATAACAACATGAGCCTGTCTGGGAATGGATTTTTAAAAAAATTTAGGGCAAGGGGAGGTGTGAGGGCAGGGTGAGTGTGAGGGTGGGGGGGTGAGTGGGCAGCCCATTTGGGAATGAAATTTTGCTTATTTTGCTTTGGACAAGCAATGCACTTTTGAGAAATTAACTTGAGGAATTGCATGTAGTGGGGAATCAAAGGGAAATTGAAGTTAGCAGAATACTCTCTATACAAATACACTGTAGTTGAATCCCAATTAATTGGTTAACTCGTGAACTAGCCATCGAAAATAGCAAGGCTCCATGTACTACTCCTGTTTGGTAATTCATTTATTTCAGTCTGTTGAGTAATGAATGCTATAGTTGTCAAGTATATTGAGAAGAGAGGGAGAAATGGGCAACAGTGACGCAAAATAAATATACAAATGAAAGACCTTTTGAAGACAATGTGACCATATTATTCAAATTATTCAAACAGTGACATGAAATCAAGACATCACAAAATAGGGCTGGGGCAGAATAGAATGCTTCCGCATGATCATGTTTTTTGAAACTTAAAATATGTGCTTCTACTCAGCAGATGCTGAGAGAATATTCAGTAGTTCACATTTTCAGCAGTATTACAGTTGAAGGGATAAAACCAACACCAGCTGAAAATCTATCTAAAGTTGGGAATTTGCCATTACTCTGTCAAGTGAGTTGTAGGAAAACATTCTTTTAGCAGAAATAACTTTTCAAGTGGTTGAGAATTAACAGCACAACATACTGTTTCATTAATTTAGCTAATATTTGCTGGTTTCCCTTGTATAAACTGTGAAAGCATATGGATCTTTAATCTTTTTGACCAACTCTAGGATTAAAACCATACCCACTCATCTTTACATGGTCCACAATATTGTATTGCAAAATAAAATGCACAGCGTCTTACCAATAAACCTCACAATTTTCAGAGCTATCTATTTCAACTTCCCTTAGCAGTGATTAATGGTGCGGACTAAATATATTTATTGTTTCTTTAACATTGTATATATTGAGATGTTCAACAGTTTCTCCCATTTTTGCTTTCTTGTTAAAAAATGAAATTATTGTTCTTTTTCAACAACAATATTTAATGAAACAGTGAGGTTAATTAGGCCTGATAAAGCTTGCACAGTCTGGTTCACAATGGATTTAATTATATCTGTATCTTGCATAGTATAGACTATCTGTTGCTTTTTTTAAAACTGGAAAAGAGTTGCTATAGGCAAATTGAAATGTATAATATATCTATTGACCTTCTGCTTACTTTGGACGCAGGCAGCCTCTTTTGGTAAATGCTTTATCAGCAATTTTCCTCCAGATATGTTTGTGAGGATGGCTCGAGATCTACGAGTGTTGAATGCCATTCGTGACTATACTGTTGGCATCCCTCTCAGTTATCCCCAGTATCCTTTTATGTAATTTGAGGTTTGGTTGGTTCTTTTACAGGACTATTCTAAGTAAACTTTGGTGTGTATTTGGAAATATAGAAATTGCAAATATTTGTTTCAAATTGAATGAATAATTTTCTTGTGTTATTTCAAAAAGACTTCAATTTTTCTGGTGTTCATAATTGGGTAAATTTTTGTTTATTTTAGAATTTAAAATGCAATAGAAAATGCAAAAAAATTAACAATGAATAGCTAGGAGACAGCTCTTGTAACTAGCAGCATTGTTTACTGATTCATTTTCAAAAGAAGCAGTTTCATGTAAATCTTTCAGTTCAGAACTACATAATTGTGGGAAAATGATGTTTTCATGAATGCCAAAAATTAAAAAAACAGCGACAAACACAAAAAAAATCAAATACCTGGAAATAATTGGAAAGCCTAATGAGTAATTTATATGATATCAAACATAGAGTGATCATTTTTATTCAAATTAAAAAGTTAAATGATTAAAATAACTTCCTTCAAAAGACATCTGGCCTGTGCCAACATGTAATATTATCAATAGACATAGTGCAAGCTAATATTGCTGGCATTTGGCGTGTCAATAAAGTAATTGCTTATTAAACAGAAAGCTACTGTAAATTATCACATTAATTTATTCATGATCTTTCTTTCTGAATTTGGGATTTTATAAAAGAATACTGTATATCAAAAATTCAAATCTCCAGTGCCTCAGCCAAATTTTAAAGGTAATTTAAAATTGATAATATTTGTTTAGAGTCCCTTGTAGTCTGATATTTATTAAAGCTAATAAGCATTTTTAATCTTATTTGCTTTCAAATTGATCTTTAACTTACATTTCAGATATAAGCAGCTCACTATTGAAGTTCTAATTGATAGGTAACGTGCCTTTTGTTTTTGCATTAATTTTCAACAGGGAGTGAGGAATAGGGATACTTTTTTGTTTAAAATCATAACTAGTAGTAACTGGTTGATTTGACCCCAGTTCTCTTCTGAAGATAGTAAACAAGTTCTGTTAATAGTCTAATATTTTTGCAGGGGAGTTTCTTCTGGAGTGATTTAGTTAACCAGAATCTTGCCACAATTATTCTTCAACATTCTGCATAAAAAAATGGAAACAAGCAGGTGTAGAGTATGTAACAGTGCATGCATCATCATTCAGAAAGGTCATGGAACATAGAACACTATAGGATAGAACAGACCTTTTCAGCCCATGAAATTGTGCTGACCTATGAAAACTGACTCCACAACAATTTAATTTTCAGAATCAGAATTTATTGTCACAAACATGTTCCAAAATTCATTGTTTTGCGGCAGCATTACGGGGCAAATATTGCTATAATAATTACATTTAAATATTAATTTCATGTATGTTACATTGTAAATGTAACAATAATGGAAAGGGAGGTAGTGTCTGTGATTCATTTGTCCATTCAGAAATCTGATGGCAGAAGGGAAGAAACTGTCCTTGTGGCGCTGGGTGTTTTTGCATAACCTTCTATTTATCTTGCATCTGTGTACCTATCAGAGTATTTTGAATATACCTATTGCACCAGTCTCCACCACCATCCCCAGCAATGCATTCCAGACACCCTCTACTCTCTGAGTAAAAAGACTTTACACTGACATCTCCCTTAAAATTTTCTCTGGTATTTGCTATTGTCACCCCAGGAAACTGCTGCTGTCTAACCTATTTAAGCCCCTCATTATCTTACACATTTCTATTGAGTTACCTCTCATTGCTCCAAAGAGAAAACCCCTAGTTCTGTCACCCTTGCTTCATGTGACATGATCTTCAATCTAGGCATCATCCTGCCAGACATTTTTGCTTCACCATTTTCCTGTGACATCCCATAATCTTTGATTCTCAATATTTCAAAAGACTATTGCTCTCTGAGTTGATCAGAATTTGGACCCTGCATTGATCTATTATACTTTTTCACATCAACTTGTACTTGACCTAATTGAGAAAACGCTATGAGGGAATAGTTTCAGTTCTGCTTTATTCCTTTTATATTCTCAGATTAATTTTACGTAAACTATATCCTCTTGCAATAAAAATTTGTGAGCATATGAAAATTTCGGAATTTCAAGGAGCAAGTCGAATATTGGCGCACTGGGCTTGTTATAAGGTAAATAACTCCTTTATTTTCTTGCTCCCAAAAATGTGTTTAGTAATCATCAAATGTGTTCTTTTACCTTTTGCTTCCCCTGTTCAAACAATTGAAGTATTGTGATAAAATTTTTCATTAAAACAAATTCCCTGGGGGGGTGGGGGGGTGCTTGGCAAGATGGCATAGAGTCTCGACGTGTAATCTCGACCTCTCTGGCCGGACTTTTAAGTACCTGTTTTTTAACCCTTTGTTTTCAAGTTTAAACTTCTTAAATTTTAGTTTAAATTATTAAGGAACTATTATGGCCATTAATGGTAAAAAGATTAAACCTCAAGTGCAGAAGAAGTTACATTTTCAAAGTATTGAAGATTTGGGGCCTAAACAACTTGCTACAGCTTCAGATTTAATTTCTTCAGTGCCTAAATTACAAAGACTGCCTGTGGGAGCTGAAAAAAAATGTCTACTACTCACCAAGTAAAGGACAGTGCTGGAATTACCCGTTCTCTGGAGGAAAGTGCGTGTTCCCAAGAAGTGGATCCCGATTCTGGCAGCCTGCCGATTTTAACGGAGGGAGCACGCAGGAAGACGACGCCATTGTCTGAAATGCTTCAGGAAGCATTTCAACTTGAAGATCTCAAATTCATCCGTGATTTTTTGAGGGAACTGCGGGGGGAGACCGGCGCCGACCCCTTGAGGAAGTCGGAGTGCCGTCATTGGGAGTCCAGACCCGCAGTAAGACTGTCAAAATGCCTGTTGTTGAGTTGCAGCAGGAGCTGCATTTACCTGGTTCTGCCACTAGGTTAGAGAAAGCAGGGCTGAGCTTTTCTGAATTACAATGTAAGCAGTTAAATGCTGTCATTGATATAATGAATGAGTTGGCTCAAAGGATAAGTTCAGAATTGAATACAGTTAAAGCACGTGTATAAGCATCTTGTGAAGATTTTTAAAAATTTCAGTCTGCTTTTTTGGAATGTCAACAACAAGTGGCTTCTAATACAGAAAAAGTGTTGAAGGTTGAAAAAAATCCGTTATAGAATTGCGAGAATGTGAGAAGGAGTTAGAGAGGAAAATAGACTATTTGGAGAATCAAAGTAGAAGGAATAATGTGAAAATTGTTGGTTTGCCAGAAGGTATGGAAGGACAAGATCCTATTTGTTTTTTTACAGATTGGATCCCACAAGTACTAGGGCAAGAATTCTTTTCTGAAGGCTTGGTATTGGGAGCTCATAGAGCTTTAAGAAGAACACCTTTACCTGGTCAGCCACCAAGACCTGTAATAATTCGATGTTTGAATTATTTAGATAGAGAAGTAATACTTTGACTGGCGGTGCAAAATGCGAGAAAACGACAAACTCCGTTATTGATTCAGAATAGCAGAGTTTTTTTCTATCCTGATTTGAGTCAAGAGGTTATTCAACGTCGACGTCGATTTAATCCAGTTAAAGAAGTTTTGTGGCGTAAAGGTTATAAGTGTACTTTTCGCTATCCGGCAGTGTTGAAGGAGTTTCATGGAGACTATCAATCTCGGTTTTTTGAGGATGATCAAGAAGCAATAATTTTTGCTGATTCATTGCCAGATATAAGAGGACAAAGACGTCGTCCACCTTTGTCTCCTAAAGAAAAATCTGGTTGTTCTGGAAAAAGAAGAAATGGTTGAAATGGGAGAAACGGAAATGGAAAGAGTCCAACTTCTTTTGAAATGAGATCTCTGAGTTTGGAACCTCTTGGAGGAATAGCAGAATCTTCTTATTCATATTTTACTTTTTATGTTATTATGATATTTCGAGATTTTTTTTGTTCGGCTGGGGAGGAAGAGATTTGTTCTAGGTTCTATTAGTCATCAGCCACTGGTGGGTGATCCACACCCAAATTTTGTTTAGGGATTACTACCTTTTGGCAGTTTTTTTTTTGGCGGGGGTTTTGTTAATTTTTCTTTAATTTTCATTTTATCTAGCTTTTATTTTGTGATTTTTTTTTCTCCTATTGGAGGGCCTATATACGATGATTTGAGTTTTTATATAAAGATATTATTGGTCTTTAGTAATATTAGTAGATATGTTAAAGTTGAGGTTTGCTACTTTTAATGCTGAGGTTTAAACAGTTCGATTAAGCGTAACGATGAGGGACAGCTATGGTATCGATAAGAATTCTTTGTTTCTTTATTTTTAAATTTGATCTTTGGTAAAATGTGTGTTTGGTAGCGATATGATTTTACCTGAAACGACTAAATTTGAGACTTTTCTTATGAAGGTATTAGAGAAGGGTTATATTTTATTTATGTATTAAATATTATAGGATGGTATGGATAAAAAGGGTTGGGATAAATCCAAATCTGTATAAGACTGAAATACCTTTAGAACTGATAGTATCTTTATTGGGCAGTTTGCAACCTCTGAAAGGTTTGGGATTAGATAAATTTCAATTTGTTTTTGTATATTTAGAATTATTTGTAGAGAAAAAATGTATTGTTAGTATGTGGAAAGATGCAATATGATTGATATTAATAGATGGCATAATGAGAGGACATACTGTTTAATAATGGAAAAAATTACATGTCTCGTGTGATAACTATAGCTTTTTTATTAGCAAGTGGTTGTTCAGAATATTTACATTTTGATTGATGTTGATTAGATTTTAATATGTCTGTTTAATTTTTCCTTAATTTTTTTTTCTTTCTTTATGAGGGGGGGGGGGGTTTCTCTCTTTTTTTCTTTTTTTTTCTACACGTTCATGTTTTTGGTTTATTGTTGTATATGTTATTTACTATCTGTATTTTGAATGAATAAATAAAGTTTAAAAAAAAACATACAAGTTCCCTAATCCCCTACACCAGCACTTCTCAGTTTTTTTCTCTTCTACCTTTTCACCCATCTGACCTCTTACCTGCTACCCTGTACTCCTGCCCCTTCCTACCTCTTCTCCTTCTCCCCCCCCCCCCACTCTTTTATTCAGGCACTTGCCTGCTTTTTACTCACCTCGATGAAGGGCTCAGGCCCGAAATGTTGTTTACCCTTTACTTTGTGCAGTTGCTATGTGACCCTCTAAGTTTCTTCGGAAACTTTGTAGTCCCTACGACTTCACAAGGTTGATCTTTTTTTAATTGCCTGGCCTTGGATAGACAACATTAATTGACATCTAATCATTGGGATCATTGAAACTCAAGGTCACGCTACTGGTTGTGTACGAGGACATTCCACTTGTGATTAAGAATGCAATTTAGTAATTTTATTTGCATCCCTCCATTATGTGCGGGCGGGCGGGCGGGCGGGCGGGCGGGCGGGCGGGCGGGCGGGCGGGCGGGCGGGCGGGCGGGCGGTTACGGAGTCCAGAGGACCTCAAAAACCAGCACCACAACACAGGGTTACTTAAACATAAGTTCTTTTTAATCATTTTTGAACAAGAAAACAGAATTAAACTCTAACTTATTACTTAACCTACCTAACTACTTCATCCCTCCTCTAATACTAAGCATGGGTGTGTGTAATGTATATTTAAGATTAGAAAAGTTATTTGGATCACAGTCCATTCTCACTGGTTGTAGACAATTCTTGTACTGTGCACAGAAGTTAGCATTAACAAAGTTCACCAGTCTTTGGTGCTTAACAGGCAAATGGTAACCACTCAGGAAGGTTCTTGCTGTTTTTCAGAGAGAGGTTCCTTTTCCAGGACATCCACAACTGATTCCTTCTAAATCAGTCTTGCTGACGAAACTTGCCTCCTTCAGGGTTCTCCAGATGATCCTCTTTCTTTCAGGTCACCTTTCAGACTGCCAGTCTTTTCCGTTGACCAGGCAGCCTTCCAAAGTTTGCCAGCTTGTCCTTCAGCAACTGATTTCTGTGTCTCTCCTCTTTGTTTCACACTCTCCCTCTCTGAGAGCAAAATTGTTCCCCTCTGCTTGCAAAGATCACATGCTCTCCCAGGCAAGCTGCAGTCGATACTTTGTTGCCTCCTGCAAAAAGCATTCTGGAAAAGTCCTGCAAATATTCTGTGTTTTAAAATGTGTGTGGCAAGCTGCTCTAAAAATTCTAAATACTCTCTCATCTTCCCCCTTTAAAGGGAATTTTAACTAAACTGTCTTAAAATCACTAAAGAGAGAACAATACACAATATATAACATGTTATAGTAAAGTAATTCAATTTTTAAAGTATTTATATACACGATCAATTTTAACATCATGACAAACAATCGGCAATCACATTATTTACACCTCTGATATGGTTAACTTGCAGATCATATTCTTATAATATCAAACTCCAGTTTAACAATCTTATGTTTCTATTTTTCATTTTATTCAAAAACACCAGAGGATTGTGGTCAGTGAATATAACAATTGGTTCAAGAGAGGTACCAAGATGCATGTCAAAATTCTGCAGAGCAAATATGATAGCTAACAGTTCCTTCTCAATAGTGGAATAGTTCCTTTGATGAATGTTGAATTTTTTTGAAAATTTTAAAAAAAATAAAACTGCACATGCTGCCCCATCACTGGCATCCACTGCTAAAGAAAATAGTCTGTCAAAATCAGGAGATTTTAAAACAGGGTCATGGCATAGAAATTCCTTTAAATTTTCCAAAGATGTCTGACAAACTTTAGTCCACACAAATTTCTCCCCTTTCTTCAAAAGATTGGTTAAAGGAAGAGCAACCTCAGCAAAATTTCTGAAAAATTTCCTATAATATCCTGCCATTCCTAAAAATCTTCTCACTGCTTTCTTGCCATTGGGAATAGGAAATTCAGACATTGCCTTCACCTTAGCTTAAATAGGTGCAACTTTGCCAGGACCAACTACATGACCCAAAAATGTCACAGTAGCATTTGCAAATTCACTTTTTGCTAAATTAACAGTTAAGTTTGCTTTGGATAATCTTGCAAACAATTTGTCCAATTCCCTTAGATGTTCTTTCCATTTGTCACTTTTGTGACCAAGTCATTAATATAAGCATCTGTATGTGTCAACCCTTGGATTACCAAATTAATGATCCTTTGGAATGTTGCAGGGGCATTTTTCATGCCAAAAGGTAACACATTATACTCGTATAAACCGCATGGAGTTACAAAAACTGAAATACTCTTTCCTCTCTGTTAAAGGCACGCACCAGTAACCCTTCAACAAATCCAACTTGGTAAGAAATTTAGCTTTCCCAATTTTATCAAAACTCGTCTATTTTTGGAATAGGATAAGCATCTGTTTTAGTTACTGAATTAACCTTCCTATAATCCGTACAGAACTTAACAGTTCCATCTGGTTTTGGTACCAGAACACAAGGAAAACTCCAATCTGAGTTCGAAGATCTAATTATGTCATTCCTCAACATATATTCCACCTCCTGATCTATGATTTTACTCTTTTGAATGTTTATTCTATATGGGTGCTGTTTTATGGGATTTGCTTCTCCAACATCTACATCATGGTAAATCACTGATGTCCTTTTTGGAACATCAGGGAACAAATTTGTCTATTTCAAAATTATTTCTTTCAACTGCATCTGCTCTTGTAACTTAAGATGGCCTAACTTTTCCAAAATTGTTGAGTTAGACAGGCGCACAGGAACCATAATTTCTTTAAGGTTACCCTCACAAGATTCTGTTTCCATAATCTTATGATCCACCACTTCCTCCACTCTGTCAACAGCCAACACCTCTGATACAGATTGTTCTCCACTACCCCTATTCTCGTAATAAGGTTTTATTAACAATTCACCCTCCAAGTCATATCCACAAGCCATTTCTTTAGTCTTCTGTTCAGTTACTGCTTTCTCTCTTCTTTCTTTGGCTTGGCTTCGCGGACGAAGATTTATAGAGGGGTGTGTCCACGTCTGCTTTCTCTCTTAAGCTAACAAGATCTGCATCTATTTTCTGTTGCTGAATTAACTCTTTCTTTAACAGAGAAATCCTCACTCTCACAATGATCCTGCTCTTTCAAAAGTACTTCAGAAGTACTGGGAAAATCTCTATCAACTGGATTTTCTTCAGCTGTCATCATTTTCTTAGTCACAGACCTAGTTACCGCACATGCAGGATAGATCTCACCATCCTCTCTAACCACATCCTTACTAGGCCGATTTGTTAGTCTTAAAACTGACCCAACTTTATCCTTTGCCAAATCATTCCCCAACAAAAATGAGACACACTACATGGTAACTTTGGAATTACACCTACTACTACAACAGGTCCTTTGATTAATTCTGAATTCAGCACAACCTTGTGAAGCGATATTGACTCTACCTCACCTCCAACACCTTTAATCAAAGTTGTCTCCCCTGTGTCAGTCCTTTGCTCCACAGTTAAAAACATTTCCCAACAGCAATGACTGAGCAGCCGCAGTATCTCTAAGAATTTTAACTGGAACCTGTGGTTCTCCCTCCTTTATTGAGATAAAGCCCTATGACACAAAAGGCTTGAAAACATCCATGACCTCCTTACCAGGTTTGACACCTCTGCTCTCCTTAAATTCCACTGTTTGAATACATGCTTCTGGTAAAACCTGTTTTTCTCTCTTTTTCAAGACTAGACAATTTGCAATCATATGACCAGGTTTCTTACAAAAATTACATATAAATGCAGGAGTTCTGTCCTTTCCTACCTTTCCTTCATTTTTTCTTTTAACATTTTCTCCAGACTTTATTTCAGGCCTACTACCCTGCTCCATACTAATCTTATGAACCGGTTTATTAATCTGTTCCACATTAGCTCTCTGAAAATGTCTATTATTCTGGAATGTACTTTTGTGAATCAGAGCAAATTCGACTGCTAATCTAGCCGCCTGTTGCCACGTCCCCACGTCTCCCTCATCCAAGTATAACTTAATCTCCTTTGGGACACACCTTTTAATTTCCTCTATTAATATTAATTCTCTCAATCTGTCAAAATCATTGTTTATTCCTTTTGAGGCGCACCACCGGTCAAAACACAGATTTCTTCAGAGCAAAATCCATACAAGATTGATTCCATGTTTTTATCAAACTCCCACATTTTTGCCTCTATGCTTCTGGAACCAACTCATAAGCTTTCAAAACTGCTTGTTTAACAGTATCATAATTTGCCACTTGCTCTGTAGTCAAGCTCCTTGTCCTTTTCCTTTCAATACACTTTGAAGCATAAGAGGTCGTTTTCTTTTGACCATCTTGAGCTCTCAGCAACCTTTTCAAAAAGATGAAAATATGTATCTATATACCCCCTTATCAAAAGGAGGCACTAGATTTACCTCTCTACTAGCCAAAAACCTCTCCCCAGGAGTTACAGCCTCAGTTCTCGTACCTTTCTCTATCTCCATTCTTAACTTCTCTTATTGAAACTGTCTGTCCCTTTTAATTTCCTCATTCTTTCAGCTACCTCTAACTCATATTTCCTATGTTTTTCTGCTTCGTCTGCCTCATATTTCCTCTGTCTCTCAGCCTCTGCTCTTTGCTTTTTAGCTTCATACTGCAAAAGTCCTGCAAATATTCTGTGTTTTTAAAATGTGTGTGTGCAAGCTGCTCTAACAATTCCTCCCAAACCACCTCTAAATACTCTGTCACATATATATATAGATATATATATATATCTATATATATATACATATATTCTTTCTTTGGCTTGGCTTCGCAGATGAAGATTTATGGAGGGGCAATGTCCACGTCAGCTGCAGGCTCGTTTGTGGCTGACAAGTCCGATGCGGAACAGGCAGACACGGTTGCAGCGGTTGCAAGGGAAAATTGGTTGGTTGGGGTTAGGTGTTGGGTTTTTCCTCCTTTGTCTTTTGTCAGTGAGGTGGGCTCTGCGGTCTTCTTCAAAGGAGGTTGCTGCCCGCCGAACTGTGAGGCGCCAGGATTCACGGTTTGAGGCAATATCAGCCCACTGGCGGTGGTCAATGTGGCAGGCACCAAGAGATTTCTTTAGGCAGTCCTTGTACCTCTTCTTTGGTGCACCTCTGTCACGGTGGCCAGTGGAGAGTTCGCCATATAACACGATCTTGGGAAGGCGATGGTCCTCCATTCTGGAGACGTGACCTAGTCAGCGCAGTTGGATCTTCAGCAGCGTGGATTTGATGCTGTCGGCCTCTGCCATCTCCAGTACTTCGATGTTAGGGATGAAGTCGCTCCAATGAATGTTGAGGATGGAGCGGAGACAACGCTGGTGGAAGCGTTCTAGGAGCCGTAGGTGATGCCGGTAGAGGACCCATGATTCGGAGCCGAACAGGAGTGTGGATATGACAACGGCTCTGTATACGCTAATCTTTGTGAGGTTTTTCAGTATAATCACTGAATTTCTGAACTTGGAACTGCCTTTCAAGAATTGAGCCTTAGAGAAGGAATATAAAATCAGTTTATTTGCAGATGACATCATAGCATACTTAACAGAACCATAAATATCAATAAAAGAATTACATAAGAAATTGAAGGGATATGGAGAAATATCGGGGTACAAGATCAATGAAAATAAAAGTGAAGCGATGCCAATGAATAATGCGGATTACACAGAGTTTAGAAAAGAATCACCATTTAAATGGAAAACACAAGCAATCCAATACCTAAGTATTAGACTAGATAATAATCTAGGCCATCTATACAAATTAAATTATCAGCCATTAATGAAGAAATTACAAGATCAGACTTAGAACATTGGAAAGATTTACCACTAACACTGATAGGAAGGGTAAATTGCATTAAAATGAATATCTTCCCAAGGATACAATACCTATTTCAATTGTTACCAATTCACCTAACGGAGAAATTCTTCAAGGAGCTAAAGAAAATAATAAGGAAATTCTAATGGAAATGGGGGAAACAGAGGATAGCGCTAGATAAATTAACAGAATGGTACAAAGAAGGTGGTTTGCAGCTACCAAACTTTAAAAATTATTATAGAGCATTATTATAGAGCAGCACAAGTAAGATATCTATCAGATTTTTATCAAACAAGGGAAAAACCAGATTGGACCAAGCTAGAGCTGGATAAAATAGGGGAGAAGGTACCAGAACATATACTTTATAAGTGGAATGAAAAACTGGTGCAATATAGAAGTTCACCAGTACTGCACCATTCACTCAACATTTGGAAGAAGATTCACGTAGAAAGGAAAAAGAAACAAATTACCAAAATTTTTTTTTAATTTAAAAAAATTTTTCACACTATGAACCATATTAATCAAAATACACACCAACATTTCCCTCTTGAATATACATAGTGTCATTTTCTCCCCTTTTTCCCTCCTCCCTTCCCTCCCTCCTTCCCACCCCCCTCCAAACCCATTAAATGTTCAACATATACAATAAGCCCATTAAACAATGTCATTAAAAATTTTAAAAAAAGAATTGAGCCTTGAGCTGTAGTGGCTTGGGGTGTTCCCCACACACACACACACCCACCGATATATTCGTGCAGAGTTAAAGTTTAAGTTTGATAATTGTATATAAATGTAGCAAAGTTTTGATAAGTTAGTTAAAATAGATTAGGTGTGGTATAATTATTGATTAATAATTTAAAATATTAAATGTTATTTTAAATATAACACCATCTCGGCTAATCTTTATCATTGCTTTTGTGTGTGTGTGTGCATTTATTGTGTGTACCAGTATTTTTTTTTTCATTATTTCCTCCTTTAGCATACCGAAACTAGCTAATTTAACAGACCAGTGGTTGGGTAGAAATCTTTTTGACTCCGTTACCTGACTAATTATTCCTATTTATATAAGAAAAGTGGAAAATATTGGGAAAAACTGAGCCGATCAGATTTTGTATCCCAGATTTATGATTGATTTTTGGGGTACTGCAAAGTTTCTCCAGCACATTTATTTATTGCACTTGACCCCAGCATCAGCAGAGCTTCTTGTTTGTGCATATTTTCTGTTCTTTTGATAGACTAGAACCAAAAATATATCTTTTTTCCATGCCATCAACATGGGAATATAAGGAAACCACATGAAATGGTAGGCTTCATCCACCCTGCCCCAGGAAGTTGTGATTTATTAATCACATTTTTCCAGATTGGAATCCCATTTGTTCCCTTTGGGTTTTGAAGGTGATTTTACCCTACCTCCCAGTTTGTATAATAGCATGCCCAGCTTTTACACACGAGTCTGTAATTGTTCCATAGCTTCACTTTCTTAGGAAGAAGAACTATTTTGCAGCCAACCTAGTTCTGCCCTCACAGATAGGAGATGTAATTTCTAAGAGGGATTATCATTGATTAAAAAGGATACAATTAATTTTTTGATGTGATATTCAAGATATTGAATTGCTTCTACTTTTTTAAATTCTTTGCGCCTTTTTAGTTTTGATTATAGAATCAATGCAGAATCACAAAATAGAGCCATTCAATTCAGTGTACCTGTCGTTTAAAATTAGTTTAGCTCTCCTTCAGTTGCCCATAGCCATGGAACTCCCCTACCCACCCCAACTTTGAAAATGAGTAGGCAAAGAATTTTCCATTTAGTGATAATTACCATCTTTTATCTACAGGTCCAACAGAAGGAAGAGCCTGATGATAGCATTGCTCGTGCAATCAACCACAAACTTGGGGACACTCCTGGGATTTCCTACTCTGAAATTGCTGGCAAAGCTTATGATTGTGGCAGAACAGAGCTAGCAATAAAGGTGAGTAAAACTCGGCCCTCTTTTATTTCTTTTATATTGTGATAAAGTCTATAAAAGTGAACTCAAAATGATTTCAACATCCTCATGTGATGCCGTTTTATTTTAGAGCAAGCTGCAGGGTGGGTAAAAAAAAAAAAAATTGATGTCAGGCATTTACTTAATGATGATAATGAAACAATATAAGCCAAATCAATGATGACCAAATAAAGAGAAAGGAAGCTTGATTGAAAAGCTGTTTTATGTAAATTAATGTAATCCTGACAAAATATTACCAAAAGTGAAAAATTTATATGTGGCATCAGCAATGTAGCTCTGTGGCATAAATGTGCTGGAGAAACTCAGCAGGTCACGCAGCATCCATGAGAAGTAAAGGGTAACCAATGTATCTGGCCTATGAATGCTGCGTGATTTGCCAGCACATTAGTGTATTGCACTTGACTCCAGCATCTGCAGTTTCTTGTTTAACTCTATTACTATTACATTATATCACTTCTCAGTATCCATTAATGCTTGTGATTTTCTTTCCCCAAGTGATGATTTTCTGATCAAGTTGTTAGGCTTTATCCATCCGTGGTTTATTCTGTGTAACTACTATCTTTCAAGTTCAGCTTGAGTCTAGTCAGGTTTGGTTAAACTTTAATAACAAAAGTGAGAAGACAAACTGCTTGATAATCTCAGCAGGTTGGCAGTATTTGTGGAGGCAAAGGGATAGTTGAATTTAGGGTTGTAACCCTGAAAGAAAACTGAGAATGTAGAGGTGGGAGAGAACAGGTATAAGGAGGTGAGAAGGAGGAGCGAGGCTAGACTGACAGATTATAGGTGGAACCAATCAGAGAGGTGTGATGGGCAGATGGGGTTACTGGGGAGAGGGGCATGGTGGACGAAAAGTGAAGACACAAGGAAAAAGGGGGCAGATAGAGATGGAGACTGGAAGGGTGACGTGGAGAGACCAGCTGCTGCAGATGATGGATCTGATAAGGATGATAAATAGAATCAGATAACAGGGATGGTGGGAAGAAGTGATTGGTGGTGGAATCCTATTGCTCCAGGTGGAAATGATGACAGATGATACCTGGATGTGTAGAGTAAAAGATGAGGATCAAGGGTCTCTTTTTCTGTGCTCTCTGTCAGCCCTTGACCTTCTCCAATGTCAGGGCAAGGCTAAACAACACTAGAGAAAAAGTACCTTGTATTCTCTTTGGATAATCTACTATCCACTGATTTGAACACTGATGTTTCCACTTCCAGGTAACCCATACTCCCTGTGCTCTTTTCTCTCTACTCTATTTTCCTGATTTCCTATTTTAAACCCCCTCCCAATCTAGTTCCATCTGCCGTTATCCCTCCCTTATGTGATTCCACCGATCGCCTTCCTACCTTTCCTGACTTGTCAGATTCCAGCATCTGCAGCCTTCTATCTCCTCACGAATTCCCTGACCAGCTTCTGTTTCTACTGTCAACTCCTTTCTGCATTTGTCTCCATCTGCCCATTTTTTTTTCTCTGTCCCCCTTTGTCTCCTTCGGCCTCTAACCTTTGTCTCCTAAATGGACCTTCTCACTTAATTCATCTCACTCTTCCCTCTCACCTCCTTATACTGCTATCTCTCCTCTATGCTCTAGTCCCGATGACTCAAAATATCAACTTTTCATGTGCCACTACAGATGCTGGCTGACCCACTGAGTTCCTACTGCACTTTGTATTTTCACACCAGTCAAAAGCATCTGGAGTCTCTTGAATTTTCCAATCTCAATAGTGATATTGTTTTGAAGCAAGTGGATATAAGTGAGATTGAAAAATCATATGTTGCGTACTGCATCGATTTCACACATGCTTTCAACATTAATCATATGTTGCGTACTGCATCGAGTTCACACATGCTTTCAACATTGATCATATGTTGCGTACTGCATCGAGTTCACACATGCTTTCAACATTGATCATATGTTGCGTACTGCATCGAGTTCACACATGCTTTCAACATTGATCATATGTTGCGTACTGCATCGAGTTCACACATGCTTTCAACATTGATCATATGTTGCATACTGCACTGAGTTCACACATGCTTTCAACGTTAATTTCTTTTAGATGAAGAGGTTAGTACCCTCAAAATAAGAAACTTGATCCTAATGACTAAGAAGAAATTAATTTTTTTATGTTAAGAGCCCAGAGGACCTCAAAACCCAGCAGCAATAGATATTCACCAAGACAAATGGTTAATTAATCCAAAGTTGCGTTAAATTATCTTTAAGCATGAAAACAGAATCACACTTTAACTTAACTAACCTAACTTAACCCCTTCTAATCCTTTGTGAACATGCGTGTGATGTGGGTGTAAGTTCAGAAAAGTTCTTTGGTTTCCCAAACCAATCTCACTTCTCACTCCTCCAAATTCACTGGTTGTAGACAATTCTTAGACTGTGCACAGAATTTAACATTTATAAAGTTCACCAGGCTTTGGTGCTTGAAAGGTAAATGGTTACTGCTCAAGAAGGTTCTTGTCAGTTTCTTGTTGGTTTAGAGAGAGATTTGTTGTTCCAGGACATCCACAACTGAGTTCTTTTTAAGCAGACAAAACTTGCCCCTTCAGGGTTCTCCAGATGATGACCTCTTCTTTCAGGTCACCACAGAGTTCCTTTTTTGTTTCCCTTATTCCAAGTGAAACATTAGACAGCCAGACCTCTTCTCTTGCAGGGGCTTTGATCAGGCTGAAATAAGAACCCGTCTTCCGAATGGGGTTTTCCACAAGCTTGCTAGCTTGTCCTGTTCCAGTCCCAGCTGCTGTTGCTGACTGTAACATTGTACAAGTGATCTTATGTGTGTGTGTGTGTGTCTCTCTCTCTCTCTCTCTCCCTCCCTCTCCCTCTCCCTCTCCCTCTCTCTTTCTGAGAAAAAGCCTGTTTGACTTTCTCTGCTTGCAAAACCACATGACCCTCTTAGAACAGCAAGTTCTTTTCTAGACAGAAGGTGGCTCCGACAAGCTCTTTCATCTGTTGCCTTTTTGTAAACAACAATCCATTAATGAAGTCTCTTGGGCACCCTCCAAAGCTCTTGCAAAGACTGTTGGCCCCGACATGGGGCAGAGCTCCAATATTTTAAATAAGATCTATTTTAAAGTGTTTATAATTGACCAACATTAAAACCTGCCCCAATTTATCTCCCAAAAACATATCTATATACTCTATCACACGTCATACCAGATTCAGAAATAGATAGAAGATGTGTTTTGTGTGTGCGTGCACTGTGATCTTGAGAAACATGGGAGAAAGTTTCTGAATGTTCTATTGAGTAAAACAACACTTCATATCCGGATATTCCCTTCACTGAACAAGATACATCCATATGTTACAAAAGATATGGACTATTAGATGGTAAACTTGAGCTTGAAGTGGAGAAATAAAGATTTGTTTGATCAGGGGAATGTTTTGGTTTGTTTATTTAAATTTCAAAAAACAATAAAAAATTTTGAGGAATATGACTTGGAAAACAAAATACATTTTTCATCTCAATAATTATACTGTTGCATAAAATGAAAGATTAAAGCCCTTTTGGTGGTGAGTTTAGTTTGTGTCTTCCATTCAAATTCAGAAACTTCACAGGATTTTATTGATTTTGAAGGTAAATTAAACAAGAATTGTCTTTGTGTACAAACTACTGGTAAACTAAAGGTAATAACTTATGGATATTTCATATCTAATCTACATATTGCTGAAGGTTCTGTGCAGTTTTCACTTGTGGTGAGCCCCATTAGCAATATTATTGTAACTGCAAATTTTTCATGATGTAAATAATTTCTCCTAAAGTAGTTTGTTTGCTTGACATAATAGCCACATTATTACAATCTCTGTTGTCATAATGTTGATTGTAATTGTAACGTGTTTTGTTCTAGCTTCTAGAGTATGAGCCAAGGTCTGGTGAGCAGGTACCCCTGCTATTAAAGATGAAAAGGAGTCAGCTGGCATTGCTTAAAGCAATAGAAAGTGGAGATACAGATTTAGGTAAATACATACAAGCAAAACCAGTGGGTCTTAAGATGGTAGCTGTTCTATTAGATTATTTTCTTCCTTGAACTTTGTCATGCTGCAGTTTTATTCTCATGCTTGGCAGTTCCTGGATTCAATCTTAAAAGATAAGAGACAAAATGAATTTCAATCCTAGTAAAACCTCTACCAAATATGGAAGAAACAGGCAGAGAGAATGTATGGATGTTATTGTGCCAAGTTGTTTTGAACCCAGTCTGTGGCTCATGGTACCCAGATGCTAAAGGAGATGAGCAAGATGACCCATCGTTCTTACACCCCACCCACCTCAATCCTTCTGTCCCCTGACAAATATCCAATCATGTTGAGTCGATTCCTGGCTGTTAGGACTTTAGAGAGTATTTAAATGTCTCTAATAATCAGACATTAAATATAGATTTATTAATTATTGATTTTTAATGCAGTTTAGTTTGATCAAAGGCACATATAATCCTTAAAAATATAAACATTGGATATGCAAAAGAAAATATCTTTTACCATTATCCACAGAAATGGCAGCTCCATCTCTCATGCCAACCTTCTGTGATCTGAAGCTAAGGGTTAGAGAGAATGTGGGTCTGGACCCTCTCTTGGGAACATCACCACTCTGCCACAAGTCTGTGGTGAGTTCAGCAACAGTGTAGATTTCTCCATGCATTTGTGGAACCTCCATCTTTCCATCACAATTATGCTGAATGGAGATTGGGGGAAAAAGAAGAGGATTACTTTCCTCAAACAGGCAAACATATTGATAGCAGTCATCATTTTTATTGAGTACTTTTTGAAATTACAAATACCACTTATGATTCATTAGGTTGTAACCGGTCCGTATAGATTGACATGCAACTCTGCTGGAATTAAGGCTGATGGTTTAACAGTGGCCATTGTGGTTTGTTGGGGATAATGGATGCAAACCATCTTAAATGTGAGAAATGATATGGTAAAATATGTACTATTTTATGCTTTTCCTTGTTTTCTTACTGATCTCGTTTAATATCAAATGATATAACTGAAAACTCCACACTTTTAAAGTCTGCATGTAGTTCATGCATCGCCCTATCTTGGGAATTATTCCACTGATTTTTGTTGGACCTTTTTCTCAAATTCCAATGTAAATGCCAGTGTGACAGTGAAATTTGCACAAGTCAAGTCTTTATGGGGAGAGAGAATACTTCCCCTATAGGTAAGTCTAACAGATACCCTCCATCAGTTGAAATTTTGTTTGCATAATGTTTGATTTGAATATATGTCACAGTGTATTCCTCTTGGTACAGACTCCACTCAAAAAGTTCATAAGTTTACAAGTTAAAGGAGCAGAAGCAGGCCGTTAGGCCCATTGAGTCTGCTTCGTGACTCTACAATAAGCTGAATTATGCTCACACCTAGTTCCAATTTCCAGCCTTTTCCCCACATCCCTTGATACCTTTACTAATGAGATACTTGTCCATTTCCTGTTTAAATACTCTCAGTGATCTGGCCTCCACTGCTTTGTGTGGCAGTGAGTTCCACAGATCTGTGACCCTCTGACTAAAGAAGTTCTTCCTCCTCTCTGTTTTAATTGGATAACTTCTAATTTTAAGACTATGACCCCTTGTCCTCGATTCACCCATCAAAGGAAACATCTTATTCTCATTCACTCTATCAAAACCTTTCAGTATTTGAAATGTCTCTATGAGGTCTCCCTCATTCTTCTATATGCCAACGAATACAACCCAAGAGCTGTCAAACGCTCCCCATACACCAGCCCCTGCATTCCAGGAATCATCCTAGTAAATCTCCTCTACACCTTCTCCAACAACATCACATCTTTTCTAAGATAGGGGGCCCAAAACTGTACACAGTACTCTAAATGATCTCACCAGTGCCCCATAGAGTTCATTAACATCTCTACTCTTATACACTATACCCCTTGAAATGAATGCTAATATAGCATTCCCCTTCTTTACTCCCAATCCCACCTAGGCATTAACTTTTAGATTATTCTGCACAAGGATGCCCAGGTCTCTTTGTACCTCCGAGGATTGAATTTTCTCCCCATCCAAATAGTATTCTGCCTGTTTATTTCCACTGCCAAAATGTTGAAACGAACACTTCTCAACATTGTATTTCAACTGCCATATTCTTGCCCAGTCTCCTAATCTGTCTACATCCTTCTGCAACTTTACAGTTTCTTCAACATTTCCTGCTACGCCATTTATCTTAGTGTCATCTGCAAATTTGGCCACAAAACCATTCATTCTATAATCCAAATCATTAATATAAATTGTAAACAGAAGCGGCCCCAAGACCGACCCCTGCGGAACACTGCCTGATCAGGATCCCTTAATTTCAACCCTTTTTTTTCCTGCCTATCAGCCAACTTTCTATCCAGTCTAATAACATCCCTGTAATTCCATGGAGCATCATCTTATTTAGGGCTTATTGAGTTGTGGAAGGTAGCAACCAAATGTGGAGTGTAATTCACTTTTTTTAAACAGCTAGGGTCTTCTATTTGCTTCTGCTTGGCTTTATTTGTTCTGGGACTGGGGATGTATCTCTTTGCTTTTGATCTGAAAATGTATAAGTTTACAAAGCTGATTTTTCATAGAGGGAATTTGTTTGGTGCCGTAGGCAGATTCTGGAAGGACATTTCACACTAGTGATATTTTTTGTATGATGTCATTGACAAAGAATTGTAGCAAGCGGCTGGATAACTTGCATTGGTATTGTAATATTTGGTGGGGGGCAGATGTGATTTGAGATCTTTTGAAGAGAATGTTGATGCCTTTTGAATGTTGGTTTAGTCACACATCTATGGCAATTGCTTTAGGGATGCCTTTAAAGACAAATTCTAGAAAATATTAAAGTATTTATAGGGATGTTTCTAGAGCCTCTAGGCCATTCAGAAGACTAATGGATGGGTTCTGAAGGACACCATGTAAATGTTTCTGGTTTCCATCTATCGCTGAGGTAGAGAAGGCCAGCAGTGGTGAACACGTTTTAGCAAAGTTGTCATCACCATTTCTAAATCATAACTACAGGTAGCTTGAGAGTGCTGTAACAGTCTGTAAATAGCAAATCAGTTGACTATACTTCATGCCCATATCCTTCAAGGCACACATGTCAAACTCTGGCCCGCGGGCCAAATTTGGCCCGCGATATAATTATATTTGGCCCACAAGATCATTTCAAAAATGTATTAGAGGTGGCCCGCCCTGCAGCGAGAGCAGATGCTGTTTTTTGGTAATGTCACCCCCACCATCCTCCCCCTTCTTTGCACATCCTTCCCCATTGTAACACGAGAAATTGTAACACGAGAAGTCTGTCGATGTCATCAGCCGGCAAGCCAGTTGGAAGGCTCCCCGCACAACCAGTCACTTCTCCCACCTGTTGAGCGGTGCGGCAGATTGGCGAGCGCCTGTGATTTCCTGTCGGCGCGACGGGCATGGCAGGCTGCGCACGGCCCCCGGGCAGCGCAAGCCCCGCGCGACTGGCACCGGACGGCCCTTCCACAGCGCGAGTGCACTTCTCCCGGTCGCCACGGCCTTCAGCGCTTGCACCCGCGCGGACCCCAGGGACGGCTGATTCGGCCCTGCACGTGAAGAGAGAGATGGTGGCTGTCCGCAAAGGCTGATCGGCAGCGCGCTGGGCCTGAGTGGGTGGGTAAGCAGGGGTGGGCAGAGGGTGTAGGTGAGGAGTAATGGGCAGGGGAAGTTATGGTGGTGTGTGGAGCAGTTAGAGGGAGGGATGAGTAGAAGGAGGGGTGGATAGGGAAGAGGTAAAAGGGGAGGGGCAGGGCGAGTAGGGGAGGGGTGATTTGAGGGTAAGAGACGGGTAGAGGGAGGAACAGGTTGAGGGGAGAGGCAGTAGAGGGGCATGTATAGGATGGGGTGGGTAGAGGCAGAGCGAGTGGAGTGAGGGGTGAGTAGAGGTTGGGTAAAGGACTGGTCAGGTAGAGGGATGGTGGGTCGAGGATGAATAGAGGCCTAGAGCCTGAGGAGTGAACAGGAAATGCTGAGTGCTGATCCAGGCCAAAATGGACACAGCCTGTGAATGTTGACTACATCTCCACAGGGACCAAATATGTTTCCCTCAGGTCAAGCAAAGGGTGAACTTGAGCTACCTACTTCTGACCTGTAACATTATCCTCCTAAAGTTATATCCTAAAGTTTAACATTACATATGTTGAAAGAAGAGAAAACATGCAGATGTTGTGGAAAATTTTCAATAAATATTTAGTTCGGCCCTCGACTTAGTCCAAGTTTTTAATTTTGTCCCTCCGTGAATTTGAGTTTGACACCCCTGCTTCAAGGTATCATTTTGGATTTGTAGGAAATTAACAGATTCATACCTATCCTGGTAGATCACAAAGAGGGCTAATCACTGATGAGAAAGAAAAAAATGGCTTTGGGGAAGGGTGATTGGAAAAGGGTAGGGTAGTAGTTATGATGTAGTTTGCTGCTCTGTTTTAGAATAGCTCCTATTTCTTGGCTGCATTGGTTATAGGTGAAATGTGTATCATTCTCGTCTCTTGTGTGAACTCTTCCCAAAATCGCCTTTGATCCTAGGTTCAAATAACCTATCCACCCTAGAGTCACCACCAGCATGGCACTTTACACAAAAAAAATTGCCTCAATATTTTTCTTTGTTCATCATTCTGAAGTTAGTTTGAGGTCAAAAATGTTAATACATTGTTTTACCTTGATTTTTTTTTTTAATAGTGTTTATTCATGTTAATTTTAATTGACTGGCAAGAAATGGGATAGTTTCTGATCCCATTAGTCAGTAGGATGAGAATCCTATGTATGTGCAGTAGTGTTAATTCCAACTTAATTGTTATGAAAGTAGATTGTTCAGGGCAATGAAATGATGGCTAACGATTGAGCAAGTAACTTCCTAAATTAAAATATGATGAGAAGTGTTAGGTTTAAAAACTTTGATCTAGTAATGTTGAAACTTGTTTATGTTTTCATTTCAGTGTATACTGTTGTGGCGCATCTTAAAAATGAGATGAACAGAGGAGATTTTTTTATGACACTACAGAATCAGCCTGTTGCATTGAGTCTTTACCGTCAGGTATGAAGAAGCATTTTTTTTTATCCAGATGTGTCTTTGGCAATTTTTGTGCATTTACCAAAGTACTATTTTACAGGATGATGTTTACAAGGTTCTCATTTTATTATATTAAAATATGATGTAATTATGTCTTTGGCTTGGCTTCGCGGACGAAGATTTTTGGAGAGGGTAAAAAGTCCACGTCAGCTGCAGGCTCGTTTGTGGCTGACAAGTCCGATGCGGGACAGGCAGACACGATTGCAGCGGTTGCAAGGGAAAATTGGTTGGTTGGGGTTGGGTGTTGGGTTTTTCCTCCTTTGCCTTTTGTCAGTGAGGTGGGCTCTGCGGTCTTCTTCAAAGGAGGTTGCTGCCCGCCAAACTGTGAGGCGCCAAGATGCACGGTTTGAGGCGTTATCAGCCCACTGGCGGTGGTCAATGTGGCAGGCACCAAGAGATTTCTTTACCTTTTCTTTGGTGCACCTCTGTCACGGTGGCCAGTGGAGAGCTCGCCATATAACACGATCTTGGGAAGGCGATGGTCCTCCATTCTGGAGACGTGACCCATCCAGCGCAGCTGGATCTTCAGCAGCGTGGACTCGATGCTGTCGACCTCTGCCATCTCGAGTACTTCGACGTTAGGGGTGTAAGCGCTCCAATGGATGTTGAGGATGGAGCGGAGACAACGCTGGTGGAAGCGTTCTAGGAGCCGTAGGTGGCGCCGGTAGAGGACCCATGATTCGGAGCCGAACAGGAGTGTGGGTATGACAACGGCTCTGTATACGCTTATCTTTGTGAGGTTTTTCAGTTGGTTGTTTTTCCAGACTCTTTTGTGTAGTCTTCCAAAGGCGCTATTTGCCTTGGCGAGTCTGTTGTCTATCTCATTGTCGATCTTGCATCTGATGAAATGGTGCAGCCGAGATAGGTAATTATAATTATAATAATTATGTTATTATAATATAAATGCACCACAAAAAATGTTGTCTGGATTCCTTTTTTTTTTATTTTTTTATTTTTCACACTATAAACCACATTGATCAAGATACATACATTTTCCTTTTCAAATATATAGTGTCGTTTTCTTCCCATCCCACCCTCCCTACCTCCCCTCCCATTCATTTAAAGTTCAGAATCTAAGATACATTAAACCCGTCAAACAATGTTGTCACTCAATAAAAACAAACAAGAATTTCCACTGAGTCAATTCTTTTCATTCCCTTCTCCTTCTGTCATTTTAGGTGGTAGATGTCCCCGGTAGGTTTTCTCTATTGTGTTTCATGTATGGCTCCCATATTTGTTCAAATATTGTAATATTATTTCTTAAATTATATGTTATTTTTTCTAATGGAATACATTTATTCATTTCTATATGCCATTGTTGTATTCTCAAGTTATCTTCTAATTTCCATTCTTCATGAACTGCTCTCCTCAGGTTATCACACAAATAAAGTTCCCCTCCATCAACTCTGTTTATACCTCCTGCTGTCTTGGGAAAAAAGCCAACATATTAAAAGAACAATCAACTCTGGTCATATTTTCTCCTCTCCCCTTATATCAAGCAGAAGATGCATGTGCTTGACCACATGAAAAGGTTCATGGACAGTTTCTTTCCTGATGTTATCAGACTCTTAAATGAAGCTTTCACTGGCAAAAGTGATGCATTGTTTTTAATTTACTTTTATCAACACCCAGCAATATGTTTATCTTCATTTCTCTATGCTCTATCCTATTTCACTTATTGTTACATGACTCTCTACACTGCTTATTTGTTTATTGTTGCACTATTTGCTCTATGCGTTGATTTACCTGGATAGCATTAAAGCAAAGCTTTTTTTTACTGAATATCTGTGCACATGACAATAAACAATTTAATTCAGTTCCTGCTCTAGAGACACCAAATGCAATCTGCAAGCTTGACCTTGAGTTTCTGAGCACCTGCCATGATCCTCTGCTTTAATCACATTCATCACTGGGCTTTGTATTGTTACATTAAAGCTCAACATTTGATAACACCTGATTTTTTAAAGAGTATTGTCCAGAATCAACATTGAGCTTTTAAGTACAGTGAAACCCCGATTTTTACGTGCCCTGATTTAATGTGAATTCTCACAGTCAGGATTTAGCTGAATGACTTCTGCTTAGTTTTTTAACTTCACATCCAGGGAAGTACCAAAATGGAATCAGGTGTGTAACTTTGAATTTGTTACTTCTGTCCATTAGCCTGTGAATATTTGCCTTTCACTAGAATAGTTTCAAAAGTGATAGGATTCTTGTTGCAGTTTGATCATTTTATGAGATGATTTTTTTTCATTCACTCTAAATGTTAGATGGGAGTTGTTGGAATTTTCGACATGTGCAGATTTTTGACGAGTGACTGTTTGCTTGTAGTTCTGTAAGCATCAGGAGCCAGAGACACTCAAGGATCTGTTCAATCAGGATGATAACCATCAGGAACTTGGCAACTTCTATGTGCATTCTAGCTATTGCAATGAAACGGTAAGAAAAGAGTTTTGTTTCCATCAGCATCCAATTAGGTTTATACAAAATGGATTTTCTTCATGACTGCAGAAGTAGTGATAAATATCTTTAATCTAAATACTGAATAAAATGAAGGGCAGGTGCCAAAGGAGGAGTAAAGTTATAGAAGTGGAAAAAATTCACAAGGACAGGGCATTCAAACATCTTTGTGACAACAGGCCAGATCTGTATCCTATACTGGTTGGTGTTTTGGATGAAGCATTGACTTCCAGACAAGATCATTGTTTATTTAAAGAACTTCATCTGATTATTTATTTAAATACTTATTGATGCAGAGAAAACCAATAATGATTTTTAAGATCTCTCTGTCCCCTCCTCTTCCCTGATCTTAATTCAGCAGGACAATAGATTTGATTTATACCAATGATCGAAATCTGAATATTTGTTCATGATTAGTTGTTTCCATGTAAAAGGTGAGTGCTTCATACGATATTTTTTTATATACATCCTGATTATTACTGCAGTAATGTGTATGCTCCAGAAATGTTTTTGTTTTGCCACAGTAGTTGAAACAATAGATATTGCATGCACTTGATGGTGTGCTTGATAATTGACAGCTGACATATTGTCCTTCTTTGAAATGTTTCAGTGGCTTCTTTTGTTGACTTCTGACCTTCTTAAATCCTCACCTACCTTCTCTGCCTTCACATCAGGTGCCTAATAAGTTCTTTATCACTGAGATTGACATCCAATCAAAACCACTATTTCCCATTCTTCTTTCACATCCTGTGGCCATAACTCCTAAATTTCTCTGCCTGACCTCTATTGTTAGTCTGACATATAGTTTCTTTTGTATCCCTCATACTCTCTGCAAAATTCTTGTCAATGAAACCTATTAACTTCCTGGCCTCCATATTAACTAATACTGATAGCAATTCTCTTTCTTTGGGTACAGTTCCATTTTTCCAATCTGCAATGTTGATTTCTTTTTGAAAGAAATCTAATTTTAATTTAAAGACAGTGCAGGAACAGGCCCTTTCAGCCAAAAAACATGGCACAGTACTGCTGGAGTGCCAATGCTGGTGCAGACCCGGATGAGTGCGAAAACAGAGACAAAACGCTGCTCACAGGACCTAATGCCGGTGGTCAATATAGACTTTAAAGGGGCCATTAAAGGAGCCACATATATTTGTAAGTAAAATCCTGCAACCATGCAAGTCTGTGCCCAAAATGACAGTGCCTGATGTAAGCAGCAGCCAAGAGGCATTACAGACTCTGATGAGAAGCGGACCATTGCGAGACACTAGAAACGAGAAGAACACACCCCTCCCCCCCCCCCCTCAGTTGAGAAGGAGAAGTAGAGGAATCAATCCAATGGGGAAGATGACCATAGCAGCGAACCTAAAGGGGCTCAGCAGCAGAGGGATCCACACAGGCTGTGGACGACTTGTGGTCGGGGGATGCACACAGATTGTTGCAGACTGCCTCATGGGAACCAGGTATTGGAGCCAGGATTCTAGAGGATGCTGAGGGCAAGAAGGACTCCTGAAGGATTTCAGGTGCTGAAGGCTTCCTGATCATGTCAATAATTTGGATCTGGATCTTGGGTGGCTGATGAATCAAACAGTAGAGGCTGTAGAGCTTGCACGAGCACTGGCGGTGAATTCACAGACACTCAGTGACTCTGAAGAGACTCTTGCTTTACCTTCTCTCTCGCTGTAAGGGGTGACAATAATGGTGACTCTTTGTCTGCCTTACGGCAACGTGTAATATATGTTTTGTGCTATCACTTAACAGTAAAGCCTATGCAACCTAAATACACCCTCGTAACCAATTAACCTATTTTCCTGTCTTTGGAATGTGGGAGGGGAACCAGAGCACCATGTGAACAGAGGGAGAACATACAAATAGCTTTCAGACAGTGGTGGATTCAAACTTGGGTTGCAGGCACCATAATAACATTGTGTGAATGACTATGCTATCTGTGTTAACTGAAAGATTAACTCTTCCATGCCTGTAAAGTGTAAACCACCTACAATATCTTTTCCCTGTCAAGGATTATGCTGTATCCTTTGAAAACCATATTCACACTCCATAGTTGAATATTCTCTGGGGATTTATCCCCTGCTGAAACTGCCCTCAAAGTTGTAATTATATCAAATCACGATTCCTTCTCATCTTTCGCAACTTGCCCTGACTTTTAAGATGAACAAATCACACCATTCTCAGATAATACAGCACCTTTTGTTCCACTCATAATTGGTAGGAATCAAAAATTAACAAGTGTTTTCTTTGCTACCACAATGTTAAATAAAAATAAAAATAAATGCTGGATATGTGCAGCATCTTCCATGGAGAGAAAAATGGTTTCCACTTCAGGTGGATGACCTTTCATCTGAACATTAACAGCAGATCCCTTTCAGCATCTGAAATTTTTGGCATTTTGATGACAGTGGTGTTAATATTGAAATTCTAAGAGATCTGTTCATGTGTTTTGTGTCCTGAATTACGTTCCAAAAAGAGTTTCTATATGCACCTTGTTATTTTCAGTGATTTCTCTCTGATCTGTGAATTATTGGATTGCTTCACTTGCATCTAGTATGCATGAGGAGCTTTTAACTTCACTCTTTTGTCACAAATTCCATTGTTCAACTTTAGGAACCTGAACTATATTTTCCCTAACTTTGGTATATTATTTGACTCTGCAATGAATGTCATAGACTGTCCAGTGTTTTTTAAAAATATTTTATTTTTGATTTCAAAGTCTCATGTAAGTTCAGGCAAATATACACTTTCTTACAACATTTATGTATAACATACTGAGTCGATTTTCCCCCTCCCTACCCCCTCCTCTCATGCCCTAATAAAACCAAGAATAAAGTTATATAATTTATACAAATAGGAAGAAAACAAAAAAAACACACAAATACCTTTGAGGTCAGCAAAAAACTGAAAAAACCCAAGGTACTTAAATAAAAAGAGGTAAGGACCAAAAAAAAAACAAGAGCCCATCATCTGCATCATATCCCATTTCTTTGATCCCAATCATTTCCCTGCAGGGACAGGTTACTTCATTTCCTTTATTCTAAAGGGGTGAAAAGATAAACTCATATACCTATGAATTTCAAATAGGGTTCCCACACTCTAACACAGTGGTTCTCAACCATTTTGTTTCTACTCACACTTTAAGTATTCCCATACCATTGGTGCTCTGTGTGTAAAGGTTAAAACCTTTTGCTTCTTAGTAATTTTGTGTCCATACCTTTAAGGATAAGTATTGTTTGTAGTGTTACTATGATGTCATGTGTTGTAATATCCACGCAGACTCAGAGCTTGCTTTATCAATCTTCTGAGAATCATGAAAAGGACGTAAACATCGAAATACTTTTCTTTAAATTCGTCTTGGTTATTTCTTATGGTCTTAATCATCTCTTATTATCATTTTATATTGTTTTTTAATATAGTCAAGTGCTTTGTTTATTCATCATTTTGAAAATCTTGATGCAAAGTTAAGCAAAATGTTTATCTATTTATATCAGTGAATTAAAGCTACATAAAACTGCATCTACAAAGTTTGGTTTATTGGAATGATAAGATAGTAATGCGGAATATTGTCCTTACGTTTCTTTGAAGATGACCCGTCTTGAAATTGGAAAATAATAGAATATGGAAAGTGTGATTAGTAAGGAATTGCTTATGGTGGTATGTGAGTAGAAAGAAAAAGTTTGAAAGCCTCTCTGTTTTAATCGTACCTAATTGACTCGTTATGTGCACAGTTTCATAACTCCAAAAGAAATGGGCCAGTGACAATTTTTCTCAAGCAAAATATTTCAGTGACAATTGGGTCTAGAGCAGTGATTCTCAACCTTCCCTTTCCACTTACATACCACCTTAAGCAATCCCTTACCAATCACAGAGCACTTATGGCATAAGGGTTACTTAAAGTGGTATGAGAGTGGAAAGAAAAAGGTTGAAAACCACTGCTCTAACGAATGGATCAGATTTCTTCCATATATATGTGATTTTTTTTTTTCTATGGGAATACAACTCTGTATTTCCAAATCCCATCATGTAATATTTAGTTGGGAGTTAGACTTCCACATGACTGCTGTACATTTCCTGGCTACTGCCAAGGTAACCTTCACAAACTGAATTTGTTATCTGGACAGTTTAAAACTTGTGTCCATAATGTTACCCAGAAGATACAATTCCAGATCCTGTGGGAAATCCACTTTTGTAATTTTTTTTCAGAATGTCGTTTCCCCCCCCCAGGTCCTCCCAGAAGCATCTCACCTTTGTACATAACCAGGATGAATGGATAAAGGTTCCAATCCCCACACCACACCTAAAGCACATTTCTGAGATTTCTGGTTTAGATTTATGTAGTTTTTGAGGTTTGAGGTTCAGTTGGTGCAGAAAGTTGTATTGTACTAACCTGTACCTGGCATTAATGACAGCTGTCATGCTGTCCAGATACAAGTCTGACCAGCCCTGCTCGTGGATTATTATGCTCAAGTCTGACTCCCACCTTGCCCTCGACCTGTGGAAGCCCATCTTCAGGATCTCACTTTGGAACATGCAATACATCATAGAAATAAACACACACATTCCCCCTTCAAATTAGGATCTCCATGTCATTGCACATGGGCAAGGTCAGAGATGGTCCCAATTTGTCCCTTAAAAAGACCTTAGTGGTAGATAGCAGAAAAATGTTCTATTAAACAAATCATATTTATTGCTCAACTGCTCGAATGACATGAGCTGCCCTAACTTGTAACAATCCTCAATAGACCTGATCCTCTTCTGGCACCAGGTATCCAGAATCCAGAGTCATGGGTATTAAATTGTTCTGGGTAAAGAGCATTTTGGGAGATATCCCCACCTTCAATCCAATATGTTGCCATGTCTGAAGTACATGCTTTAGTGTGGAGTTATCAGTTTAATTTGAAATTAATTTAGTGTCCCATTTATATATAAACTCTCCTGCTACCTTTTTACCTACTGCATGTAATCCAATTTGTACGCAGGTGGGGGGGGGGGGGTTCCCTTCCTCAAAAAATGTGGCAATAAACCTTGTCTGGGCTGCCCAGTAATATTTTATTGAAATCTGGCAATTTTAAACCCCACCCCCCCCCCCCTCCTCCAATTTTGTATTCCCAAATCCAGCCATTTCACTGTTCCACAGGAACTTTTTGACACATCTGTTGAGCATCTTAAAGAAACCCTGGGGAAATGGAATGGGTAATGACTAAAATAGATATTGTAGCCTTGGCATCACCATTTTAACACCGTTAACCCTGCCTGCCAAAGTTATGGGCAGAGTTCTCCATCTGCCGAGATCTTCTTCAATCTTCAGGAGCAAAGGGTGATAATTGAGTTTGTATAAGTTGAGTAAATCCTTGTCTACTTTTATTCCAAGATATTTAATGCCTTCCTGTGGCCATTTGAATTGACTTACCTATTGATATTGTCTGTAGTCCCCCTTCATCAGAGTCATGATCTCACTCTTGTCGAGATTTATCCTATACCCTCCCATAATCCTCCAGCGAGGTCTTCAGCCTGGCCAATGACTGTGCCCCCCCCCCCCCCCCCCCATCCATCAAATACACTAACACATCATCAGCGAATAAGTTGATTTTGTGTTCCACCTGGCCCACCTTGAACTCCTTTATTTCTGGATCCCGCCAAATGGCTTTCACCTGCGGATCAATGGCCAGTATGAACAGCACTGGGGACAATGAACAGCCCTGCCTACTGGACTACTCAGTGCAAACACTAGAGACATCTGTCCATTTGTAAAAACTTTAGCTTGGGGTTTATAGTAGTTCAAACAGAATTAAGAAATGTTTTGGACTGTCCAATGTTATCAGTAAGTCTACCTAATTCCATCAAAGTAACATTTCTTGACACCAGCCATCCACAGTTAACTTGCTTCTGAAATTCATGTCCTTGTTATCTATTCACTTGACTATTCCATCATCTGCTTTTTGTTCTGCCCTCTAAACACTTCTTGTCACTGTGTCCTTACCACCCTGTCATTTTTTCCATCACCAGTGTGCTTGCTGATTTTTATGGTGTTTCCCAATTAAGCAAAATAGTTTTCAAATCATTCATTGTTTCTTCTCCTTCCCCACAGCCCCCTATGATAGCAATTCTGTCACATGGCTTCTTATCCATCTGGTTTAAATTGCTATATCATTAACAATCAAGCCTCCAGACACCACAATCCAAAGTGTGGAATTCCCAGCTTAAACTTCAAACTTTCAATTCTCCTTAAAACCTGCCAGTGTGGCCAAACCCTTGGTCATAAGTCCTAATATTTCCTTGTCTTGTGTGATTAATTTTGTGAAACATCCTGAAATATAATTTATTTCTTTTATTTTACATTACACTAATTTTACCTATTTTTAAATAATGCACTTTTGTTCCACAGACAATTGAAGGACGAGTAGCAAACTTGCAGAGTGCAGTGGATGAATACAGTAAAGCTAAGAATGAATTTGCTGCCAAGGTTTGTGTTGAACAAGTTGAAAAGCGCATGTCTTACTTTCTCTGCTGGAATATAATTTAAAAATTGCATTAAACGTTCATCACTGGAACCACTGGAAAGTCTTCTGTGAAGTTCAGTCCTATGCAGTTTGCCAGCTTCATCTGAAAGAATGCAATGCTTTAAAGTGAATAATCACCTTAACCAATGTTGGCAATAGGATTCCAATCCATCTGTTCTGTTTCATGGACAGTCCGCAGTTCTCTGCCTCACCTTTTTTGCTATGGGGAAGTTTTTATTTCTTTATTGGGGGGGGGGGGGGGAGGGCAAGAACATTTTTATAATCATACTATGCTTTCTTCTACAAGTTACCTATTCTCATCTTTCCTCCCCATCACACATACATATACAGTAAGTTTCTGATTATACAAAACACTCAGTTAACTGCATTTTCTGGATATCTGAGAATGTCTTTAAGCAGCAGAATACTTGCATTGTCTGTTGCCGAACCTGCCCTGGCCCCCAAGGTCCTCATTTCGATCCCTGACACCTCCCCATCGCTGTCATCAGATCTGCCCAAGGTCCCCGCTCCGATCCCAGCCCAGTAGTATCAGCATAATATTTGTATCAGCAGTTAAAACAACAACAAAAAACAAGGGAAAGTTTTTCAAGCAAGAAATAAAGTTTAATTCTTACCCAAAAAATGTGATCTCTGCATAGAAAAATAAGATGAATGCAGCAACATTCAAAATGGTACTAACAGTGCATCAGTGTCCCACTTGATCATGGCAGGTTAAAAAAAATTCAACTTTTTTATCCAACTTGTGATGTCATGTCGCTGCCAAAACTTTTTGCAGATCACTGAGAATTTTGGTAAAGTGCTTTTTAGATCATCGGAAACATACTGTACACACGCACACATCTTTGTAAATATTACTAGTTCATTGTGCCAATAGTTTACAGAGAGAAAGACTGAAAACATTTTGAGGGATACAGGTAAAAATGACTAGCTTGGTTAGCTTTGACAAGTTGTGCTGAAGGACCTGTTTCTGTGCTGTTCACTGGAGGTTAGGTATTTTTTGTTATGGAAGAACTTGTTTCTCCAATGCTCTGGTGTATTGTATTATTGCTTTGGCACTGAGCAGCCTTTCAGAAGCCTTTAACCATGGATATTGTTGGAAAATAGTATGCAACTTTTCTACATGACTTTAAGAAGGCAGGGTGCAGCATATTTCAGCAGTTGATTTACTTGCCTAACCTTGCTGACTCCCAGAATCCCAAAGCTTTAAATTTAAAATTCTCATTGTTGTATTTAACTAACTTCATGGACTCCTTCCATTTGACTCTGACTTTGCACCTATCCTTTTCTCCCGCCGTGGCTCTATTATATTTGTACCTCAGTATTGGTGTTCTTGTCAGTCATGTATTAGAGGCTGCACTTCTCTTTTTCAAGTTCACAATTGCTACCTCTGACAAAACCTTTGGAATACCAGCTAGCAAGCTGTATCTATGACATCTTTCTCGACATATGGGATGGTATACAAAGCCTGTTGTCATTTTCCCTGCAGCTCCTCTTCTGTGTCTTCTTTCGCTCAGCAGGGAAACTGACTCTGATGTCCGTCTGTAAACTATCACAGAAATCTCACCTGACCACAGGCTCCCAACTATTCAACTCTGTATCTAGGTGCTAGGAACCATAAAGCGAAACAGATATTGCTGGTCAATCAGAATCTATTGAGAGTAAAAAGCAGGTTTAATGTTAGATGGTTCACCTGGTATAAGTTGACTGGCTCTGACCAGTTGTCAGTCAGAAACGCCCACTAATGCTGCTTGACCAGCTGATGCAATACTGTTAGTCATTAATATATACTGGAAATAGTTAGCGTTGATTTTTCTCCCAGCACATCTTAAGTCACTGAGACATCCCCTAGCATGTCACAAGTCAAATGACACTCCTTATTTTGTTCTGCATCCCCGACTGTTATCAGGAGACCGACTTACCACAGGCATCCTCTACAAACCCACTGATTCCCAGTGCTACCATGAACATACAATCTCCTATCCTGCCTCTTTGTAAGAGTGCCATTGCCTTTACCCAATTTCTGTCTCCACTACTTCTATTGTAAAGATAAGGAATTCTGCTTTTGAGTTTTTGAAATGTCTTTTTTCTTGAAGGTTGGTTTCTCTGCTGTACTTAATTAGGCCTTCACACACATTTCTTCCATGTCTGATCTGACACCTACCCACCCTTCTCTCCCCCCCCCCCTCCAATTCCTCTTACCAGGCACATCTGTTCCTCTGATTTTTGCCTTTCATCCCACCAGCCCCTCCTTCCAACACATCATTCTCCACCATTTACACCAGCTCCAATGTAATAATGCTACAACGACACAGTTACAGCACCAGAGACCTGGGTTCAAATCTAGCACTCTCTGTAAGGAGTTTGTATGATCTCCCTGTATCTGCGCGAATTTTCCATGGGCGCTCTGGTTTCCTCCCACTTTTCAAAAATGTTACAGGGGTTGTAAATTAATTGGAGGTTATTGGGCAGGATGGGCTTGTGGGCTGGAAGTGCCTGTTATCATACTGTATGTTTTTAATAAAAACATCTGCCCTTCACATCCCTCACCCTGCCTTTCTGTTTTCCACTAGGACTGCACCCTTCAGGACTCTCTGGTCCGCTCATTCCTCATCCACTCCTCCCTATCCTTGGGGCATTCTTGATGTAGCTCCTCTAAATTGGTGATTAGAAAACCATTAGGAGCCCCTGTGCTCTATCCACAGAGGCTGTCTCTAGTAACCAGTTGCATTTATCCTTCTCAGTCCCATACTAATCTGGCTATCTTTGACCTTCTCTGTCGCGATAAAGCCACACAAATTCTAAAAACCACCTTGTTTTATGCTCAGAGAGTTTATAACTGAATGGGGTGAATGTTGAATTTTTCAATTTCAAGTTACTCACACCTTATGTTTTCCTCCCACACGCACTCATCTGTTCTCCTTTTTCCTTCTCCTTTTGTTCATCCCTCCCATTGCCACCTGGTTCCATCTGCTGATCATCCCCTCTGGTTTTATATATCACCTACAAGACACCTATATTCTGCTCCATATTCACCATCTTTCCTTTTTCCCAGTCCTGATGCAGAATTTCAACCTAAAATATCGACTTGCACCTTTCGTCTCCACAGATGCTACTTGACCCAGAGACCCTTTTCAGCATTGTTTTTTCCTCTAGATTCCAACATCTGTTGTCTCTTTTGGTTTCTTGCTACGTTAATGATTATCAATCTGAGAATGATGGAAACAGTGTAACTGTGGAGGACAGGGTTTTCACTAACTCTAAATTCATAGGCATAGCTCTGTAACTCTGGAGTACAGTAATCATGGGCACATGCATCACTGTTTACCTATTAGTTTTCCTTTCTCAGGGCAGATATGCAAAGGACTTCCTAGGGCTACAAATCCCAGATACAGACCTTTCAGTCCATCTCACCCAGCACCCTTCTACACCAATCCCTTTTTCCCTTTTACATCTGTGATAACTTCCCAAACCCTCTCCTCAATTCTTCTGCAGTTTACAGTAGCTATTTAACCTGCCACCCACCACATTTTTAATGTGGGAAGAAACTCATAATCACAAAATAAACAGGCAAGCTCCACCCAGATAGCAGGTTTGAAGTCAGGCCTCTGGATTTGCAAGGCTGAAGACCGTTCTGCAATGCCAATTGCCTTTTTTCATAATTGCATTGTTTCAACAGCAGGCCGCACCAAAGCTAAAATGTCCCAGTGAAAGCCTATGAAAAACTGCAGAGAAATTATTCTCAATTGCATTGTAGGTTGTGTACAATTCCTGATGCACGTCAGTGTTTCAAAAGGTAAATAGTAGAATAAGACAAATTTGCTCCTGCAAAAAATTAGCACATTCACATGGTAGTAATGGAAAAAACGTTGCATTCATATTGAGTTAAATAGGAAAGTCTGCAGGCACTGTGATTGTAATTCAATGCACAAAAATTTTGGAGAAATCAGCAGGTTATCCAGCATCTATATGAAGTGAAATGTAACATTTACTTCCTGAAGATGCTGCATGACCTGCTGAATTTCGAATGTCCCAAATTGCTCTACAAATTAATTAAATATATTCAAACGGTATCTATCAGTTTGCATGCAGTAAGAAAGATCCCCAAAATGTCCACTGAAAATGAAGATTTGATTTCTATTCTATTCGATTGGACTAAAGGTAGCATCTGTAATTGGCCTCTGCTAATAGTTAGCCAGTGTACTTGTAACCAAACTGAGACTATGTAATTTGGTGTATTATCAATACTCATGATTATGCACGAGAATGATCCAGTTGGATAAACTTGTGGATGATACTGAAGAGCTTTGTAGTTGAAAGGTTTTTTGAGGGGGGGGGTGAAGGAGGCAAGGCCATTGGAGGGGTTGGGGGAAGGGGACATTTGCATTAGTAGTAAGCAGAGGTGTTCCCTGTTTTGAGAATTATAAATAATAATGAATTTAAACTTTCCTATTGTTTCATCAAATTCTAGATCACAGAAGATCAAATTAAATTGCTGCGATATCAGAATCGCTTGCAAAAGGAATCTGGTAAAACGTATCTGGATTTCTCATTACATGACACTGTCTACAAACTGTTACTGGAAAACAAGCACAAACAAGCTGAGCAGCTTTACAAAGAGTTTAAAATTCCTGATAAAAGGTAAAATGAAAACATGAATATCTCTGAATTTTTTTTTTCAGATTTTTGTACCAGTTTACATAATGCTAAAATTAAGAAAATTAAATTATTTAAGTCAAGGTAAAGTATATCTAACATTTGGAGCTGACACATGTGAAGTGAGATTTGGAAGATGAAAAAAGCCTCTATTATCCAGCCATGGCACAAATAGAAATCAGGTCATTGTTTAGAACAGGAGTGATCAAACTTGCTTAACAAAGAGTCACATACGATAAACTTATGATGTTTGAGAGCCGTCAGACATTTTAAAAATTACACTTTTTTACTCTTACATGCCCATGGCGTCAGGAGCTTAATCAGATGGGCAGCTTGGTCACGTGTGGCTCTGACATAAAATGTACAATTCCTGTCGCAGCAAACATTTCCGCGAGCCACACATAATGTAAAAGAGCCGCATGTGGCTCACGAACCACATTGGCCACCCCGGTCTATAAGGTTGTAACAGCTCGTATTTCTTTTTGAAACGGTAAAAAGAAACTTGACCTCTATTTGGTGTAATCCCAAAGTATTATTATGGTCATCCAAACACTGAAACATAGAATGTAGAGTGGGAATGTAGTGTTCATCACTGCTGCTTTTTGAAATCATTCATAGGCTGTGATTCACCTGCAATGCCAACTCTAATGCCTCATCAACTGAATGACTTGCTACACATTTCTCTGAGAGTCTTGGAATAGATAGTGTTGCTATAGTTTTGGAGTAAGTCTGACAAACTGGTTAAGGAAAGATGACTCATCAGTCTGGTTTTAAGAGCCTGAGAAACTAAATCACATAACAAGATCCTGAGTGTGAGAATCTCAGAGTATGACCAAAGCAAATCGGTGATGGGATAAACATTTTGGGAGCTCAACCTTTGACTGCAATTGTATGGGAAAAGGATTATTTCATTTTACTTCTGGGTTGTCATAAACCCTGTCTGTTATATTAATGCCCTTGAGAGGGAAATAGGCTTTTGTTACAGATTTATTCACATCCTCATTGGATTCTCTTCTTGATTTGAACTTTTCTCTCCAGTTAAAAAAAACAGCTTTGTGGCTACATTTGCTTTATTGTCTAATTTTTTAGCTTATTCACTGCTATAATAATTTAGGAGACTGATAGGAAACATACAAACTTTGAAGTTAAATTATTTGAAGCAGAATTATTAAAAAAAACAAAAAAAGCATAATTGAAGGAATATATTATTTTCAGTCTATATGCAAAAAGAGATGAAGTAGGCAAGGACTGAAGATTACTTACAATTTGGTTTTGTAAGCAAACATACTTAAAGTGCAAAAAACAACCTGCTGGAGGAACTCAGCGGGTCAAATATTATCAGTGGGAGACTAATTTTTTTCTCAGATTCCAGCATCTGCAGTCTCTTTTGTATCTCTCCAATGCCCGTAAGTGCTCAGTTTTATCTCAGACTTTGTATAAAACCTGATCACCTTGCATGGTAACAGCTTTTGTTTGTACATTCAGATTTTGGTGGCTGAAGATTGCTGCATTGGCAGAGAAAGGACACTGGGAGGAGCTTGAAAAATTTTCTAAAAGCAGGAAGTCCCCAATAGGATATATGGTAAGAGTTCTGTTATCTTAAAAAGTAGTGCTTTTCAGATTTTATAAAAGATTTGCATTTCTGTTTTAAATCAGTTTTTCTTTCCATGTATTAGCCATTTGTAGAAATCTGTGTCAAGCATCGTAACAAGTATGAAGCTAAGAAGTATGTAGCAAAAGTCAGCCCAGAGCAGAAGGTGAAAGGATATATAATGGTTGGGTGAGTAGAAACTTAATTGCAACATTTACAAATTCAAACTCTCCCTGAGGAAGAGCTTGAAATACTCAGTTTCTTTTTCAACAGGTGCTAAGTGTTTCCTGCATTTTCTGTTTTTGTTTCATACTCCAAAATCTGAAATTTTAAAAATGTGCTTCCTTATCTCCTGCCTGTACTGGTTCCTTGAAAGCCTGTTCTGGAGCCTAAATCATTGACTCAAATTGACTAGATCCCCTCTCCTTAATAATCTTAATTTCACTCTCACCTGTTTCACCATACCTTGAGGAAGGGCTTAGTCCTGAAATGTTGGTAATATAATTTTACCTCCTATGGATGATGAGACCTGCTGAGTTCCTCCAGCATTTTTTGTGTTTTCACTACAATCACACTGTCTGCAGACTTTTAAATTTCACTCTCACCTGTTGTCATTGGAATGGGAAGTTCAAGTTATTGTGAATCCTGTTGGGACTAATTTTTTTCCCCCAAAATAAAAGGCATCCATCTGGTTTTGAGAGCCTTGGAAACTAATTCACACAACTGGATCCTCAGTGTGAGAATCTCAGTACTACCAAAGCAAATTGGTGATGATTTGGGGAGCTAAGTCTTTTGCTGCAGTTTTAGGACACCTTGGGACTGATACTGGGTAGAGGCATTTTTACCAAGGGATGAAGTCCACCTGGACCAGGTATCTATCAAATGGGATAAATATTTTGGTTCGTGAGTTTAAATGATCTTATTTTTTTATTATTTTGAAAGAGAAATAATTATTTTGAGATGTTACTTGTCTCTTTTCCCCAATAACGCAAGAGTTTAACTATGTATTATGGCACTGTAAGTGATAACATTAGGTAGGCCAATGTCAAAAGATTAGGATTTTGACCAGAATCTCATGCTCATTTTATTTAATGCCAGCCCATAAATAACCAGATATATTGAATACTTTATTTCATAACCTGTCATTGTGGGATTTGAACTCTTGCTTTCTGTATTGCTGATGTTAGCCAGTCATTGCGACATAATAGAGAAATCTATTCTAAATATGAAATGTATTGAAAATACTAACCAATCCTTGCCCCTTAAGTTTTATCTTCCAGGCATTGCCAACATTATTTTCTTTTAGTTTTCTTGTATTTGTTTGAGATAGTCTTTGAGCATTCTTAATTCTGCTTCAGGTGTTGCTCTAATCTAATTTTCTTGATTCTGTCTCAGAGATCTAGATCAAGCTGTGGAAGTTGCAACAGAACGCAAAAATGAAAGTGAGTTGAACACTATTCTTTCCAAATGCACTCCAGCTACTGATCAATTAATCCTGGAAAAAATCAACCGGGCAAAAGCACAGATTTTAAAGAAATAAAATACCTCTCACACAGATGATGTGTCCAATTCTGTATTGGTTCCGAGTTTTCATTATGTATGCATGCTTGGTCTCAGATATTTGAAACAGATTTCCATTTGGGGAAAGAATTGCAATAAAACAGATGAATAGTTGTCCAACTTGTTCCCATAGAGATGTATGTCATGCAAATATTTTAACTGCTCATTGTATAATTAAGTATTACTTAACCTGATGCTTTATTGTATGAATATACTGTATAAATTGTGTAGAGTTACTGTAATTATCAAAAGAAAGTTGAAAATTAAATGTAAAATTAAAGGTACTTTATTCTCTTTTTCTCCGTGGACCTGATTTAGCAGATGAGTGTACTTTATCAGAAAATTATACAACACAAGAATAGGCCTGTGGCCCACCATGTAGTGATGACCTTTGTATCTATCCACACCACTCCCATTTGCCTGTTTCCAGTCCGAATCGTTCTGTTCCTTGTCTATTCAAGAGCCTGTCCAAAAGCCTCCTCAAAGTAGTGATTGTGTCTGATTACACTACTTGCATGGCAGTGCATTCCAGATATCAACCACTTTTCCTCAAATCTCCTTTAAAACTTCCTCTCATCTTAAACCAATGCCCACTTGTTTTTAATACCCCTCCCTTGTAAAAAACAAAATTCTAACCGTGTATCCTATCTATGCCTCACACTTTTGTCTCTCTGGCTTCCTTTGATCCAAGGAAAACAAGCTGAATCGATCCACCCAAGTAAAATTCTCCAAACCAGGCCACACCCTGGTGCAGCTGCACTCTGTTGCGCAATCACATTCTTCCCGTGTTTACTAAAACTGCCCACAAAACTCCAGTTTTATAAAGCTGTAACGTAACAAACGTTATATTCCATGTCTCATCTTATGAAGGCAAATATGTCACGTAAACAGGAGAACAATATAGCACAGTAGCAGGCCCTTCAGGCCATGTGTATATGCTGAACATGATGTCCAAAATCAAACTGAAAATCTGCTGCTTGCACTTGGCAGATTCTCCTCCATGTGCATTAGTCTATATTAAAGCCTCCTCAACACAAGCATTGTGTCTTTTTCCACCACTTCTGGCAGCCATTCCAGCCACCTACTACAATCTGTGTAAAATAAATACAATTAAATAAATTACTCTTCAATTTCATCCTCACCTTAAACATGTCCTCTAGTATATGATGTTTTTGCCCTTGATGTTTCTGACTTTCCATCTTATCAATGTCTCTCATAATTTCATAACCTCTATCAGGTTTCCCCTCAACTTCCTACACTGTGATCTCACCAAAATCCTGAAGAATTATCTTCCTTGTCAAGTCTTATTCAAGTTCCCATGAAAGGCCACATCACATTTCCTTCCCAATTGCTTGTTGTAATGACATTAACTTCTTGAATGACTAGATTCCGATCTGAATGCACTCTGATGGTAGCAGAGTGAAGAGGGCATGGCCTGAATGGTGGGGGTCCTTGAGGCCGGAGTCTGCTTTCTTAAGACCCCACCTTTTGTAGATGTGCTCGATAGAGTGAAAACTGGTGTCCATGTTGTCGCAGGCCAAGTTATCAACCCTCTGGAGGCTATTTTATTGTCCTGAATGTTGGCACCTCTATACCAGACAGTGAAGCAACCAGCCAGAATATTCTCAAGAGGTTTTCAAGAGTCTTTGGTGAGATACTGAATCTCCTCACACTCCTCACTAAGTAGAGCCACTGGCAAGGTTTCTTCATTATTGCATCGACATGGAGGCCCCAGACTGATTCTTGGAGATGTTGACACCTAGGAATTTGAAGTTCTTTACCCTCTCCACTGCTGAGTCCTTGATGATTAACTACCCAATGAGCTGAACACCTATACCCACTGTGAGAAGAACTAAACAATGCCTTGTAACATCCCTGAAAAGGCCAAAGACTCTGTGATATCTGTTTCTGAGGCAACGTCAGAATACCATTCAAGAGGACAAAACCTCGCAAGGCATCAGGCCCTGATGGTGTACCTGACAGGGTACTGAAAATCTGCACCAATCAACTAGCCGGAGTATTCATGGACCTTTACAACTTCTCCTCGCTGCAGTCAGAGATTTCCACCAGTTTCAAAAGGGCATCAATTATCCCAGTACCCAAGAAGAGTAGCATGGGCTGCTCAAAGACTACCACCCAGTAGCACTAACTTCTACTGGGATGAAATGCTGAGAGGTTGGTCATGGCCAGAATTAACATACACCGAAGCAAAGATCTGGACCCACTGCAATTTGCCAATCCCCACAATCACTCCACAGCATTGCAATATCACTGGCTGTCCACTCAGCTCTGGATCACCTCAAAAACAGCAATTCATACATACTTCTGCTCCTCATAGACTGCAGCTTGGCCTTCAGTACCATTATTCCCTCAGTGCTAGCAAGAAGCTACAAACTCTAGACCTCTGTATCCACCTCTCCAACTGGATTCTTGACTTTCTCATTGGAAGACCACAATCAGTCCAAATTAGAAACAACATCCCCTCCTCATTGATTATCAACACAGGTGCACCCAAAGGATGTGTACTTAGGCCACTGCTCTACTCATTATACACCATGACTGTGTGACCAGGCACAATTCCAATGGTTATCTACAAGTTTGCTGATGACACCACAGTTGTTGGCAGAATCACAAACGTCATACAGGAGGGAGATAGATCAGCTTGTTGAATGGTGTAACGTCAACAGCCTTGTGCTTAACATCAGCAAAACCATGGAGTTGATTGTGGACTTCAGGAGAAGTCAGAGGAACACGACAGTCCTCATCGAGGTCTCAGTTGTGGAGAGGGTCAAGAACTTCAAAGTCCTGGGTGTCAACTTCTCCGAGGATCCGTCCTGGAGCCTCCACGTTGATCCAATCACAAAGAAGGCTCACCTGCAGCTACACTTTGTGAAGTGTCTGAGGAGATTCAGTATGACACTGAAGACCCTCGAAAACTTTTAATGGTGTACCGTGGAGAACATTCTGGCTGGTTACATCACTGCCTGGTATGGAGGCGCCAACTCTCAGGACAAGAATAAACTCCAGAGGGTTGTTAACTCAGTCTGCGACATCACAGACACCAGGCATCATTCTGTCGAGGAAATTTACATGAGGTGGTGTCTTAAAAAAGCAGCCTCTATCCTCAAAGACCCCCACCACCCAGGCCATGCCCTCTTCACTCTGCTACCATCGGGAGAAAGGTACAGGAGCCTAAAGACGAGCACTCAGTGGCACAAGGACAGCTTCTTTCCCGCTGCCATCGGATTCCTAAATAATCATTGAACCAAAGACACTGCCTTAGTTTTCATGCTCTATTATTATTATTATTATTTTATATAGTGATGTTATAAGATGGTTACAATATGAAGGTTTGCCCTATAATGATGCTGCAAAACATCGAATTTCATGACAATAAATCCTGATTCTGATTTATCCACCCTCATTTGCCTTAAGACTGCAAGCACCTACTTTTATTTAATCTGTATTGATTCCATGACCTCACTGCTCATTTGCCTCCCTCCCATTGACTGTGCCAGTTTCCTGACTAAATACAGATGCAAAAAAAATTAAGATCTCTCCCTCTTTTGGCTCAAAACAAAGCCGACCACTTCAAGAGGATCAGTTTTGACCCATACTAACATTTTGCTCTCAATATACCTGTTGATTTTCCCTCACCGTGTCTGCCAAAGCAACCTTGTCTTTTAGCCCTTCTAATATCTTCGTTTTTTTGGGCATTTTTTTATACTTCTCAAGTATCTTGTGTATACTGCCATACACCTTTCCCTTCATTTTAACTAGATCTCCAATATCCCTCAAAAACCAAGGTTCCCCTATGCCTGTTAACTTTTCCTTTAACTCTGTACTCTCAAAATTTCGCTTTTGAAGGCCTCCCACTTACCAGGCATATCATTCCCAGAAAACATGTCCCAAATTTGATTCAGTGGGATTCTGTTGGGTGCCATGTTCCAGAATTATTTGGAAGAGAAAAAAAATAGCTAGGGAATTTCTAAAAGCCTTTCCCATCCATCTGCTCAGAAAATGACCAGATGAGGTACTATTGATCACCAATGTTAGTTTGACTTGCACTATCTTCGGACTTCAAATAAATATCCCCCTTTAAATGAAAAATATCTATCTGATATCACAGCCAAAAAAAATGAAATCTTGAAGACTGCACCAATTTATAATGCAGACAAAAGTTTATTTTTATCTTACATTTTCAGTGGTTAGTTAATTTGGTGGCCTTTCAAAAATAAATTCGGTTTTCTTCCAGGGTTTGTCACTTTGTTTATCTCTTATTCTGTGGGTTAGAATTTCCTCCATGGTTTCGTGTCCTGAGTATGTTTCTGGTGATGTCATCTCACGCCTTTAATGGGCACTAATTAAATATTTAATGTGTTTCCTTTGTTTATCTCATTCTCCACTAAGGGCACAAATCCAGCATTAAACTGACCACAACAGTTAGAGAGCCCAACCAACCATTCAGGTATCTTAAATATTTTGACTATCGGAGCTGTTTGAAGTCACTAATTTTTTTAATGAGTTTGAAACTTGAATTCTGGCAAAGATCCAGCACCAAGAGAGAAATGCTCAAAAGAAGTCTAATTTAAACATAAGGAAGTAACGTCAACAGTGTGCATTTCATCGCCTCAAACCAACTGGAGTATTGACACATTATTTTGATGGAATACTGCAGATAACATTCTTTGCTGACCCCTTCAAATTTGCAAAATATGGGAATCCAAAATTCCAAGGAGCTTTGATGTCGGAATGGAGTCTGTAACTAAAAAGCATAATTTGTGTTAATTACCACCAAAATAAAGAGAGATGCAGAAAAACAAATGTTAAGTGTGTGTGGGGTTTGGGGGGTGGGGTGGGGGGTTGGGGGGTCATTGAATGGCAGACCAGAAATAATTTAAGTTTGGCAAGGGAACATAAGGCACAACAGGCAATTGTGTCTCATTCAACTGCCATGAGTCTGCAATTTTGGAAGGTTTACTGATATCAAATTTCCTTTTATTGCAATGTGACAATTTAGCAGAATATTGGACAGCATTTCAGATAATTTTCAGCTGTTTTTGGGATCGATCTAGAACCAAGTCCATTGATTGCAATGTTATTTAACATTGAAGCAAAAACAGGTCTTAGCATTTTCTACATTACTGGCTAGAAGAGGAGTATTGCTGAAATGGAAAGAGGATTTTCCATCCACCCATAGACAATGGTTATTGGATATTACGTCCTTTATAAGTTTGGAAAATAAAATCAGACATAATGTTAGGAAGATTAAGATCTCTTTCAATAAGAGTCGGGGTCCATTAATAGCTTACTTTCATATTTGGAATGATCATGGTGCGGAGATGCAGTAAATGGGCATGTTTTGTCAGATCTCTGGAGGCCGTTCCTCAATTTCAAGTCTGCTTGAATACCAATTCCAACCTTGGTTGGTGGACAGGATTAGATCTGTATAATCAACCTTTTGTTTTCCTTTTTACTATTCACTATTGACATAATATGTTGTTTTATATTTTATGTAGGTATGATTTGGGGAGATAAAGTGTGGCAGGTTTTTACAAACAAAACAGATCTTATTTAAAATACTAGAGTTCTGCTCAAGCTAGAGAGGCCAGCTCCGAACATCTTTGCAAAAGCTTTGGGGAGTGCTCAAGGGACTTTACTAATGGATTGTTGTTTTGAAAAGCAACAGATGAAAAATCTCAAAGGATTAGGTTGGGAGCCACGGTCTGTCTGAGAGCTGTTTGCTGTTCTAAGAGGGTCGTGTGATTTTGCAAGCAAAGGGAGTAAAACAGGCTTCTGTCTGAGACTGCTTTCAGGTGCATTTTCTGCCAAGAATGCACCTGCAGAAGTGGATACAGACCTGTGGAATGGTCTTTCAGGTGGCAGCCCTGAAAGCGCTGCACAGTCCACCTGAAAGGGACAGCTGCAGGAGAGGCGTCTCGGAGCGCACTCTGGTTCCTGTCCATGGGATGTCAAGGGAGGGGGGGGGGCTGTCAGGTGCAGGGAGTTGGGTCACCGGCTGATTATCATCCCGCTGCCTAGCAGTCCCTTTCAGATGGCTGTATTCTGGTGCCTCGGGACTGCTCAGATGCAGAGATTATACCTTCAGGAGCAGGGTCGGTGAGTACTCCTCCAAGCTGCATCAGGCGGCCTCCTGACAGCCGCATTCGGGTAGAATATGTGGCTTTACATTGGGTATTTAGCCACCTGATAGAGGCTTGAGAGAGAGGGGGAGAGAGAGTTCTGCAGTGATAGAGTTCAGCAGCAGTAGCAGCTGGTACTTGAGCATGACAAGCTGGCAAGATTGTAGAAAAAAAACATTTTGAAGACAGGTTGTGAATGCTTAGTTGAGCCTGGTCAAAGCCCTTGTGGTTCATATAAGAGGAGAGGACTGGCTGTCTCACACTTCACTTAAAATAAGGGAAACAAAAAGAAACTCTGTGGTGACCTGAAAGAAAGAGGTTATCATCTGGAAAACCCTGATGGGGCAAGTTTCTTTGGCAAGACACTGAAGTGGCTGATTAAAAGGGATCAGTTTTTGTTCAGCGAACAACAAATCTCTCTCTGAAACCCGACAAGAACCACTTATTAGAGTGGTAACCAATTACCTTTCAAGTACCAAAGCCTGGTGAAATTCATAAATGTTAAATTCTGTGCATAGTATAAGAATTGTCTGCAACCAGTGAACTTGGAGGAGTGAGAAGTGAGATTGGACTGTGAATCAAAGAACTTTTCTGAACTTACACAAACATTACATTTATGCACGCTTACAATTAGAAAGAGGTTAAGTCAATAGTGATAAGTTAAAGTTTGATCCTGTTTTCATGTTGAGAGATAATTAAAAGCAACTTTTGTTTAAGTAACCATTTGCCTTGGTGATTATCTATAGTTGCTGGGCTTTGGGGTCCTCTGGGATCATAACATTTTGGCGGCTCATCCTTTCGGATTGAAAATTGGAGTTTTGGGATCTTAAAGTTTTGGAGTTTTTGTAATTTATTAGTTAATTGGTTTTTCCAAGCTAATTTAAAGCTTGTGTGTGTGGAAAAACAGCAGCTATGGATGTTGATACATTTTTGTCACAATCATCACCTGCCGAGCAAGAGAAAAGAGGATCTGATGGGTATTTCTAAGGCATTAAAGCTGACTGAAGTCGAGCATTGGATGAGGAAAATACAAATACAGAGGATTATAGTGAAATGTTATATAGATGAGGGAATATTTGTTGAGAAAGACAGATAATTTTCTGGAGGAAAGATCTGTTGAATTGGAATTGGAGAAATTGAGGGTGTTTGAAGAAAATGAGAAATGGAACTTTGAGTTGCGGAAACAACAAGATGAGGGAGAGGAGGCTGAAAAACAATGTGAAGAAGCTGAAAAACGGAGGAAATATGAGTTAGTGGAAACTGAAAAACAGAGGAAATGAATTAGAGGAAACTGAAAAAAGTAGGGAGGAAATTGAAAGAGACAGATGGTTTCAATTGGAAAAGATCAAAATTGAGATGGAGGGAGGTAAGAGAATTGAGGCTGTAATTTCTGGGGAGAGGTTTTTGGTTAGTACAGAGGTAAATCTAGTTCCTCCTTTTGAGGAGAAAGATATAAATACATATTTTCAGCTTTTTGAAAAGGTCATTGAGAGCTCAAGATGGCCAAAAGAAAAATGGCCTCTTAAACTTCAATGTATGTTGAAGGGGAAAGCACAAATTTCATACTCTAGCTTGACTACAGAGCAAGTGGCAAATTATGATACTGTTAAACAAGCAGTATTGAAAGCTAAATATAGGAGTTTTCAGAAGTTCCAGAAGCATACAGACAAAAATTTAGGAGGTTGGTGAAAACATGGAACCAATCTTATATGGATTTTGCTCTTTCAAAATCTGTATGTTTTGACCGTTGGTTCACCTCAAAAGGAATAAAGAATGATTTTGAAAGATTAAGAGAATTGATATTAATTGAGGAAATTAAAAGGTGTGTTCCAAATGAGATTAAATTTACCTGGATGAAAGACGCGTGAGAACATGGCAGCAAACGGTTAGGTTAGTGGATGAATTTGAATAGTAAGCCTGAAATTAAGTCTGGGGAAAAGGTTAAGAGAAAGATGAAGGTAAGGTGGGAAACGACAGAACTTCTAGATTTGTATGTCATTTTTGTAAGAAACTTGGTCATGTTATTGCGAATTGTTTAGTGTTGCAAACGAGACGAGAAACAGAGGTTTTACCAGAAGCAAGTATTCAGACAGTTGAATTTAAGGCGAGCAGATGTTTCAAACCTAGTAAGGGTGCCATGGATGATTTCAAACTTTTTGTGTAATCGGGCTTGGTTTCAGTAAAAAAGGGAGAATCAGAGGTTCCAGTTAAAATTCTTAGAGATACTGGAGCTGCTCAGTCACTGTGGTTGCAAAAGGTTTTAACTTTTTTTTGATTCAACTAATTTATTCATTCTTGAAATTCATGTCTCGTACAACGCAAGTATCACCTTTCTCTTAAACTGAGGTTAAATTAGATTTTCAAATGATTTATATTTAACACTGGTTTTCAAATGGTTGCAAAACCGTCTAAACCATCCTTCATTCAGACACCAACTGCAAATCTAAAGCAAGGAAAACTCTCTGCCCTGAGGAGGAAAGGGTTAAAGATGTGTTTATAGTGACAATTGGATGGAGGATCAAAAAGGGTAAATAAAGAAAACTCCTATATTTAGTGGTGAAACTGAATGTACATGGTAAACAGAAGTGGAGGCCAAAAATTAATCACCCTCGGGCACATAAACAGCCAAATATTTTTTTTAATCTACATCATTTAGATTTTTTAAAATATTTTTTATTTCTTGCACTGGAGCTTTTCTCAAACTAAACAGGCCAGCTCCAAATACCTTTGCAAAAGCTTTAGGGAGTGCACCAGGGACTTCACTAATGGATTGCGGTTTTGAAAAGCAACAGATGAAAGAACTCAGAGGATTAGATTCCGAGCCAAAGTCTGTCTGAGGGCTGCTTGCTGTTCTAAGAGGGTCATGTGGTTTTACAAGCAGAGAGAGTAAAACAGTCTTTTCTCAGAGAGAGGGAGAGAGAGTTCAGAGGCAGCAGCTGGTATTTGAACATATCAAGCTGGCAAGCTTGTGGAAAACCCCCATTTTGAAGATGGGTTGTGAGTGCTTAGTTCAGCCTGGTCAAAGCCCTTGTGGTCCATACAAGAGGAAAGGACTGACTGCCTAATGTTTCACTTGAAATAAGGGAAACAAAAAGGAACTCTGTGGTGACCTGAAAGAAAGAGGTTATCATCGAGAAAACCCTGATGGGGCAAGTTTCTTTGGTAAGACACTGAAGTGGCTGATTAAAAGGAATCAGTTTGTGTCCAGGAACAACAAATCTCTCTCTCTCTGAAAACCAACAAGAACCTTCCTGAGTGGTAACCAATTACCTTTCAAGCACCAAAGCCTGGTGAAATTCATAAATGTTAAATTCTGTGCACAGTATAAGAATTGCCTGCAACCAATGAAGTTGGAGGAGTGAAAAGTGAGATTGGACTGTGAATCAAAGAACTTTTCTGAACTTACATACATATTACATACACGTGTGCTCATAATTAGAAGGGGGTTAAGTTAGGTTAAGTAAGTTAATAGTGATAAGTTAAAGTTTGATCCTGTTTTTAAGTTTACAAATAATTAAATGCAACTTTTGTTTAAGTAACCATTTGCCTTGGTGAATATCTACTGCTGCAGGGTTTTGGGGTCCTCTGGGCTCGTAACACTATATGTTAAGATTGGAATATGAGTCCATGTATTATTGTTTCTCTGATAATGATACCATTCCAAATGTATATTATATATAAGTTATTAGGACTCGAGCTGGCAGAGTCCGCAAGCATCGAATCCATGCTGCTGAAGTCCCAACTGCGCTGGGTGGGTCACATCTCCAGAATGGAGGACCATCGCCTTCCCAAGATCGTGGTATATGGCAAGCTCTCCACTGGCCACCGTGACAGAGGTGCATCAGAGGTACAAGGACTGCTTAAAGAAATCTCTTGGTGCCTGCCACATTGACCATCGCCAGTGGGCTGATCTCGCCTCCAACCGTGCATCTTGGTGCCTCACAGTTTGGCGGGCAGCAACCTCCTTTGAAGAAGACCGCAGAGCCCACCTCACTGACAATAGACAAAGGAGGAAAAACCCAACACCCAACCCCAACCCCAACCCACCAATTTTCCCTTGCAACCGCTGCAACCGTGCCTGCCTGTCCCGCGTCGGACTTGTCAGTCACCAACGAGCCTGCAGCAGACGTGGATATACCCCTCCATAAATCTTCGTCCGTGAAGCCAAGCCAAAGAAGAAAGAAGGACCTATGATGTATGGTTGTATGATATTACTCAAGAAAAATAATTTAAAAATAAAAGAAAATGTAACATTAAAATGAAAGGTCCTTTTGCCTGCTGTAAGGCAAAGAGTTGCCATGAGAATTGCCCAGTGCCCCTAGAGGAAAAAGAGAAGCAAAAGAGAGTGCCTTTAGAAACACTGTTTGTAGATTCGCCTCCAGCACTCACGATCCATTGGCAACCCAAGCTCCAGATAAAAACTTCCAATACAGTCAGGAAACTTTCAGAGCCAGAAGCCCTTCAGAGTCATTAGGGACAATGGCTCCTCCTTCGTCCTTGACATCGGTGGTAAGAAGGAGAATCTTACCATTGACTGTCTGAAACCAGGGTATTTGGACTGAAATGCGCCAGTCACCACTCCTCCCCCGCAACACAGGACAGACCGCCCAAGTCAACGGACAAGGCCTGATCGCCGGTTCAGGGGGTGGGGGCTCGTTTTGCAGCTTTTGCATGGAGACATGGACCAGCCCACAAAATGGCTGACAAATATGGTGTCTGTGTGGACCTGGGGGTGACATTGGCCATTGTCCCAGGTGACCTCCCACATTCCGTGAAGATGGTGAACTCTGGCGGGAATGCTGGCCAATCCCAGGCCAGTGCTCCAATGATGCGGGGCTCTGATGTCAGCACCTGGGGCCCATATAAATGCGATGGCCAATGCAATAAACCAGTCTTGTTTTCAAGGCTTTGGTGTGTGTGTCGTTCTTCTCCATGCTCGCGTAGCATGAATGCTACAATTCTTTCGATTGTTTACATGTTACGCTGTGCACAGTTAAATTTTGCACTACCAATTAATGGTAATTCTGTCACGCCAACAGGAAAAAGGAATCTCAGAGTTGTACGTGATGTCATGTATGTTCTCTGACAATAAATCTGAAAAAATGGTGAGACTGCTTTTGGTGCTATACTCTAGTTAGTAAAAGAAACTTATAAGATTACAGCTTTCCCTCCATGATCCACCCAGAATCAGTACACAGACAAATTATGAGGAAATTTTCAGTTCTTCCTGTCTTCTGCCTGCACTTTCGTCTTTCACATTTTGTGTTCTATTCATTTCCACATAGATTATTAGCAGCAGTACAGGCCCTTCACCCATGACGTTGTGCTGACCGATGTAAACCTACTCAACAATCTCTTTTCTCCATATCTCGCACTCATAACACCCTAACTTTCTTACATCCATTCGCTTATTCAAGTCTTTGGAATGTCCCTATTGTACCAGCCTCAACCACCACCTTCATGCATTCCCAGCACCTAACATTCTCAATGTAAAAAACTTACATTGGACATCTTCCCTAAATTTTCCTCCACTCACCTTAAACAGATCCTCTGGTATTTGCTATTAGTGACACAAGAAAAAGGTGCTGGCTATCCACCATATCTACTTCATTCTCATTTTTTAAAAAACTTGAGAGTACCTTCTTTCATTGAAAAATCTTTGAATTTAGCTAATACCATGTGTTTCTCTGCTGGAGGTGGTTTTTGGGTGTTGCTGTGCCCTGAGAGCGGTGGTGTCCATTTTTGGATTCCTTGGGCTATAGTTCTCCACATTCCTTGGCACCGTGTAGAAGGTCAGTTTTCTGAATCACCTCACTTTTGTGTGGTGCTGGGGAGTGGCATCTCGAGGGAACCTGGATGTGGGGAACCACCGTTCTCTGGAGGTACAGCCGTGCCTGCAGTCTACTTCCTATAGAGGAATGGCATTCTATCTGTTCCCATCATGGGAGTTTAATTTTTTTTCTTCCATATTCACCTTACAAAAATGAATGGAACTTGAGAACATAGATTTAGGGTAAAGGGTAGGACAATTTGAGAGAATCTGAGGGGAACATTTGTCATTGAGAGGTGAGTACATGGGAGAGTGTTGGAAGCAGAGTGCGGATGGCATTTGACAGGTGTATAGATTATAATTTTATAACCACCAGTGGTAATAGGGATAGGATGAGGGTATACATATGTCTCTGATTGGACAAGCTGAGATATCTGCCCTCCTCCAGTTGTGGACTGCTGACAATTTCTGATGTTATCTGGTCATCACTGACAGTCATATTTCCAGCAGTTAAGGATCTAAATTTAAGGGATTACAGGCTATGTGATTAATATGGGTGTCCACAGGTCAGCACGGACACAGTGGACTGAGTGCCTTGTTTCCATACAGGTCTAAGTGTACTGTACTTAAATGCATTAGAAATAAAGGAGATGTCCTTGTTGTACAGCCGCAGATTAAATGATATGACATTGTGGCCATCACCGAGACATGGCTTAATGATGTATATGATTGGGAGCTGAATGTCCAAGGGTACACAGTGTAAAGATAGGCAGGTAGGCAGAAGGGGTGGTGTGATCCTGATGGTAAGGAATGATATTAAATCACAAGAAAGAAGGGACAAAGGGTCAGAAGAGGTAGAATCCTTATGGGTTGAGTTAAGAAATGGCAAAGGTAAAAGGAGACTATTAGCAGTTATATACAGGCTCCCAAACAGTAGCCGGGAGGTGGACTACAAGTTACACCTGGAAATAGAAAACGTGTCAGAAGGAAAATGTCAAAGTAATTATGGGTGATTTTAACATGAAATTGGGATTGGGATCTCAGGAGAGAGAGTTTGTAGAATGACCACGGGATGGGTTTTTGGAACAGTTTGTCAATAAGCCCACCAGGGGATTGGCGGTTTTTGATGGTGATGTGTAACGAACCTAAGGTGATTAGGGAACTAAAGATAATGGAGCCCTTAGTGATTGAGTTCAGTTTCAAATTTGAAAAGGAGAAGTTGATATCAGGATGTGTAAACCAAGCCATGAAAGACCCCAACAATGAAGACGCTGTTTACATCCGGTACCGCACGGATGGCAGTCTCTTCAATCTGAGGCGCCTGCAAGCTCACACCAAGACACAAGAGAAACTTGTCCGTGAACTACTCTTTGCAGATGATGCCGCTTTAGTTGCCCATTCAGAGCCAGCTCTTCAGCGCTTGACGTCCTGCTTTGCGGAAACTGCCAAAATGTTTGGCCTGGAAGTCAGCCAGAAGAAAACTGAGGTCCTCCATCAGCCAGCTCCCCACCATGACTACCAGCCCCCCCACATCTCCATCGGGCACACAAAACTCAAAACGGTCAACCAGTTTACCTATCTCGGCTGCACCATTTCATCAGATGCAAAGATCGACAATGAGATAGACAACAGACTCGCCAAGGCAAATAGCGCCTTTGGAAGACTACACAAAAGAGTCTGGAAAAACAACCAACTGAAAAACCTCACAAAGATAAGCGTATACAGAGCCGTTGTCATACCCACACTCCTGTTCGGCTCCGAATCATGGGTCCTCTACCGGCACCACCTACGGCTCCTAGAACGCTTCCACCAGCGTTGTCTCCGCTCCATCCTCAACATCCATTGGAGCGCTCACACCCCTAACGTCGAGGTACTCGAGATGGCAGAGGTCGACAGCATCGAGTCCACGCTGCTGAAGATCCAGCTGCGCTGGATGGGTCACGTCTCCAGAATGGAGGACCATCGCCTTCCCAAGATCGTATTATATGGCGAGCTCTCCACTGGCCACCGTGACAGAGGTGCACCAAAGAAAAGGTACAAGGACTGCCTAAAGAAATCTCTTGGTGCCTGCCACATTGACCACCGCCAGTGGGCTGATAACGCCTCAAACCGTGCATCTTGGCGCCTCACAGTTTGGCGGGCAGCAGCCTCCTTTGAAGAAGACCGCAGAGCCCACCTCACTGACAAAAGGCAAAGGAGGAAAAACCCAACACCCAACTCCAACCAACCAATTTTCCCTTGCAACCGCTGCAATCGTGTCTGCCTGTCCCGCATCGGACTGGTCAGCCACAAACGAGCCTGCAGCTGACGTGGACTTTTTACCCCCTCCATAAATCTTCGTCCGCGAAGCCAAGCCAAAGAATATTTCAGTGGAACAAAGGAAATTACAGTGAGAGAGGAACTGAACTAAGTTGACTGGAAAAGTAGGCTAGATGGAGGGATGGCAGAGTAGAATTGGATGATATTTCAACAAGAATAAAGTGCAGGATAGATTTATTCCAAGAAAAAAATTATGAATGGAAAAATGGCACAAATATGGCTAACAAGAGAGGTTTTTTAAAAAAAAACTTTATTTATTCGTTCAAAAAACAAATAATATATGACATATACAGCAATTAAACATGAACATTTTTTATATATATAAAAAAGAAAGAAAAAGAAAGAAAAAAAATCCCCCCCTTCAGCCAACTCTCCTAAGGAGAGCCACAAAAAAGAAAAAAGAAAGGATATTTTAAAAAAAGTTAAATATACATATTAAAATCTAATCAGTATAAATTCAAATGTAAATATTCCAAATATAACAGCCACTTATTAATAACAAAATTATTTATCATGAGAAACACGTAATTTTTTCCTTTATTAAACAATATTTCATCTCATCATGCCATCTATTAATATCAATCATATTTGTATCTTTCCACATACTAGCAATACATTTTTTCGCTATGGATAAAGCTAAATATACAAAAACAAGCTGAAACTTATCTAATCCCAAGCCTTTCAGAGGTTGCAAACTACCCAATGAAAATACTGTTGGATCTAAAACTATTTTAATCTTATACAGATATTCTAAAAACGATTGAATTTTCTTCCAAAAAGATTGTATATGTATACATGACCAAACGGCATGAAAAAAAGTTCCAACTGTATCACCGCATCACAAACACAAATCTGATTCATTAAAACCATATGTTTTTTTAATTTTTCAGGAGTCAAATATAATTGATGTAAAAAATTATAATTAATCATTGCATAACGAGCATTTATCAATCTAGTTACACTATCATAACAGATATCTAACCAATCCTCTTCAGAAAAAGTAAAACCAATATCCGCTTCCCATTTAATTTTAGATCTATCCCAACCCTTTTTATCCATACCATCCTGTAATATTTGATACATAAATGAAATATAACCCTTCTCTGGTACCTTTATAAGCAAAGTCTCAAATTTAGTCATTTTAGGTAAAATCATCTCTCTACCAAACATACATTTTACCAAAGATCAAATTTGATCATAAAGAATTCTTATCAATACCAAAATCTTCCCTCATCTGATTAAAAGATAAAAACTTACCCTCTTTAAAACAATCTCCCAAATTTTTCACACCTTTAAATCTCCAATGCAATAAACTTTGATTATGTATTGAAAAAGAAATAAGTTGATTATTATACAATGGAGTCAAAGCCAATAATTTACCTCTAGAACCTATCATTTTATTTTTCTTTATCCATAACTTCATTAAATGTTTTAGTATAGGCACATTATATTGTTGTAACAAATTCATATTCCACCTAAACAAAAATTGATGTATTTCAAATTCAGAAATACTTGCCATCTCAATTTTAGCCCAACTAGGAGGCCGTACCAAATCCATCAATGAACTCATAAATTTAAGTTGGGCTGCCTCATAATAATTTTGAAAATGTGGTAAACGTAATCCCCCTAACTCATATTTCCAAGTTAATTTATTCAAAGCTACTCTCAAAAATTTACCCCTCCATAAAAACTCCCAAACCATTTTATTTAAATCTTGAAAAAAATTTTATCAAGTAAATACGGAATAGATTGAAACAAATATTATATACGCGGAAAGATATTGATCTTAATTGTATTTATCCTTCCCATTAAATTAATAGGTAAATCTTTCCATTTAATCAAATCAGTTGTAATTTTTTTCATTAATGGAGCATAATTTAATTTGTATAAAGATTGATAATTAACATTCAAAATTATACCCAGATATTTAATTCGATCAGTCCACTTAAAATAAATAATATTATTATAAACTGAATAATCTCCTTCACTTACCAGTAATATTTCACTTTTTTCCCAATTAACTTTATATCCAGAAAGACATCAATATTATATTAAACATTCATTCAAATTCAAAAGTGACTGAGCTGGATTTGTTAAATACACCAATACGTCATCAGCAAATAAATTAATTTTATACTCCTCATCTAAAACTTTCATACCTTGTATCTTGTCTTTTGTCTTATCAACTGTGCCAAAAGTTCAATCACTAACGCAAACAAAACTGGTGATAAAGGACAACCTTGACGAGTTGATTGAGTTAACTTAAAAGATTCCGAAATCAAACCATTCGTTAATACTCTAGCTACCAGTTTACTATATAGAGCCCTAATCCAACCAATAAAAGAAGGACCAAACTTAAATTTCTACAAAACTTTAAACAAAAAAATTCAATTCAACTCTATCAAATGCTTTTTCTGCATCTAAGGATATCACCATCGGATGATCTAAAGATTGTCGAAATCTATTAATCAAACTAATCAGTCACAAAATATTATCCAAAGCATATCTATTATTTATAAAACCTGTTTGATCAATATGAATCAACTTCAGTAAAAATTTAGCCAATCTAATTGCTAATATTTTAGCTATTATTTTATAATCTACATTTGACAATGAAATTGGTCTGTATGAAGATACCTTTATAAAATTTTATAAAATTCAACTGAAAATCTATCATCACCAGGCGATTTATCGTTCGGCATTTCCAGCATAGCCATTTTAATTTCTGAATCAGTAAATGGTTCTTCTAACTCTTGTATTGCCCCATCCTCTAATATCGGTCAATTCAACTGTGATTTTTTAAAAATCAATCGATCCAGTTTCCTGTTTTCCTTCAGATGTATATAGCTTTTTATAAAATGAATAAAATTCATCATTAATCTCACGAGGTTTATGTAATAAGAGAATTCCGTCTAACAGCATTAATAGTCTTTGATATCTGTTCTTTCTTTAATTGCCATGTCAATACCTTGTGTGCTTTCTCTCCCCATTCTTAATAGCGTTATTTAGTCCTATTAATCACACATTCAAATTGATAAGATTGCAAGGTATTTTATTTCAATTTCAGCCTAGATAATTCTATTTTCTGATCGTCTGTAACATCTTTCTGAAATTCCTTTTCTAACTCATTGATCTGTTTCTCTAATTCAAAACTCTGATTTAATTGATTCTTTTTTATTTTAGAAGTATAACTAATTATTTGTCCTCTCAAATAGGCTTTCATAGCATCCCATAATACAAACTTACTTTGAACAGATTTAGAATTTTCTTTAAAAAAAATTAATTTGTTTTTTCAAAAAAATCAATAAATTCTGTATTTTTTAACAACATTGTATTAAATTTCCAATGATAAGCTATTTGAATTTTCTCAGAAGTTTCATATGTAAAATATAACAGAGAATGATCTGAAATCACCCTACTTTTATATTCCGCTTGTTGTATTTTCCCTTGTAAATGTGCTGATACTAAAAAGAAGTCAATCCTTGAAAACTATTCATGTCTAGATGAATAAAAGGAAAAATCATTCTCTGTTGGATTAAGACGTCACCAAATATCTACTAAATTAAGATCTTTCATCAACGCTTGGACCTGAATTGCCATCTTGGATTTTTTAACTTTCTTTGGAGATTTATCTAATAAAGGTTCCAAAACACAATTAAAATCACCACCAACTAAAATATTATCATTAGCTTGACCCAAACATAAAAATGCATCCGAAATAAATACTTCATCCTCTGCATTTGGAGCATAAATATTAAGTAAAGCAAAATTCACAAAAAAATCTTTACAATTCAATTTAAGAATACATCTTGCCTTTTCCTCCATTGATTGTAATTCAACAGATAAATTTTTATGTATCAAAATTGCTACACCTTTAGCTCTGGAATTAAACATGCCCAACCCAATCCCTTTTTAATTTCATGCTTTCCTTCACATTCAAATGTGTTTCTTGTAAAAAGGCAATATCAATTTTCATTTTCTTAATATACGCCAAGACTCGCTTATGTTTAATCAGACTATTTAATCCTTGAACATTAAAAGTAGCAAACTTCAACTTTGACATATCTACTATTATTACTAAATACGAATAATATCTTTATAGAAAAACTCAAATCAACATATATAGGCCCTCCAATTAAAAAAATCACAAATTAAAAACTAAAAAAAAGTAGAAAAAAAAGAAACCCCCCCCCAAAAAAAACTACCAAAAGGTAGTAATCCCCTAAACAAAAATTGGGTGTGGATCATCCACCAATGGCTGATGACTAGTAAAGGACTTAGTGCAAATCTCTCCCTCCCCAGCCAAACAATCAGTAACATCAAAATATCATAATAACAAGAAAAAAATAAAATAAGAAAATTCTTCTTTTCATCCAAAAGACTCCAATCTCGAAGATCTCATTTCAGAAGGAGATAGACTCTTTCCATTCCCATTTTTCCCATTTCTGCCATTTCTTCTGTTTCCAGAGCTACCAAATTTTCCTTTAGGAGATAATGGTGGACTACATCTTTGTCCTCTTATATCTGGCAATGAGTCAACAAAAATCTTTGCTTCACAATCAGTTTCAAAAAAACCGATATTGATAATCTCCGTAAAGCACCTTCAACACTGCAGGGTAACGAAAAGTAGACATAATCTTTACGGCACAAAACTTCTTTAACTGGATTGAATCGGCATCGACGTTGAATGACATCTTGACTCAGATCAGGATAGAAAAAACTCTATGCTATTCTGAATCAATAATGGGGTTTGTTGTTGTCTCGCATTTTGTACTGCAAGTCGAAGTATTGCTTCTCTATCCAAATAATTCAGACATCAAATTATTACCAGTCCCAGGGGTTGACCAGCTGAGGGTATGTTTCTTAAAGCTCTATGGGCTCTTTCCAGTGCCAATCCCCCAGAGAAAAATTCTTGCCCTAATATTTGCGGAATCCAATCTTTAAAAAAACGAAGAGGATCTTCTGGCAAACCAACAATTTTCACATTATTCCTTCTGCTTTGATTTTCCAAATAATCTATTTTTCTTTCCAGCTCCTTCTCACGATCTCCTAATTCTATGACTGATTTTTCCACCTTCAACACTTTTTCTGTTAGAAGTCACTTGTTGTTTACAGTCCAAAAAAGCAGTCTGAAATTTTTAAAAATCTTCATAAGATGCATCCACTTGTGTCTCAACCATATTTAATTTTGAACTTATACCAGCATTTATTTGAACCATTGCATTAATTTGAGATGTCAACAAATCCATTCCAGGCTTTATCACAGCTTAAATAACTGCATTCAATTGCATACATTGTGAATCAGTAAATCTCAGCTCTGCTCTATCTGACATGGTGGCAGAACAAGGTAACTGCAGCTCCTGCTGCAATTCAACAGAAGGCATTTTAAAAGTTTAACTGTGGGTCTGGACTCCCAGCGACGGCACCCCGACTTCCTCAGGGGATCACCGCTGGTCTTCCCCCACATCTTAACAAGAGAGGTTAAGGCTAAAAATAAAAGCAAAAGGGAGGGCATATGAGGAATCAAAAATTAGTGGGAAAAACAGAAGACTGGGAAACTTTTAAAAACTTATAGAAAGAGACAAAGAGTCATTAGGAAAGAAAAGATGAATTATGAAAGGAAGTTGACAAATAACATACAAAAGGATACTAAGAGTTTTAAAAAAATGCTTGATGAATAAAAGAAAGACATGGGTAGATATAGAGCTGATTGGAAAATGAAGCTGGAGAAATTATAATGGATAATAAAGAGATAGCAGAGGAACTAAATGAGTATTTTGCATCAGTCTTCACTGTAAGACATTAGCAACATACCTATCTCAGGGAATAGAATCAAGTACAGTCAGAATTACTAGAGAGATTAAATGAACTAAAGATAGATAAGTCTCCTGGACCAGATGAAGGGTATGGAATCAGGATTGGATAAATATAAGATTAGTTTATTTGCAGATGATATATTAATTTATTTAACTGAACCATTAGAGTCGTTGAAGGTGTTACAGGAAAAGTTCATACAGTATGGGGAATTAACTGGTTATAAAGTGAATTGGAATAAAAGTGAACTTATGCCATTGTCTGAAGCTGATTATTCTGGTTGTAAAGGAGTGGTAGCTTTTAAATGGTCAAATCAATTTAAATACTTCAGTATTAAAGTAAATAAATATATAGATCAATTATTTGATTTAAATTATTTATCGTTAATTTCTCTAATAAAAGATGATTTAAATAAATGGAAGGACTTACCTTTAACTTTGGTGGGTAAATTGTATAAAAATGAATATATTTCCTAAACTTCAGTATTTCTTTTCAAAATATACCTTGTAATGTTCCTAGAAAGTTTTTAAAGGATTTGAATACAGTGGTTAGGACATTTTTCTGGAAGAGAAAATTAGCTCAATTCTTTCTTTCTTTTTCAATCTTTTTATTATTATTATAATTTATAAATACATACAGTTCAAAGAGATATAAAAAATACATAGTAAGTAATGAATTAATACAGAGATATTAAACAATAATATTACAGAATAAAAATATATCATAAAAAAACATTTTAGATCAGTTTAGGGTGTGAACTATCTCTAAATAAAAGATATAATTAATAACAATATATGAAAAAAGAGAAAAAAAAAACCCCAAAAAAGAAGAAAAAACAAATCTGAATTAAAAAAACTTAAAAAAAACCTACAGATATAGCTAAACCACGCCGATCACTCCGATCTCATCTTACAGCCCAATTATCATACATAATCATAGAAAGAAAACAGAGCCAGATCAACTCACCACAAATGAAAATATTGAATAAATGGTCGCCAGGTTAACTCAAACTTAGAAGGGGATTCATAGACAGAGTTTCTAATTTTCTCTAAATTTAAACATAGTATATTTTGGGTAAACCATTGGAAAACAGTGGGAGGATTAACCTCTTTTCAATTCAATAGTATAGATCTTCTAGCCATTAGTGTAAGAAAAGCAATCATACGATCCGCAGGAAGAGATAAATAAGTCAAATCTATCATAGGTAATCCAAAAATTGCAGTAATGGGATGTGGTTGTAAATCAATATTCAAAATAGTAGATATAATGGAAAAAATTTCCTTCCAATAATTCTGTAAAGAGGGACAGGACCAAAACATATGTGTAAGGGAAGCTATTTCCAATTGACATTTATCACATATAGGATCGATATGAGAATAAAAGCGATGGAGTTTATCTTTAGACATATGAGCTCTATGAACAACTTTAAACTGTATTAGTGAATGTTTTGCACATAGAGAAGAAGAGTTTACCAGTCGCAGAATTTTATTCCAATTTTCATTGGAGATATGAAGGTTGAGTTCTCTTTCCCAATCATTTTTAAACTTTCCAAAAGTCCCAGAATTAATTTTTGTAATTATATTATATAATTTAGATATCACACCTTTTGGAGGGAATTTTGAATATAGTATATCCTCTAAAACAGTTGTAGTCTCCCGATTGGGAAAAGAGGGTAAAGTCGAAACTAAGAAACTCCTAATCTGCAAATATCGAAAGAAATGAGATCGAGGTAAATCATATTTCATGGATAATTGTTCAAATGACATGAAAGAGTTATCCAAGAATAAATCCGAAAAGTATGTTATACCTTTAACTTTCCAGAGTAAATAAGCTTGATCAATTAGAGAGGGATGAAAAAGGAAATTTAGTACAATAGGAGTTTCCAAGATAAAATGACTTAGGCCAAAAAATCTCCGGAATTGAAACCATATATGTAGTGTATGTTTAGCCATTGGATTATCAATTTATTTATATAATTTAGTAAGAGTGAAAGGGAGAGCAGCTCCCAAAATAGAGCTAATTGAAAAATTTTGTATCGGTTTAATTTCTAAATTTACCCAATGGGGATTTAGAGATAATTCTGAATAATTCAACCAGTACCTTAAGTAACTAATATTAATTGCCCAGTAATAAATTCTAAAGTTGGGTAATGCCAACCCTCCCTCTAGTTTAGATTTCTGTAAATATTTTTTCCCCAATCTAGGATTCTTGTTTTGCCAGATATACGAGGACAATTTAGAATCGACCTTATCAAAAAAAGATTTAGGAACAAAAATAGGTATAGCTTGAAATATATATAAAAATTTAGGTAAGATCATCATCTTAATAGCATTAATTCGGCCTATCATGGATAGGGATAATGGTGACCAATTGGTAAGTAAACTGCCGATCAGGTCCAATAGAGGGAAAAAATTAGTTCTAAACAAATCTTTATGTTTTTTAGTAATCTTAATCCCTAAATATATAAAATGGTCTCTAGCTATTTTAAAAGGCAAACTATCATAAATAGGAACCCATCCATTAAAAGGGAATAATTCACTTTTATTTAAGTTCAGTTTATATCCCGAAAAATTACTAAATTGGGCTAATAAAGATAAAACTGCAGGAATAGAAGCTCAATTCTTTTGCATAAATTAACATGGAAATATGAGTTCGGTGGTTTGCAACTTCCAAATTTCTTAAATTATTCTAAAGCTGCTCAATTAAAAATTGTAAATAGAATGTTTGATTTGGATAGCCCTTTGACTTGGGCAGATATAGAATTGGAAAAGATAGAAGAGATTATTTTATTTATAAATCGAATGGTAAATTAATAAGTTTTTATAAATCACCAATTTTATTTCATTTGATAGGTATTTGGGAAGGGGTAAATAAATAAATTGGTAATCAACGTAAATTGTCTGGATATATTCCTTTATATCAGAATAAATATTTACCTTTTACGGTTAATAATAACCTCAAAATTTGGGATCAGAAAGGAATTCAGATGATAAATGATTGCTTTGAATTGAGTTGTTTTTTTTATTATTTGAAAGATTAAAGGAAAAATATCAAATACCTACTCAGACACTTTTTTGTTTCTATCAAATTAAATCAATGTTGTATGATTATTGTATGACATTTGCTTTTACCTGTAGAGTCAAAATTTGAAACATTGATTCATAATTGAGGGAAAGAAAGGTTTTATTTCTGAAATGTATAAATTACTGGAGAAGAAAATGCCTAAAATTGAGTTGCATAAATCACGGCTTAAATGGGAGAAGGACTTGGGAGTTGACTTCGATAATGATCATTGGAGAAATATTTGAACAAAAATTGTAAATGTTAGGTATAGACGTAACCTATAATTTTATACATCAGTTATATTTGACTTCGGAATATCTGAAAATATATAATTTGAGTGTTTCTGATTTGTGTTTTCGTTGTAACGATCAGAAAGGCATGTTTTTACACTCAGTATGGTCTTGTGATACAGTTAGCTGTTTTTTGGTATAGGGTAAGAGATTATTTGCAGAATATTTTTTGAATAAAATTTTCTTTAGATCCAAAAATTTTTAAAATTGGAGATATTAATGAAATGGGTTTGTTTTATAAATTTCAAATGGCTTTTTTGAGATTAGCTTTAGCAGTGGCGAGGAAATGTATAGCTATTTTGTGGAAAGGTCACATGGATCTTAATTTACAAAGATGGCATTTGGAATTGAGATGGTGTATTCCATTGGAGAAGATAACATAATTTAAGGGAAAATATTATGATTTAAAAGGAATTGGAGCCCATATTTGGATTATTTTAGTTTGAAAATATAAGGATAGGGTTTTGAGTCCCGCTAACTCTCCTTATCATATATTAAGTGAATTCTATTTCTTTCTCTTCTGGTGGGTAGAAGGGTTTTGATGTAGGATAGAGGTGGGGTGTAGTTTTAGGTCTGGAGGGGGGTTTGGGGTTGTTTTTTCTGTAACCATGTTAAATTTTGATTTTGATATTGTTATATTTCACTTTTTGTAATCATAGTTGTTTATTTTCTTTCATAAATATAATATTTAAAAAAAGAAATATCTCAAGGTGCATAATATGATAGGTCTAGCCAGCATGGTTTCATGAAGGGAAGACCTCTGCTTGACCAACCAATTTCAAGTAGGATAGATAAGGGAGAGGCTGTGGATGTGATTTGATTTTTAAAAGTCCTTCAATAAGATGCTGCATAAGAAGCTTCTTAATAAGATGAGAGCCCATGGAATTACAGGAAAGATATTACATTGGGTGGAACATTGGCTGATAGGCAGGAAGCAAATGGTGGGAATAAAGGGATTCTATTCTAGTTGGTTGCAGGTTACTCGTGGTGTTCTGCAGGGGTTGTTGTTGGGGCATTGTTTTTTTACAATGTATATTACAATGTATATCCATAATTTAGATTATGGATTGAATGGTTTTGTGGCCATGTTTGCAGATGACACCAAGATGGGTGGAGTAGGAAGTGTTGAAGTAACTGAAAGGTTGCAGAGTGTCTTGGAGAGTTTAGGAGAGTGGGGAAAGAAATGGCCGATGAGATACAATGTTGAGAAATGTACAGTTGTACATTTTGGAAGAGGAAATAGGCAGGCAGATTATTATTTAGATGGCGAAAAAATTCAAAATTCGGAAGTGCAAAGGGACTTGGGTCTCCTCGTGCAAGATAACTTAAAGATTAACCACCAGGTTGGATCAGCAATAAAGAAAGTGAATGCTATGTTGGCATTCATTTCAAGAGGAATAGTGTACACGAGTAAAGAGGTGTTGATGAGCTTCTATGGGGCACTGGTGAGATCTCATTTGGAGTACTGTGAAGCTTTGGACCCCTTATCTTAGAAGATATGTATTGATGTTGGAGAGAGTTCAGAGAAGATTTACCAGATGATTCCTGGAATGCAAGGGCTAACTTATGAGGAGCATTTATTGGCTCTTGGACTGTATTCATTGGAGTATAGAAGAATGAGAGGAGATCTCAGAAACATATGGACAGAGTAGATGTGAATGTTTCCCTTGGTGGGTGAGTCCAGGACAAGAGGGTACAGTCTTAGAATTAGAAGGTACCTATTTAAAACAGATATGAGGATAAATTTCTTTAGCCAGAGGGTTATGGATTTGTGGAATTTGTTGCCACATACAGCTGTGGAGGCCCGATCATTGGGGGAGTTTAAGGAGGAGATCGATAGGTATCTAATTAGTCAGGTTATCAAGGAATATGGGGGGAAAGGTCAGAATTTGGCACTACGTGTGAGAACGGTTTAGCTCATGGTAGAGTGGTGGACCAGACTTGATGGGCCAAATGGACTACTTCTGTTCCTTTATCTTGTGATCTTGTATGACTTTGACTGTAAAATACAAGTAGCAAGAATATTGTAGAACTAACAAGGAAATGGGAAGCTGCTGCAGCTCATCACACCTGATAATTATTGACATTTTAATGAGGTACAAATGTTTGTTCTGCTGGGCTTGTTGCATGGTGTCACAGTTTTATAATTCTCCATTTTTTTCTGGCTTTTAGCTTTTCCATCAGACCTAAACCTGGAGCAATTCTTTTCTCTGTTGTGGAGAGATTTAGCAACTACTTTGACATGATTAGCAAGAAACTTTACAGATGTGTGAGTGTAGTTAATCGTGATTAGAGAAACTCAGCATGTCCTGCAGCGTCCATAGGAGGCAAAGATAGATAGCATTTTAGGCCCATCGTAAAGGAATGAGCAAAAAGCAGGCAAGCATCTGAATTAAAAGGTGGGGGAAGGGGATAGAAGGGTTAGGAGGAGTAGTACGGGCCAGCAGTCAAGAGATTGGGGGAGGGGAATGCTGAGCTGGAAAGAAACGGAGGAATAGGACAAGAGAGAGAGAGAAAAACAGGGTTTGGGAAGCTGGAGGAAAGGAGACACAAGTATAGGGAAAGGAAGAAATGACCAGAATAGCCACAGGCCTGATAGGGTGCAAAAATTAAAATCAAATCAAATTTAAAAAATCTTTCTTTTATGATGGTGGTGAACTCTCTTGGCACGGGTCGGGGGGGCAAGACTGGGACATGTCTGTCACAGCTATGCACTGCAATGAATTGATGACACAAATACCTCCTTCCCTGGTTTTTCCAGACACTGGTGTTCAGTCAGCATGATGGAGAGTGTAGTCCTTGAGCTATCCGATCTCTTAGAACACTGAAAATTACAAGTGCAAGGAGTAAAAGATCTTAGATAGTTGGCTGATAATGTCTCAGATTATTGGATCCCCCTGAAGCGCAAATAAAAGCTCTCACGACCGGAGGGAGAACAAATGCTTTTATTAGTTTATAACTAAGGGTAGAGTTTCACAGTAGTCTTTGGAAGGGTTCTGGGTTTAGGCAGGAAACCAGGGTGAGCAGATGGGGGCGGGGCCAGCATAAGCACAACACACTACCAGTGAATCCCAGTTCACTGCACCCCCCTCATATCAACTGCCAATATGTTTGCATGTACAGGGAAACATACTCATTTACATTTTTCATATTTTCCATAACAAATTAGTTTTAGATTTAACAGTGCATTCTCTAAATTTAAGATTACAACTGTTCAGATTTTGTTTTTCATCAAATAACAGCAATACATTTCATGAACCTGCATTTTTCAGGAGGGCAAGGGTCCGATTGGTTGAAGTAGGCTGCAGAGGATTTGTAGCCACGTCGACATCAAGGCTACTCTGGGAGTTGGAAATGCGAGGAAAGTCACACCGACAAGCAGTCAAAGATTTCTCCAAAGCTGCTGAAAAGGGTAGTCAGTGGCTCTGGATGAGGAGAAAGGATTCCACCTGGGTATCCAAGTGAGTGAATGGCACCTAAGAGGGTGAGCCCGGGATGCCGGGATTCACTGCTGAACCCTCCAAAAATGTCGTGGGTCTACCAGTGAAACACTGAGGAAGGAGGGCGCCCACTTGATAGCCCAGAAGATGTCACCACACTTGGCTAACCCTCAGAGTCTAGGCAGCAAGTGTCAGGAGTGCAATAAGGGATGTTAACATCTCGTCCTACATAATGTACACAATGTTTGGCTCACAGTGATGTCCGACTAATTCAGTGTGAATGATATCGTACTGATATTCACAGAGCCACCAAACTATTTCTAAAAGATGGGTGGAACTGCTGCCTTGAAAGAAAATGTGGTTGATTAATCAATTGAAATTATGACTAATTGTCCATTCCATTTCCTCCTCTGAACTCTGTCTTTGGCTTCTTACATTGTTTCCATGAAGCCCAAGGTAAACTGAAGGAATCTTTTTAAGGAATGCCAGCATGTTATAGTCCCAGGGCGAGGTCTCACTAGGGCCCTGTATAACTGCAGGAGGGCATCTCTGTTCCTATACTCCAATCCTCTCTTTATGAAGGCCAACATGCCATTTGCCTTCTTTACAGCTTGTTGAACCTGCATGCTAACTTTTAATGACTGGTGTACAAGTACACCTTTTGCACTACCCTACTCCCTAGCTTGACTCCATTTAAATAATACTCTGCTCTTTTATTACTGCCTCCAAAATGTATAACCTCACATTGAACTTTATCTTCCATTCCTCTGCCCACTCCCCCAACCTGTCCAAGTCCCTCTGTATTTTCCTGACATCCTCCTCACACTTTACACTGCCACCCAGTTTAGTGTCATCTGCAAATTTGCTCATGTTGTTAATAATCCTTTCATCCAAATCATTTACATAAATGATAAACCACTGAGGACACAACACCGATCCCTATGGTACCCCACTCGTCACATCTTGCCATCCTGAAAATGGCCCGTTTATCCCAACCCTTTGTTTCCTATTTCTTAACCAATTTTCTATCCATGTCAGCACCCTACCCCCAATACCATGCTCCTTGATTTTGCCTACTAGTCTCCTGTGCGGGACCTTATCAAAGGCTTTCTGTAAGACCAAGTACACCACATCCATTGGCTACCTTCTTTGTCACATCTTTGAAAAATTCCAGAAGGTTAGTCAAGCATGATTTTCCCTTAAGGAATCCCTGCTGACTAGCACTGATACTATTATTTCTGCCTAAGTTTTCTGCTATTTCTCCTTTTATGATAGATTCCAATATCTTCCCCACCACTGACGTCAGGCTGACTGGTCTATAATTTCCCGAATTCTCTCTCCCTCCCTTCTTAAAAAATGGCATTACATCAGCCAATCTCCATTCCACAGGCACCTCCCTCGAATCTATCAAACTTTAGAAAATGTCGACCAGTGACTCCACAATTTCCAGAGCCACCTCTCTAAGCACCCTGGGAGCAGTTCTCTCCCAGCCAACAGAGAAGGAAGGAGGAACATGTCAATTTTAGACAGATGACATCAAGCAAAACCATTATGCTGGATGGAATGCAAAAGATTCACAAGAATTTTACCCGATTGGTTGGAATGAATTGTCAGACCAGGCTGGAACATTTTTTCCTGGAGCGTAGGAGGTTAAGGGGGAAACCTTATAGACCTTACTAGAAAGTCATTAGGGCATACACAAGGTAAACAATAATTTTCCCAGGATATGGGGAAGCTAAAACAAGCGGGCACAGATTTCCGATGTGAGGGGAAATTTTTAAAAAGCATAAGGGGAACCTTCTTCAGCCAGAAGGTGGTGGTGAGTGCAGAATGAAATTTTAGTCTCAATACCAAATTGCAGCAATATTAGGATACCAATTTTTGCCACATGACAAGTTTGCATCTGACTGCAAGCATAAATAAAAGTTGTCATCTATTGGGGTAAAGAGAAATAAAGGTCATTCCACATTCTTTCTGAATGTCCCAAAGCACTTCTGTAAAAATTAATACTTTTAAGTTGTAATGTCAGTTACAGCTGAGTAGAGGTAACCTGTTCCCCTCTGTTGAGGGATAAATGTTGGCCAGTGAACTGATACTAACTCCTTCATTCTTGAAAATAGTGTCATGGGATCATCTGAAACTTGAATCCGTCAACTCCTAGCCCAGCGGTAGGAGTAACACCAAGGGAAACATAATGAGACCCCAAATAATCGGGAACACTATTTTGTTTTCCACGCATTGAATAATACGATCGTAATATGACTGTTGCCAGAGTACAGCGCGAGCTGCCCATCAGCCTCCCTCCAACACGCCCTACCTGACCCGGCACGGCAGCTGGGACAATGAGGGAGGGACTCTTTGCGGCGGATCGATACACTTCAAACGCAGCGGCGGAAATGAGAGAGGCGCCGCGAAAGAGTGCGGCAGGGCAGTGGTACCGGGAGCGGGGAGCGCAGCGGTGGCGACGACCGCAGGAGCAGGTGAGAGGGGAGGGAGGCGGGTGGTGGGGGGGGGAAAGCTCTGTCACGGGACGCCCTGTCCTGGGGTTTTGTGAGCGGTTCAGGCTGATGACGTTGGTTTTCACCGAGGTCAGCTGACTGCGGGACTCGGAGCAAAGCTTCTCCGGCGTGAGGGTCGGGCTGACAAGCGACGGGGAGGCTGCGGCCTCCCGGAACACCGGGCTCGGGCCTGCCGCGGAGCTTGGTCTTGTTGCCGTGGCTCTGAAGGGCGTTTCTGCACTCCTGACTGGCGAGCTGCCCTTCAGGCTGAACTCGCACAGTCCATTAGCGCAACAACTGAAATCCCATGCCTCCTCTCACCACAGTCAACTCTTAGCAATACTTGGGCTCCACACAAATCCCCTCGACGTTCGGCCCGTCCCCCATTTAGTCCTCTTCAACCTTGCCTCGATCAGAGTCAGACCCCCTTCTCTAACTCCCACTCTTTCCCCGTCTGCAGATCCTTTCCAAAAATAATCTCAATGCCAATTCTGGACATCTGCTCTGTCCAACAAGGTGCAGGCTTGTTTCCCAAATTGCCTTGTGTTTGGTTGAGGTGGGAACTGGAATGGAAGTGTGTGTTTTGTTTAAATCCGCTCACATTCCTTGAGGTGATTTCCAGCACTCGTTTGACTCAGACTGATTTTAGGAGTGGGTCAGAGTTCAGTCATTTTATGGCTGATAGAATTCATACATTTTTTGCATCAAAGAAATCCAAACAAGACATGAAAAATAACTGTATCCAGATGTGTCGTGGAAGTTGATCAGTATCTTGGGGAATGAATTGCACTGAGAATTGGGAGTTTTTTTTTCTGTTGTGCTTTGGGTTGAGCATCTCAAATGTTGGCATCATTGGGCTGGTGGAGAACATGCCCTAAAATTTATTCAGTGGTGCATCATTGATATTTTGGTTATCGTTGAGTTCTGACATACATTTAAAATACTTCTGTGACTGTTTCTAACATAGAAGCATGACTGAGCATCACTGCAAAAACAGTGTCCATGTATCAGAGCACCAAGATTAAATTACATTTTTTAAACTGTCCTACAGGGGATGGTGCAACTTTAATGGGCAAAGGTGTTGTGTTAACTGGTTCTTCTGCAAATTTATCTGGCTTCATGTGGCCTGGCCCGTTGATGATGTATTTTGTACTTCACCTTAAAAAATAAAGGATACATTCTTTGGAATGGAGTGAATTGTTGGAATGATTTTTCCTAGTCAGTAGAGCCTTCTTATTAAATTACATTTCCAACACTAATACTTCACCCAGAAATAAAAGATTCCAAAACAATAAATAGTTTTTCTAGTTTTGCTTATTTTATTAAACACCAATGTGTTGCTAAGCTTTTCATTGCCAGGATAAGCATAAAACATACTACATAAATGAACTTATTTTAAAGTGGTTGGGGCAGTGAAATTTCTGTCAGAATTTTTAAGTACATCTTTAGGTCATGCAGAGGTGTTTGATTCAGTGATTGGGGGGTCAGAGGTGGAGAGGGTGAGCAAATTTAAGTTCCTGGGATCACAATCTCTGACAATCTATTCTGGACCCAACACACAAATGGCATCATGAAGAAAGCATGTCAGCACTTCTACTTCCTCAGAAGTTTGCAGAGGTTTGGCATGACATCAGAAGCCCTGGGAAATTTCTACAGATGTGTGGTGGAAAGTGCATCACAGTCTGGTATGGGGACACCAATGCCCCTGAGCATAAAGCCCTCCAAAAGGTAGAGGAAGCAGCCCAGTACATTACAGGCAAAGCCCCCCCCACCATAGAGAACATCAATGAGGAGCACTGTTGTCAGAGAGCAGCAGCACAAGGATTCACAGCACACACTCAATGTTCTATGTGATGTCCTGTATGTACTCTGACAATAAATCTGAAATCTAATGAGAAATACATTTTTTAATGGGAACTTGCAACCGTGCAAAAATAGCTGTTTACTTCTGGTTATAGATGGAAACATTCTCATATGTATATAATCTAGCAGAATAATATGTTTTGCCTGCCAGCTACTATAATAAAACAATGGTACTGAAAACCAAAATGATCTTTTGGTATAATAAAGCATGTTTTTAATTTAGTACAGTTTTGATTTATTATTTTTGGCTATCAGCAGAACAGGTGATTTGTAATGGTGATAGTACAAGGACTGCCTAAAGAAATCTCTTGGTGCCTGCCACATTGACCACCGCCAGTGGGCTGATATCGCCTCAAACCGTGCATCTTGGCGCCTCACAGTTTGGCGGGCAGCAACCTCCTTTGAAGAAGACCGCAGAGCCCACCTCACTGACAAAAGGCAAAGGAGGAAAAACCCAACACCCAACCCCAACCAACCAATTTTCCCCTGCAGCTTCTGCAACCGTGTCTGCCTGTCCCGCATCGGACTTGTCAGCCACAAACGAGCCTGCAGCTGACGTGGACTTTTACCCCCTCCATAAATCTTCGTCCGCGAAGCCAAGCCAAAGAAGAAGATTAATATTGTATTACCTGTGTAACTGGTCAGTAAATTTAGTATTAAGGGTCACAAGAAAGTGGTCTTGCATTGATTTGTTTATTTACATTCTGCCAGCCCACTGATTTCTTTTGACTTCCCATTGTCAGCTTTTAACCAATTGATAATGATTCCAATCACTTTTGAGGAGGTTGAAGAAATTTGTGGCTTTCAGAAGACAGTAACAGGATCAAATTAAGCAGCAAAATGTTGTCAACAGTTTGAAAATGTGGAACAGTAATTTAGACCTTCTGATCAAAATAAGTGATGTCAGTATTGATTACAGAAGATTGTTAATTAGTTTCTCTACTTATCCCATTCGCACATTTGTGTCTTGCACCTCAACCCTTGATAATTTAGTTTTTCAGCTTCTACCTGATTACAATGTCTTATCTCCAAATTGTTAGAAGTACACTTCCTATTGACATACACTTCCTACTCTGGCTGTCTCATTGCTTCAAAACTCACCTGAAGAAAGATGCATGTTATTTTCCTGTGATATTTTCAAATATTTTGGGTGTTTATGCACTATTCTACATTCCATATTGCAGAGTTTCTTGAGTGGGATTGGCAAGTGGTTGCTTCATAGAATGTAATTTCATTGTTTCATTCTCAATGATTGGAAATGATTACTTTAATCAAAATTCTAACAGGAAAGTGTGAAACATCATAAAACAAAAGGTGTTTAACTCGATTAGGAGTTATTGCTTTATTTAAAAGGTCTAATTTTATTTAATAAAACAATTGTTTTATTATATAACAACATGAAATAACATTCATTAGGATTTTGATACATCCACATTTAGCATTTGAATTGAAGTTAGTAGGATGTGATGCATGTCTTTAATTTCAGTTGTTAATTAATTGTTTTGCCAGCTTTAATCAATTTGGAGAGAGCAGCTACATTAAACATAATTCTTAATTACAGAGGGTGTATTTTTTTTTAAAGTGGAAATTTGGAAACATTGGTGATGGTAGATATTTTTTTTTTTTTGAAACTTGCTCATATTGCTAAGAAAGCAGTGGAATATTTCTCTGCCTCAGATCAGATGTCTTTGATCAGGATAAGTTATGTAACAAATGTGGAGTGCCATTAAATTATGACTGCTGGATCTGAAAGAAACCTATCCATAATGAGGTGAGTAGGAATTTCCTACTTGAAATGTTAACATTTGAGAAGAAACTCTGAGGTAGAAGTTTTGGATAAGTCTGAGATAGTGATCAATTATAGGTTGAGGAGTAATTGATCTTTGGCAGGTTTTGAGCCAGAGATTCTTTGATGTTATAGGTTTGGATGAGTTTACATAAAAGGAAAACCATAGATGAAGTTGTATGCGAGGATAGAGTGCATAGAATAAGGCCAAGTGCATCAAGGACAAGGACGGTCCTCAACCGAGTACTAGAATTGACCAAAGGGTATATAAGTTTTCCACTGAAGAGGCTACAGCAGAGAAGGGAAATTTGGTTATTGGATGTGCTAATTAAAGCCTAATTCAGTTTCATTGAGAAGTTTTTGAAAGGTATGCTTCAGAATAAATGTATAGCTGAAGGGCATAAGAACATGAGTATAATCAGGAGAATACAAACCGGGCTAGATAATTCCAAAGATTCAGCTCCTTTTCACTGAATAAATCTCTCCATATTTCAGCCTTTAATGGCCTTTTTTTGTGGTACTGGTTCCTTGAATTAGACTCCCCCTTTTTCCAATAAACACTTTTTTGTATATTGCCTCTTATTCTTTTAAACATTAGAAAACTTAGACTGCTAGCCTGTTCAATTTCCCTGCATGCGATGAATCCACCATCCCAGGAAACTGGCACATCTTTGCTGAACTACCTCTGCAGCAAATATATACCGGTATTTTTAGGAAGGAAGTGGATGTGATTATCTGTGTATTGGGAAACAAAATGTGTCATGTTTTGTTCAGAGGGAGCAGATTATACAGCTTTTGCCCTTTGGTGTATTGCATTTGTAGATGAACAGGATACATTTTAGTCAGTATGGCAGGAGCAGAGGAGTAAAGAGCAATCTGGAAATCAATATATGTAGCGGGCTCACGCCTCAGACCGACACAGGAAAGGGCCATCAAACGCAGTAACTGGCAATGCATCGTGTGGGCTGAAACACCCATTTCCATAGGCTGCGGTGAAACTGGCCAATCATCGCCGGTGGATCGCAGGGGTCAAATTGGGGCCCGGGCATATGAGATGACCAATTGGCAGCTGGCCCGCTCAAGCTGTCTTTGAATAAACCCAGTGTCGAATACACTCTACTGGTGTGCATGTCTTTTTTCTCCTGCGTATTCCAGCTACAGCCTTAGGGCTATAACCGAGAGCTCTAACCTAGTTGTAGCCGTAGCAACCTCGCTTCAGTATTGACCCTGACTGGTCCAAATGGCGCTTTGGACCCAAAGATGGAAGAGCAACCTGCGATCAACGGCGTAGCATTGAAGCTGCTCGGCTTCTGGACGTCACAACCATGGGTGTGGTTCCAGCAAGCCAAGGCGCAGTTCGCCATTCTTCACCGACGACATGGCCCACATCATCGACTTCCTCCAGCAGCCCCCGGAACAAGGAAGGTATGTGGCCATCAAACAGCTGTTAACCCGCACTTTTGGGCTCTCAAAGTATGAACGCGCTGCCTGACTGTTACATATCGACAGTTTAGGGGACAGGGCCCCTTCGCCCTCATGAGCAACATGCTCGCTCTCAATGATGGCCACACCTCCTGCCCGTTGTTCCAGCAGATCTTCCTAGAGAGGCTGCCCAAGGACATCTGGCTGCTCATCGTGGAGGAATACTTTGATGACTTCAGGAAGGTGGCTGCTTGAGCAGATCTGCTGAGGGCAGTGAAGAGGAGTGCCTGCGCTTCGCTTGAGCAGGTGACAGCACCGTGTCAACAGCGCCCAGGAAGGAAGACCTCAGTCCGACGGATCACCCGAGCGCCATTCCCCACCGGTGAGCAGTACTGTTTCTATCACTGATGGTGGGGTTCCGAGCCCATCAATTCCGCTTCCCCTGCGCTTTTCAGGGAAATGCCCAGGCCGGCTGTCGTTAATGGCTGTGATGACTGGCTAACCACATAGCCTGCTACACATTCAAGATTCCCTTCAGGCTGAGATTTCTTGGTGGACACTGGGGCACAGTACAGCATCATTCTCCCGAACAGCCTAGAGGCCCACTGTGGCAAAGTGAGCCGGGAGCTCTGAGTGCCGAATCCAAACATTCGGCTCCCTCACCATTCCCCTACTCTTCGGGGACAGACAATTCACTTGGAAGTTTGCAGAGGTGGTTGTGCAACAACCATTGCTGGGTGAAGATTTTCTGCAGGTCAACTCATTCCTGGTGGATATCAAGGGACACTGGCTGTTGCACGCCTGGACATTTCAGTCACTCTCGCTCAAGGGCACTAAACTCACCAGTCCCTACCTGCATTCAGAGAGCACTGCCGACAACGAATTTGCTCAGGTCCTAGCAGAATTCCCTTCCATCACCATGTCTCACTTCCATTTGGCAGAACCCAAACATGGGGTGAGGCACCAAATTGTTAGAGAGGGCCCTCCAATCCACGTCAGAGGGTGGTGTCTCTCCCCTGAGAAACTCAACCTTGCCAGGGATGGGTTCAAAAAGATGGAAGAACTTGGCATTGTGCTGCGCTACGATAGTCCTTGGGCCTTCCCTCTCCACATGGTCCCCAAGGCAGCAGGTGGTTGGAGGCTGTGCGGAGACTACCGCTGCCTCAAAGAGGCCACCGTACTGGACAGATATCCTCTGTCTCATTTCCAAAATTTCACTGCTAACGTGCAAGGGGCATGGATATTCTCAAGGGTGGACGTCATCAGGGGCTATCACCAGATCCCGGTACACCCCGAAGACATTAAAAAACCGCCATCATAACCCCCTTTGGATTGTTTGAATTCCTCCGAATGCCCTTCAGGTTAAAAAACGTGGCTCAGACTTTGCAGAAGCCGATGGATGCAGTGGGCTGGGTTGAGCATCTTGCCTTCGTCTACCTTGACAACATTTTAATCGCCAGCCACACCTGCACTGAACATGCCGCCCACTTAAAACAATTATTCTCTAGGCTGAGTGATTTCGGCCTAACCATCAATCTGGCCAAGTGCCAGTTTGGCTGAGAGACTATTGATTTCCTGGGCCATCGTATCAACCAACATGAAACCAGACCGTCAGGTCCTTCTGCATCTGGGTATTTTCAATTTTCTCCCCAGAGGAAAAAAAACAGGCAGACTATTTTCTTTAAACCAATGTGCATGAACGTACACTTTCTGACATTTTCTGACACTTCTCTGCCCATTCTCCCAAGTCCTCCTGTGCCTTCGGTTTTGCTCTGCACTACCTCCTCCTCCACCTACCTTCATATCATCTACAAATTTGGCTACAAAGCCATTCATTTCATAATCAAGATCATTAATAATCATCTCCATCATCTATCTTGCTTATCACTTCCTCAAATAATTCAAATAAGTTTGTCAAGCAAGATTTTCCCTTAAGGAAACCATATTGGCTTTGTATCCTATCCAAGTACTCTGTAACCTCATCCTTTACTATCAACTCCAACGTCTTCCCAACCACTGATGCCAGGCTAACAGTCCTAGAATTTCCTTTCTGCTGCCTCACTTTCTTCTTGAATAGTGGGGTGACGTCTTTGATTTTTCTAGTCCTCTGGGTCCATGCCAGAATCTCACCATTCCTAAAAGATCATGAACAATACCTCCACTATCTCTACCACTATTTCTTTCAGGACCTGAGGGTACAATCAATCTGGTCCAGGAGACTTATCCTCTCTTATACTTTTTAGCTTTCTGATATCTATTCCTTTGAAATAGTAACTGCACTTGCTACCTTTCCTTGATGCCTTTTTCTATTTGGTACACTGCTGGTTTCTTCCACAGTGAAAACTAATGCAAGTTACTCAGTTAGCTCCTCTGCTATCTCCTTGTCTCACATTATTGTTTCTCCAATATCATTTTCTAGGGGTCTCTATCTACTCTCACTTATTTTATTCTTTATATACTTTTTGTATCTTCTTTGATATATTATTTAGCTAACTTTCATACTTTGTTAAAGTTGACCCATGCTGCAATTTTAAAAACAAACAAACAACAGAACCACTGAGTGTACAACCAACGTTATTATGCTAGCAGGAGTAAGGGGTACATTGTCACTCATTCCCTGCACTGAGCCTCACTCTATTCATACAAAGTTTTAGTTCATCTTGTATAGTCCTTTAGACGAGTGCTAAGTGTAGTTTTAAATATTTCTTGCAGGTGGTTTGTTTCTGTTTTTGTTATCATCTATCCTTATGGTGTCTTTAGATATATAATCTGAACTATTTTAGATAGTGTAAACTTGCTCAACTCTGGTTATACCATATTTAAGATTTGTTTTCAGACGTATCATGAGACCTTGGATTTATGCAACGTTACCTAATCATGGATCTTTATTGACAAGGATAACAAATCTTCACTAGCCACACACAGCAAGATTCTCTTCCCTTAAAGTCTGACATTCTTTTGCAACTTCATCTTTTTCCTCCTTATGAGTTTTTTAGTTACCTTCTGTAAGTTTTTTAAAACTTCCCAATGATCTTCTCACTATTTTTAGCTTCCTTGTATGTACTGCCTTCTGCTTTCACATTGCCTTTGACTTCCCTAGTCAGCTACAGTTGTGACATTTTATCATTTGAATATTTCCTCTTTATTTCTATGTAATAATGTTGCATCTTCCCCATTTTTTTTTTTACAGAAAATTCATCTGTTGCCGACCTGCCATCTTCCTTACAAGTTCCCTCTTCCAATCTACTTTGGCCAGTTCCTCTCTCGTGCCACTGTAATTCCCTTTACTCCACTGAAATCTGACTTTAGTTTCTCCTTGTTAAATCTCAAATTGAACTCAATCATATTGTGAGCACTGCCCCCCTAATGGGTTCCTTAACTCTAAGCTCTGTCATTACCTCTGGTGCATTGTGCAACACCCAATCCAGTACACCCAATCCCCTCGTGGGCTCATCAACATGCTTCCCCAAAAAGCCATCTCGTAGGCTTTTGACAAAATCTCTCTTGATATCCAGTCCCAACCTGGTTTTTCCAATCTACTTGCATGTTAAAATCCCCCATGACAAGCATAACATTGCCCTTTGTTGTGCCTTTTCTTTCTGCTGTTGCAATTTGTTGTCATGTCCCGACTTCTGTATAGAACTGCCAACTGTGTCTTTTTACCCTTGCTTTTTCTTGACTCAACCCACAATGATTCTATCTCTTCTGATCTTATGTCACTTCTTTCTAATGATTTAATGTTGTCCCTTACCAATAGAGATCTATGCCACCCCTCCCCTCCCTTGCTTATCTGTGCTGTGTATCCTTGGACATTCAGCCATCTTTTAGACACAGCTCTGTGATGGCCACAACAGCATACCTGCTAATGTGTAGCAAAGTCGGTATCCATTTTATTTCTTGTGCTGTGTACATTTAAATACAAAGCCTTTAGCCCTCTATTTGTTACATTTGACTGAGTCCTTGTTTGTTGGGAGATGCTTGACAACAGATTTTGCTGTTGAGTTACAAAGCAGAATTATTTGGCAGTAATGTGGTTTGGCAATACATATCTTTTTGTTCAGATAGACTGATGGACCGATTTAAAAACAAAAAGTGAGCATTCCAAATGGAATGTTTGGTTCAGAAATAATTTTTAAGGCAAATTTAAAAAAAAGTTGTAAGTAGGAGTTGATTTTTCTCATTATTAGAATGTTTCCGTGGCAGAAGTAGCTGTTAGCAGTTTTGTGTACTTATGATCATACAAATTTGGTCTTTTATTTCATTGTCATTTCTTAATTTTCCAATGTCTGTTTTTTAAAAAAAATTTTTTAGGATGTGGAAGCCTTGTGTTTATTTAATATTTATAGGCCAATGGCCTGTCGAAATGGACTGTAATTCATAAAATCATTTTCTATTTTGTCTATTCTCCTGACGACATTTACTTGGTAGAGGATGTACATTGTCAAACAACACCATAGGGTGGTATCTCATCTGACTGTTATTTAACTATAAAGGCTCTTGTGCCTGAGTCTAATATTATTTGTGACTGGTCCACATAAAGATGGTGGCGCTGATGAAGCTGCTGTAGCGGCAGTACTGTCGCTGGTACGGACCCACGGGGAGTGAGGGAGTGAAAATGCAGTGCTGCCGCAGGGTTCAGCTGCCCAGTTAGGGAGCTGACAGTGGTTTTATTTGGGATCCTGCAACTTTGGGGTATGTACCCAAGATGGGGGTGCCTATTAATTGGCAGTAGCCATGAGGGGCTGCAGACTCGAGGGAAACAGAGGAGTGGAACAAAGGACCAGTGAGGAGGCTCTGCGGCTGAGGGACCAATGCAAGTGGTGGGCTACTGGTGACTTGAGGCGAGGAACCCATGGAAGCTGCAGGCTGCTTGAGTCTGCTGATGGGAGACGTGTCGGGCTGCAGACTACTGGAGACTGACTCAAACTGGCCGGAGGAGTACAGGTATCATAACCGGGGTGTGAGGGGGGTGCCGAGGGTGCTGAAGGGTCCCTGCCTGTATCAGAGGTTCAGATCTGGAGCTCTGGTCACCAATGGTTTGGATTGGCCTCTGGGTGGTTGCTGAGGCCTCGGAAGGGCTGGAGACAAATCTACAGACACTCAGTGACTCTGGAGGGGCTCTTTTTTACTTCTCTTTCTCTTACTGTAAGAAATGTAAGAGACGCTTGGGCATTTTCTGCTGGTGGGAAATCTGTCTGCGTTGCAGCAGGCAAAAGAAATTTTATTCATATCGACACAACTCTTATTCAAGAATAGATTTCTTTTTGATATTCGTGCAATTACAGGACAGAATTAATTATGTTGAATATAAAGCTAGAATATTATCTGATCGTTCTCCACTTTTATTAGCATGTTCAATTCCTGAGAAAGAAGATTTACCTTTAAAGGTGGAGATTTAATTCTGTGTTGCTGAAAAGAATGGATTTTTGTGATTTAAAAAAAAAATATATATATGAAAACAAATTCAATTGTTTTTAGAAATAAATTCTAATTCAGTATACAATAAATTGATTATATGGGGGGCATAAAGCATATTTAAGGGGACAAATAATGTTATTCAGCTAAAATTAAGAAAGATTATATAAAAGAGACGAAGCTGTTGGAACAAGACATGGGAAAGTTGAAAAAGGATTTGAAAAATCAATCTTCCAAATAGTTTGTTTATATCTGCATATTGGGTGATATGTTTAAACACTACTATCCAGATGGATTTAGATAGTTTATGAATAACAAAATATTATGCATCATAAAATGCAATGAGACCATGAGATTTGTAAATTCATGAGGCATTAATGGAGTGGACACTCAGAATTATTTCCGCAGGGTGAAAGCATGACATATTAGAAGACGTGAGTTTAAGGTGATTGGGAGGAAGCTTAAGAGCAATTGAGGGGCAAATATTTTAAACACTTAGGTAGATTCCTGGAACGGGCTGCAAGAGTAGTGGTAGAAGCAGATACAATAGTTTTTAAGAGGCTTCAAGATAGAAAATTGAGGGGACAGAGGGCTATCAGGTGCAAGTAGCAGATTTTTAGTTTGATTTGGACCTCATGTTCTGCACAAGACAGGTGGGCTGAAGGCACTGTTTCTGTGCTGTACTGGTCTATGTTCTATAATTGTTCCTGCAATCCGGTAGCAAATGTGATCACACTATGTAATGAATCACAGAGATAGAAAATGGGGAACTAATGACTCATTTTCCTAACATTAATAGAAGATAAAATTCTGGAGTCTATAAATGAAAGAGTCTGCATGGATACATGAAAGGAAAATCATATTTGACTAATTTATTGGAATTAATTGTGGCTATAACTAGAATAGTGAAGGTGAAATCAGTGGATGAGAGGAAATTAGATTTTCAGAAGGTTTTTGATAAGGTCCCACACAACCAGATGATCAACAAGATTTGGGGTTGTGGGGTAATGCATGGACATGGATTAAAAAATGATTAATAGAGAGAAATCAGAGTGGGGGGGAAATGGATCTTCCTCAAGTTGACAGACTGTGACTGGTAACATATATATATATGCTACTTTCTGTGAATGATTTGGCTGAGGGCATCAAATTTCATCTTTCCAAGTTTGCTCATGATAAACATCTAGATAGATGTAGGGCCAGTTTTTAAGATGATACAGACAAGTAAGGGAATGAGAACATGGCAAATAGAATATAAATGTGGCGCTTTTGGCTAAAGCTATTGAGGCATGGAGAGAAAGCAGGAATAGGGTTCTGGAATCATGTGATCCATCTTAATTCCATTGAATGGTGTTGCAGCCTCAAAAGGCTACCTCTGCATCTATTTTCTATCTGAAGGATTGTGAAGTCATCTATTTTGATGCTTGATACAAATGCTGCGAGTGCAGATCTAGGGAGAGCACAGAACGGAGACTCTGCACTGCTTCACATGGTCCTGCTGCCCTGTCAAGTTGTTGAAGGCTCCTTACAGGCTTTAATTGGCCCGTTAAAGCAGCAACGGTGTTTTATTTTCAAATTCTATGACTATAGAAGCCTATACTCAAGATGGCAGCGCCTGCACTGGGCAATATACCACAAGGGGAAGCAGTGGATTGGTGCAGGGTTACAGAAATGGGGAAAGCACCTCCCCACCACGCTGAGTGAAAACTTTGGAGACGATCCCATAGAAAGGTACCATGGCAGCAGACCAGAGAGGGGCTCAGCAACTGAAGGACTCTCACAGACTGTGGGCTGCTGGTGACACAGTTGAAGGACCCATATAGGCAGTGGGCTGCTGGAGGCTAGCTCATGGGAACCAGGTGTTGGAACTGGGATTCAAAAGGGTGCTGAGGGAAAGAAGGGTTTGTGAAGGGCCTCGGGCCCAAAAGGCTTCCTGATAGTATGGAGGTTTGGATCTAGAGTTTGGGTTGCTGATAGTTTGAACAGGAGTCTGCGTAGCTGCAGAGGTGGAGGGAGCATTGTAGCCGAAACCACGAACGCAGTGCTTTTGAAGGGTCTCTCTTTTGCTTCTCTTTCTCTTATTGTTAGGTGCACCAAGCAATCCTCATGGTGACTCTTTGTTTGCTTTACGGCAACCAATAGTTGAGGTATATCATGTGTATTATATCTTTATGTATTATTATGTGACAATAAAAGGAACCTTGAACCTTGGTAAAGCAGAGTACAGTGGATTCCACTCAGTCCCCACACCGATCCTATAGTTCCGCTCTCTCCCCACAGCACCGTGTCAGTCTCCACACTGATCTCACTGCCCAGCTCTTTCCCCTCAGCTCCATGTCAGTCCCATGCTTATCTTAATGTCCTATTCTCTCCCCACTGCCCCATGTCGGACCCCACACTGATCCCGCTGCTCCACTTACTGTCCACATCCCTGTGTCGATCCCCACACTGATCCCTGCTTAAAAATAAAAAGTTTACAGGTGGACTACAGTATCCTATATAGCTTTGTTAAGTACATCATATGGTGTTTGCACAACGTCCACATTGCATAATGCTCAATTTCATAGAACATATCATGGGCTCTAATCGACGCATACCCTGTATAGGGATCGGATCTATCCACGGTTTCAGACATCCACTGGAGGTCTTGGAATATATCTCTCACGGATAAGCGGGGGACTACTGTGTTTTGAAAATGGTGACAACATGGGAAATGTTGATGTTCTAAGGGACATGGGTGTACTTGACATCACTGAAATTAACAAGCAATTATGAGGCAGATGGTATGTTGGCTTTGATTGTGAAAGGATATGAATACAGGAGTAGAGGACTTCCTGCATTTACATTGAGCCTCAGTAAAACTGCACCTAAATAACTGTCTACAGTTTTGATTTTTACCGTTATAAGAAAATATACTTGCCATAGTAGGATTGCTATGAACATTCACTTGACTGTATGTCCATGACTGGATATCTGAGTTTAGCTCCATAAATTCATTGATAATGCCATGTTTGATCGCTGAATAACTAAAAATCACGAGTCAGTCAACCATGAAGAAGGTATACTAGCGCCTCCTTTCCAAGGAATCTGAGGAGATTTGGCATGTTGTTGGAATCTCTATCAACCTTCAAACTGTACTGCCTGGTTGCATTACAGTGTGGTTTGGTAATACAATTGCCCAGGAACGCTGACGGATATAGCAAATATAGCCATGTCCATCACAGCCTCCAGTCACTCCTCCATTGCAGACATCCATGTCAGTCACTAACTTGAGAAAGCAGCCAGTATTATAGAGGGCTCCACCACCCTGGTTAGAACCTCTTCTCAATGCAACCTTCAGGAAAGTAGAGAAACCTGAAACTAGCACCGCTATGTTCAAGAATGTTTCTTTCCAACAGCTATCAAACTCTAGAACCTCTTCCTGGAACACTAATTGTATGCACAATTTCCCCACCCCCTTTTTTTTTGCATGAGGATTACTGCAAATATTTATTGTCCCATCTCTCTAATGCACACATGTCAAACTCAATGGCCCATGATATAATTATATTTGGCCCGCAAGATCATATCAAATATGTATTAGAGCTGGCCCGCTGGCCGCCGTGCCAGTATAGCGCATGCACAGCTAATACTACAAATCCCAGAATGCTTTGCAAATGCGTTGGTGCCGGCCCGTCAGCCCGCTAATCGCCCCACCTCCTCTCTTTACTTTCATTAGCATCTGTGACCTGTCGCCCAACTCACATGTAATAAACCCCTTACGAAAAATGGCCAAACGAAAGACAGAAAACAGGACCTTTCAAGACAGGTGGGAGGCGAACTCTGACCCCAGAGTTTGATGAACTTGCATCTAAGAAGAGATGCCAAGTATCTGGTTTAAACCCAGGTGCATCAGAGTAAATCACAGTGTAGCAAGCTAAGCTTGGATTCATATTTTCTTTGGTTAACTTTGGACTGTTCATAGTTGAAAGATTGGATTTTCATTGAAGCAAGTTGTTATTTTTTGACTTGTTGGCTTGTGAAAAAAAATACATTTAAAAGGAGCTTAAAGGCTATAGAGAAATATTATTTATTGAATATTTTATTTCTCATTTGTTAATGCTTCTTCTGGAAAGAGTTTAACCAAAACTATTATTAAACATTTATTTTAATAAGAAAAAGTTTAACGTTACAAATGTTGAAAGAAGAGAAAACATACAGATGTTGTTGAAAATTTTCAATAAATATTTAGTTTGGCCCACAACTTAGTCCAAGTTTTTAATTTTGGCCCTCTGTGAATTTGAGTTTGACACCCCTGCTCTAATGTATTGCGTTTTTTAATTGAATTAAGTTTATTATTACTTTTCAGCTGGACAAATAAGAATTTTGATGCATGTGTACATTATCATATGCATTGTACAATAAACTTATTATCATTGATACAATAGGATCAAGCATGCAAATACTGGTATCTGCATCCCTTTGTGGTATCCACTTATCACCCTTTGGCCTTTGTTAATGTCTCTACCCTTCTCTCCCCTACCTGACTCCATTTGCCCATCAATCCTGGCTCAACAGGATCCACCCCTCACTTGCCTTGGCCTCACCATCTTAAGTTGATTATATGCCCTTCACTGTCTCAGTCCTGTTCCCAATGAACTACCCCCTAGCTCCTGTCTAATCATGCCATAATTTGCCCCCCCCCCCCCCCCCTCATTTAGTACTTTTCTACAAGCCCTAAGCTTATCCTTGTTCATAACTATCTTGAAAGTAATCACTATTCCCAAAATGCTTTCCCACTGAAACTCTAATCCTCTGGCTCATTCTAGTGAGGCCTTCTTCCAGGCTGGACTCATCAATACGTTTATCTAATTCTGTCTCTGCCGCAAAGGATATTCCAATAAATATAGGGAAATTAAGTCTCCCATTACAACAACCCTATTGCTTTTGTAACTTTCCATAATCTGTCTATATATATGTACTTCCACCTCCTGATGGCTATTGGGAGGCCTGTAGTATCGCCTTTCCTATTTCTGATCTCTTCCCGCACTGCCTCAGTCTTAATGTAGCTGTGACACTCTATGAATAGCAAATGCTACTCTTCCATCTTTTTTATCTACTGCTCTTTTCAGGAAAACACAGGAAATTTGAGCTCTTGTTGCCCTCAAGTCTCTGTAATGCCACAATGTCATATTTCAATATTGATCCATGCCCATGTGTTCATCTGATTTAACCACAATAATTTATTAATGCCAGATAATAATTTGGTCATTAAGAACTTCCTTGAAGTGCACAGATTTAGTCTTTTAATCTTCTATAACTACTGTGCCAAAAATCATGTGGTACATAATTGGTAAAGAGCATTTGGAATGACCTGTAGTTCTGAATAGTATTATGTAACCCATTTTTCCACCTCTGCAACAATACTCAAATAACTTTGGTCAAAGATATGATCCTTTGATCCCTATTCAGAGCCTCCTGTTGTATGGGACCATACTCATCAGTCCCTTTGTTGTTTATGAAGGGAATAACTTCAATGGCTGTTTTCTGTGCAGAGAATAAACAATACCAAATTTAGTAAAAAATCCAACTCTAATGTAACTTGGTTCACAAAACACCAAATCAAATATTGATTCTAATTATGATACTGCATGGAGTATCTGAAGTTGGTGGGAACAGATTAGTGTTTCCTAACAGAGAAGTCTTCAAACCAGTTCCATGATGTACTCCATTGACATGGTATTCACCCTTCTCTCCCATGACATAGGTGCTCCTCCAATTCTAGCCTCTTGAACATTCTTGATTTTACTCCATTGTTTGTGGCCCTGCCTTTTATGGTGAAAACTTGAGGGCATGAAATACTCTCCATTTGCTTCTTCAGGATAACCTACAACTTGCTTTGTCATCAAAAACCTAAGGGAGAATGTTATGGTTCGTGATTTAAATATATTGGGCTGCTACACACAGAAAACACCACTAGACTCGGTGGGGTTTCCAGTAGAACTGTTTATTTGAATTTCGCTTTAAAACCAACGGGAGTTCTGCCCCACGCAGTGGTGACGTCATCATGTGGCCCGGGGTGCGAGCAGTGGTCTAAGCCACGAGGCAGTGAGTTAGCCCTGATGGCGCCATCTTCTGCAGCTGCCCAGCCAGTACAAACGGGGCTGGTTTACCCACATAGATGTGCACCGCCACACAGTGCCCCCACCCACCCCCCCCCCCCCCCCCGAGCCGGCTTGCACGTCCTGGCAATTGGGTGGTCGGCCCCTCTATTTGGGTTGTGCCGTTTGCACGGGCTGGCTCAAGTCCATGATAGTGAAGAGTTCCTCCTTGCCCCCAATGTCCAGAGTAAAGGCTTTGCCCGATCGCTGGAGGACCTTGTACAGGCCCTCGTACGAGTGTTGCAGGGAGGCTGGATGTGGGCCTCGCTGGACAAAAATGAACTCCGCTGAGTCCAGCTCTTTGGGAACGTTCGCTGGGTGCTTGCCGTTGTGGGTTGGCGGTGGAGGTGTTAACGAGGCGTGCTTGCTGTGGAGGTCCGCGAGAAATGTCGGGGTCTCAGCTTCCAATCCAGCATCTGTTTCAAGAAACACCCCTGGCAGCGACAGAAGTGCACTGATGACGAGGTCTGCAGATGTAACTTGGGGGCCGTTTGAATGCCAAGCAGGATCGGGCCTTGTGCTCTCGTGCGGGTCTCAAGGGCAGTTGGGGGCAGCATGTTCAACTCTGCTCTGGTGTCCACCAGGAAACACTAACTGTTGGTTTTGTCCACTACGTGGAGAAGGCTGTTCGTGTGGCCAGTCATCGCAGCCATCAGCGGCAGCTGGCCCGGTTGCTTACCTGGTATGAGCAGGGTTGGTGGCATTTGCGAGCTTGTGCTCCCCAGTGTTAGTGATAGAAACACCAAGTCGACTGTGCTCCTCGATCTTCTGTCTGGGGCAGGCTGTGGTCGGCTGGGTGCAGGGCGGGCGACCTGGTTCATAGTGGCCTCGTTCTCCCTCTTTGTCCGCCACAGCACGTCGGCGTGGGCTGTGACCTTCCTGGGGTTTGAGAAGTCCTCGTCCACTAGCAGGAGCTGGGTGTTCTCTGGCATTTGTTCGTGGAAGGCTTGCTCAAACATCAGGCAGGGCTTGTGACCTTCTGCCAGTGTGAGCATCTCATCCATCAATGCAGATGGGGCTCTGCCCCCTGGCCATCGAGGTGCACTAGCCTGGCTGTGCACTGCCGATGGGAGAGGAGGAGGGTTTTGAGAATGAAGTACTTCGCCTCCTCGGGGGGATTGTGGACAAGGTCGTCCACTCTGGCTGCTGTTTCTTCATCAAGGGCACTCACCATGTGGTAGAACATGGTGGAGTCTGAAGTGATCTGCTGGAGTTGAAACTGTGCCTCCACTTCCCCGAACCACGTGAAGGGCCGGTGAGTCCAGAAGGGAGAGACTCTTCTGACAGCACTGATTGCCGAAGAGTCCATGTTGGAGACCAGATATCGTCTGGGTCACCAATGTAGCGCTGCTACACACAGAAAACCCCTCTAGACTCGGTGGAGTTTCCAGTACAACTGTTTATTTGAATTTCGCGTGCGCCCCTTTAAAGCCAATGGGAGATTCGCCCCGCACAGTGGTGGGGTCATCATGTGGCCTGGGACGCGAGCAGTGGTGCAAGCCACGAGGCAGTGAGTAAACCTTGATGGCGCCATCTTCTGCAGCTGCCCCACCAGCACGGTGGTGCAAACGGGGCCGGTTCGCTCACAGAGATGTGTGCCACCACACTGTAACCATGGTAAATAATACTTGAAGTCTTGCAAAGAACTCAATGAATTGATTACTTTTAATTTATAGTTTGTTGCATAGATAAAATTGTGAACTATTTTGTGCAATGCATGGGTTGACAAACAGCTGAATAAATATAAGCAGCTTTCGTGGAGTTGTTTTGTATATAAATGACTCTTGATTCAGAGAGGTGGGAATGTAGGGTGAGAAGAATCCTTTTATTTCTCTGTAGATTATGTTGCAGGATCGTGTGTGTGCGCTCCCTAACAGGAGAACAGTCTTGAAGTCCAAATTTGATTTTAAAAAAAATATGGTTTCAGATTCAATACAATACAGTCTTAAACAATACCTCTCTTAAGTTTTACCTTTTGTTCTTTGAATTAGATTTTGTCTGAGAATTCTTCTGTAAGGCACTGTTAACCCTGTTACCTCAAGGGTGATAATTGACCTACTGAACAAAAGACTTTAAACCAAGGTTGAATACAACTTGATTTTTATTAGCAATCAATCATGTAGGCATGGAGCTAACTTCCAATAACTTCATTTTGATTTGCAATGAATCTGCATTTCTTGCAGAATTATAAAATTCACAGCTTGGATTGAAAAATATTATCCACAGGAAATGCTCAAGATTCCGGTATCTATAGCTTTGTGCTTGTCTAAGCTTCTAGTGTTCTGAGTTTGAACTCTGGGTTCCTCATACTGCTGAATATTCCTTAAAGATTTATCTCGCTCTCTGGATCCTTGCAGTATTAACCTCAGTGATAGGGAGAATGCAAGGCACTGTAGACTGAACATGTGTGTTCTGAAATAATAATATGCCAATATTAATGCACAGAGCTGACTCTGCTCCCAGCCTTGTTCCCATGTTGACAATCATTCTTCTTTATTCTGTCTTCTGTGTTTCCCAGCCTTTTCTCATGAGCAGAGACTTCTCCCATGGCCTGCTGGGATATTTAACATCTTTGACATCTTTATTGGCTAGAGCACCATGGAATGCATTACTCTATTAATAATAACTTCTGTTGGATTCATAAACTTGTGAATTTTTTTCTTCTTATTTTAAAATGATGACTGGCATTCAGGCATTCAATATGGGATAATATCTGGCACTAATTGGGACGAATCACTTCAGTATATTTTTTAAAAAGTATTTTCTGATGTACCTCACATGTTCAAAATATGTATTTATGAACATGAAGTTTAGAGATCTAATTGACTTGCTGGAGATGATTTAACCCCCAGCACATTGCTGTGCCAATAAATCAACTCGTGATTAGTTCATGTTTTAAGTTAATGTTCTAATTTCCTGTTGAAAAGCTGAAGGGGTAGCAGTTTTGGTAACAAAGACTGCAAGCTTGCATTTTGACCTATGTGCAATGTACATGCCGCTCAACTGAGTCATGTGAAATTAAGAAAAATGAGTGTTTCAATGTGTCCAAATAATTTTGAAAGGCAACAATAACCTGATCTGTTTTCAGATCTATTATCTCCTTACAGATCACTAAGTAACAAAACTAGTTTGAGTTGGCTGCCTATTGTCTAATAGAATGCTAACATTTTGAGGGAAGAATGGAAATAGCACACACAAATTGTTCAAAATAAGAGCTGCTGTCTGGAATATTTTCATTTCAGAAATTGCTTTCTTTTCTGCTATTTGAGCTATTCTTAAATCTAAGATTGATTTATAAATCATTTACATAACACTGGTTGCTCAGTGTTGGGAATTGGCTATTTCAGGAATCTGCCACCAAATTTGATTCATGCATAACGTTTTGCTAAACTAAGCTGTATAATTATGACTCGTGGAATTTGGTGGATTTATTAATTAAATATACCAGTATTTGGAAACCATTAGCAAACAATAAGAAACTGGAGGGACAGTGGGACAAGCAGCATCCATGGAGAGAAATGGTCAGTCAGTGTTTCAGGTCAGGACCCTTTATCATTAAAATTAGGAAGGGTTGGGCAGGGGAGGGTGATGGGATACTGTACAAATGAAAGTGGGAAAGATGGGAGACGGGTAGGGCAGGAGACCACTATGGGGGAAGTGGTGATTGAGAGGACCATGGGTGCCTAAACAGAGAAAATTCAATGTTATTGCTGTGGGTTTTAGGCTACCCCGGTGGAATATGATGCAATGCAGTTTCATACTTTCCATCTGTCCTTTACCTGTTCCTGTTCTAATTTTTCTCTCTGCAATTTGTCTCTCTACCTCTTCGACCTTCATTTGTCCACCTTGGCCCACTCCACTCATTTATGCTTATTATTACTTGCACTTTAGTTTTGATAAGGTGTTTTGATCTGCATTGTCGATTAACTGTTTCTCTCCATGGATGAGCCTGACCTGCAGAATCCCTTCAGTTTCTCATTGTTCATAAATTCTACCCTCTGCCGTTCTTGCGTTTCTTATTTCAATCTGTGATTTCCATACTTTTTTCCCCCACAAGATTGTGATAATTTGGTGGTTTGTAATAGCTAACTACTTTTGTTTTTGAATTTGGTTAATTGGATTTCCTGAGGGAATAGTTGTAGCGTTGATAAGGGTACTGTCACCTCTGTTAGTGACGGGGAAATTTGGAGCTTTGTTTTTTATGAATCTGTCATTGTTTAAAGTTGAAATTTCAGCATCGTCCGCAATTGAAGTGAACAAAATGAGCAATGAATCTTGTGGAGCTTGTGATCTGGCCCAGTTTATCAAAACAAACATGAACTCTCTTGTGCCTTGAATTATTTTTGGCAAGTTATAACAGATGTGTTTTAAAACCATAAGAGATAGGAGCAGATTTAGGCCATTCAGGCCATCAAGTCTACTTTCCCATTGAATCATGGCTGGAGTATTCTTCCTCTCAATCCAATTTTGCTGCCTTCTTCCCAATTCCTTTGACAATCTTGCTCATAAAAGAACCTATGAACAGCCTCTGCTTTAAATCTACCTAATGTCCTGGCTTCCACAGCCACTTGTGGCAATGAATTCCATAGATTCAGCACCCTCTGGCTGAAGAAATTCCTTCTTGTCTTTGTTCTAAAGAGACATCCTTTTATTCTGAGGCTGTACTCCCGGTACTAGACTCACCCACTACTGGAAACATCATCTCCACTTGCACTCTTTCCAGTCCTTTCAATATTAGATAGGCTTCAATAATATCCCCCCTTATCCTTCTAAACTAGCGAGTCCAGGCTCTGAGCCATCAAATGCTCCTCTCATATAAATCCTCTCATCCATGGGGTAATTCTTATAAATCTTCTCTGCAGCCTCTTCAACGGTAGCACAGCTTTCCTTAAATATGGATTTCAAAACTGCTCACAATTCCCCAAATGTATTTTGGCCAACAATTTATAAAGTCTCAGCGTTACATATTTTATCTTTTATGTTCTCATTCTTTCAAAATGAACATATAACATTGAACTCTACAGTACCTATATCCTACCAAAATAAAAAATTAAACCCTTCCTACCTCGTAACCCTCTATTTTTCTTTCATCTGGATGCCTGTCTAAAAGTCTCTTAAACACCTCTAATGTTTCAGCCTCCACCACAGCCTCTGGTAAGGCATTTTTTAAAAAAAACTTTCCCCTCACGTCTCCCCTAAACTTTCCTCCCTTCACTTCTTCCAGATGTCCTCTGTTGTTTGCTACTCCCACCCTGGAAAAAGGTGCTGGCTGCCTATGCCTCTCAGAAACTTGTAGACCTCTGTTAGGTCATCTCTCATCCTTTTACACTCCAAAGAGAAAAGCCCTGGCTTTGCTAACCTTGCCTTATAAGACTTATTTTCCAATCCTGGCAATATCCCGGTAAATCTCCTCTGCCCCTTTCCGTAGCTTTCACATTCTTTCTATAATAAGGCGACCAGAGCTGAACACAGTATTCCAAGTGTGGGCTCACCAGACATTTGTTGAGTTTCAAGGTGCGCTCTCAGCTCTTGAACTCAATCCCCCGACTAATAAAGCCCATTATCCCATTCTTAACTACCCTATCAATCTGCGCAGCAACCTTGAGAGATGTATGGATTTGGACTTGAGATCCTTTTGATCTTCCACCCTGTTAAGTATCCGACCATTAACCCTGTACTCAGCCTTCATGTTTGACCTTCCTAAATGTATCACCTCACACATTTGGATTGAACTCCGTCTACTACTTCTCCACCCAACTCTACATCCTATCTATGCCTTTATAACCTATAACAACTCCTAACCTTCGTATCATTCACAAACTTTCTGACCCACCTTTCCACTTCTTCATCTAGGTTGTTTATAACAATCACAAAGAGCAAGGATCCAGGAACAGATCCCTGCAGAACTCCACTAGTCACGTGTATTGGGAAGGGTTGTGGCTGTCACATGACAGCACTGGCCACTACCTAGTTGGAGGACACACCAGCTGCTAATCAAGGTTTAGTTCCTCCCCACCCATTAGTGCACATCTTGCTGTGGGATTCACGTAATTTACCTGGACTGCACTCTCCAGCCTGCCTGTACTTGGCCTTGGGCCATTGGTTATTGTAATTGGATTAACTCTCCTGGCACTGAGTCATTGTGTCCCTGTAAATGATCTGGGTTTGTCCCTCCAGCACTACAAAGATGCCATGTGCTCTTTGTTCTCTCTCATTGCTAGCTTGGGACTTCAGTCCAGGCCTAGAAATGTGAAAGGGTGCTAGAGAAACTGTTGGTAAGATGTGCACTGTTAAAAGAGTTGGGAGTGTTTAATTAGTGTCCATTGTAGCTTTGAGCTGTGTCTGCACTGAGTCAAGGGGTGGTGGGGCATTGTAGTGATATATATGTGTGTGTGTATATTTTGTTCCCACACTATTTTCTCCCTGTTTGTTATTAATTCTCCGCTATTTCTTTTCCACAGCTGCTGAAAACTGTTGGTGTGTGTGTGCTGCATCAGTTACCATTTCTCACACTGGCCTTCTGTAAATAAAATTGTCACTACAAAAAAAACTGTTCAGAGTCCTTCCCTTTGAGACCTACCAGACCTGTTTCCTCACTCACAACATCACTGACCTCCAGGGAGAATACATTCTCTCCAATGCTACTACCTGCTTTCTACAGCCAAGGTTTCATGGATCCCATGCCTCATGACTTTCTGAATGAGTCTTTCGTGGGTGACTTGTCAAATGTCTTACAAAAATGCATTTACGTGGTGAAGTAGTAGGAACCTTTTTGCACTCTACTTGGTCATGTTCTAAAGATAGAACTTTTTGGATTGATTTAGGAAAGTGTTTTGAACAGATTACTGAGATTGTAATTCCACAAAATCCAGATTTATTTTTGTTGGGGAATATAGAAAGAAAAAGATCAGAATTAAAACTATAATTTTATCAAGTAAATTTATTTAAATATCTTTAGCAGTGGCAAGGAAGTGTATTGCAGTGATTTGGAAATCAGATGTGCATTTGGACATGGAAAGATGGCTTTCGGAAATTCGAAGTTGCATACCATTGGAGAAGATGACATATAATTTGAGAAATAAATATTCAACTTTTGTACAAATATGGAGCTGATGTATGCAAAATTTAGGGATAAATATGTAAGAATGTACTTCCAGTCTCTTAAGACCTGTCTAATCTTCTTCCCTAAAGTCATTTAATATAAACACTGCAAGATTTCAAGGTGCCTACACTTTGCTTTCCTTACTCTTGTGTGTGTGTGTGTGTGTGTGTGTGTGTGTGTGTGTGTGTGTGTGTGTGTGTGTGTGTGTGTATATATATAATATATGTGTGTATATATATATATCTATATATCTATATATATATATAATGTATAGTATCTCCTGTCATAATTATCTTAATAGTGGAATGGGTTAAGATGAAGGGGAAGGTGGGTAAGGGGGAAGGGTTAATACCATGTGATCACTGTAATTTTCAAACTTTATTAAGTATTGACTTTGTATAATTATAATTACATGGATGAAAACTAAATAAAATATATAAAAAAAAGAAAATGCATATACACCATATCTACTGCCCTACCTTCATCAATTTCTTTTGTTACTTCCACAAAATCTCAATTAGGTTTGTGAGGCCTGGCTTTCCCCTCACAAAGCCATGTTAACTGTCCCCGAGAAGTCTGTATTTCTCCATTGCTTTGAAATCCTGACATTGTATTTTCTTCCTTACTACTAACTCAACATGCAAATCAACCTTTAGGGAATCTTGCACTAGACTTGCAGGTCCCTTTGGGCCTCCACCTTCTGAACTTTCTCCCCATTTAGAAATTAGTCTATGCCTTTATTCTTTCTACCAAAGTGCGTGACCATATACTTCCCTACACTGTATTTGAAACTTAATTTTCAAAGTGATTCAGATTTGACACCATTTACGTTTGATCATGATCAGTAATAAATTAGAATGACCAAATCATGACAACTTGCAAAAATACTTTGCAAAGAAATAATTAATGAAAAGCCTAAATAATTTACTGATAGTTTCTATTACCTATTTTTGATTTTAGATATGGTTTACAGAGATGAGCAGCTGATGTATCTCTTGTGTGTTTTTTTTTCTTATAACTAAATTTAAAAAAAACCTCATGCTCTGCCTGTTGTAGTTTGTACGGCTTCACTATAATTTTTAATCACATAATTTTTGTGGTTACAATAAAAAAAAGACACAAACCTGGATGATTGTGTAACCTTTTCCCAATAACAATCCCATTTGTTCACATTAGTTCTGTAAAATTTATGCCTTGCCTATTAAAGTGCTTGTCTAAATATCTCTTAAAAATGGTGACTATAATCTTATTCTAAGATCATCTCAGGCAGTGATTCCAAATATCAATCAATCTGGTTTTTAAAAAAAAATTCAATGCAACCCCCCCCCCCCCCCCCCCCACCTTTTTTAAAACTCTTTTCCCTCACCTTAAAACTATGCCCATTTGTTTTTGGTATACTTACCAGAGGAGGAAGATTCTGACTATCTGCCTATCTACCTCATTTCTTTTATCCAAATACTTCTTGGCCTCCTTTTATCCATGGTAATAAGTGCAGTCACTCCCAGTTACTAAAACCCTCCAATTCAGGAAAAACCTTGCTGGATCTCCTCCACATTCTATGCGCCACAACTACATCCATCCTAGAATATGACAACCAGAAATGCATACAATAGTCAAGAAATGTGATCTTTGAAATGTTTTGTAAAGTTGCAATGTTATCTCCCAACTTTTATATTCTATTCCCTGACTAATGAAACAAGCAAGGCATATGCCTTCTTATCATACTATCCACCTGTACTGCTATTTTCAGATAATTGTGGACTTGAACCCCAAGGTCCTCTGTTCATCAACATTTCTTGGTGTTCCACCATTTACTGCATATAACCTATCCCTATTTGACTTTTTAAAAATTAAATTAGATTCTAACAATTGTGAAGGAATTAAAAAACACCTATGCTATTTTAAAAAAATGTTAACTGAGGATCTCTTGGAAAAGTCCTTTCTTGCAGTTGTAAATTGTTGAATATTTTAAAATGAGCTCCTCCCCCCCCCCCCCCCCACACACCCTTTTCTTTGTTTTGATTTTAAACTGATTTGGTCACCCAGTACACCTTTATTTTTTCAATCATATATCTCATTGGTTAAAGAGATACTATTTTATTGAATCTAAAGATCCCCTCACCCTTGTTAAGTTATTATCATTGTAATTTTGAGAGGACACATTTTTGATATGAAGGGTGCAGGTGCAAATATAATTAACTAGATTTGACAAGAGAAACATGTCTTCAGAAAATCCTGGACTGATGATTGATGTAAAATATTTAAAAATAACACAACATTTTAACTTGAAGATTGAGCAAGTTCTGTCCATTCTTGTTGGCTGTATGGTTTGCATGATCTATACCAGCTAGGTGAGAAGTGGAATATCATGCAATTTTTTGTTGGGGGGGAGGGGAAGGTGAAATATCTCGTTAGTTCTGTTAGTTTTAGATTTTTGGGTATGAATAAACCAATGTAATTTGCATACCCAAAGTAAGTATTATTTGTTGCAATTGCCAGAGCTTCTGAATTGGGAGAATTTTGCTCTGTGATATTAGTTGAGGCAATATTTTGATGCTTTTGTAATCACTTAGTTTGATACGCACAAATTCATGCATCTTGGTCACCGAGGTTTGAATTTAAACATGGCCGATGTATTTGCACACTTACGATGAATAAACTAATACTTCTGACAATCTGCAAACAGATTGAGGAAAACAAGTGTGGACAAATAAGATTTATCAGTTTACATTAAGATTACTGAGCCTTAGTGGATAAACATTTTGAAGCAATATGAAAGTTTGAATGCAAATATGTGTTTTTCAAAATATAATTTGACTGCCTACCTATTGCCTATTCTATATTTGAAGTTGACCAAAAATGTATGTTAAAATAAATTTCTACCAGTTGGAGATAATTTACTGCCACCCAACTGGTTTTGAAGGTTATGGGCTATGCTCTCAATTTGCTAACTCTTGGTACAAATGTAACATAGGATAGGATATTGTAAATATCAGTGTAAATGCTTTTACATTATTAAGACTCTTTGTGTTGGATGTATTGAAGTTGAATAAGTTCTCTTTTCATTTTTGGTTCAAATTAATTTGATTCATGTGTGTATTTTGGCATCATACCATGCTTTTACCATGCTTCACCTCTGTTAAAAATATTTTTATTAATGTTTTACAATATAAACAATTGAACAGTACAATTATACAATGCGCTACAAGATTTATAAAAATTTTTAAAAAAACATTGTACTCTGTGCTCTGGATTTCCTTATTGTGAGAATATTCTCATAATGAGGAAATCTAGAGCACAGAGCATAATCATTACAATAAAATAAGATTTAACAACAAAAAAAAAACCCAAAAAGAAAAAATTCAAAACCCCTTCCCCTAAGCAAAGATGAAATTTCACTTGTATAAATCAAGTGACACCAACTAGGAGAGGGACAGCACCAAAATTCCAGAACCACATAATTTTAAGGTTATGATAATAATCCATAAATAGGCCCCATGTTTTTTGGAACTTAACATTTGAATCCTTGATTACATATCTAATTTTTTGAATATTTTATTTAAAATTTTAAAGCCGCAGTACATGTAATTAATTATATATAAGAAAATACATGTGGTATATAACCTAATCTCCCCTCCCTCCCAAACCAAAGTCCTCAAAAGAAAGAAAAAAGAAAGCAGATTTAAACCATTGTTAACATAATCAAATGCCATGGATCAGAGTAACACCGCACACCACAGGGAATTCAACATTTTAAACCCAAAAAAAAGTATAGCTATCATGTAAATTATACGTTATTTTCTCCAAAGAAATAAATGATCTCAATTCCATCTTTTCAAACCCAAATCGGTCTCATTTTTCAAAGTAATGGCTATACATTTTCTTGCTACAGCCATTGCTAGTCTTAAAAATGCAGTTTGAATCATAGTCAACCTCAATTTCAAACTCAACCTTTTAACATTACCTTACAAAAATAATGTTGGATCCATCAGTAATTGAATCTTTAAAACTTTTTCTAAAAATTCCTTAAGTTGTATCCAAAAAGATTGAACACTGTCACGTAGCCAAGTCAAATGGAAAAAAGAACGTACTTCCTTAAAACATAAATCTGAAGAGATTAATTTGTCTTTTTAATTTTTGAAGGGTTATATACAACTGATGTATAAAATTATAATGAGCTAATCTATATTTCACATTAAAAATCTTAGTCATGCTATCCTTGCATGTAGTTCTCCAATCCTCCTGATCAATTGATATTCCCAAATCTTTTTCACATTTTAATCTTGGCTAATGAATATCTAATTTAGGCATCTGTAATAATAAATACATTTCAGAAACAATTTTTTTTAACCACCTTTCATAAGCAAAATTTCAAATTTCGATTGTCTTGGTAATCTTAAAGTATTTCCAAAATTATTCAATAATAAAACCTTAATTTGATAATAACAAAAAAGTGTTATGTGGAATTTTGTATTTTTCTTTCATTCTTTGAAAAGAAATACAGTAACCAGCTTCATAACAATATTGTACAGTTTTAATTCCTTTCTGATTCCTTATTTTCAAAAAACTGATTATTAAGAGTAAAGGGAAAAAGTTTATTCTGATATAAAGGTGTTTTACCTGAAATTTTCCCCTGTGTACCTATCTCATGAATTATCCTATTCCATAATTCAATTATGTGGATATAGGTGGATTATTATTAATAATTAATAACTATTCCATTTATAACAAATTGTGCCATATTCTTCTCATCAATTTTAATTAACTCATTATTAGCCCATATTAACGGGATATCCAAATCAAAAATTCTATTGATAAACCTCAGTTGTGCTGCTTTATAACCCTCCCAATTCATACTTTCAAGTTAATTTTTGTAAGGATACTCTAACCATTTTACCTTTCCACAAACATTTCCCAATTATAGAATTGAAATCTTTAAAAAAAATTCAAGGAACTTTACAAGGAATAGATTGAAAAAGATATTGACTTCTAGGAAAAATATTCATCTTAATACAATTAACTCTACCTATTAATGTTATAGGTAAATCTTTCCATCTATTTTAAATCATCTTTAATTTTATGAAATAAAGGTAAATAATTTAATCTGTACAGATGATCTAAATTTTTATCAATTCTAATACCTAAGTACTTGTTCTGACCCATGTAAACTGAAGAATTTTCTTACACTGAGTATAGCCAACTTTAATTAACAGCATAATCTCACTTTTATCTCAATTAATTTTATAACCTGATATTTCCCCATTTTTTTTCAATCTCTCATATAATGATTTTAATGAATTTTGTGGTTCTGTTAAATAAATCAAAACATTAGCAGCAATAAATTAATCTTAAATTCTTCAGAATCAACTCTAATGCCATAATATTACGACCCTGTCTTGTCAATTGTGTTAAAGGATCAATAACTAAAGCAAACATTGCCGGGGATAAAGGATATTCTTGTCTAGTAGATCTCTCTAATAAAAACGATGATGATACTTGGCTGTTTGTCACCACTCTGGCAGAAGGATTTTTATATAAAGATTTAACCCAACAAATAAACATTGGTCCAAACCTAATTTTTTTCAAAAATAAAAAAAAAACTCCACTCTATCAAATGTCTTTTCTGCATCTAATGAATCTATTGAATGTCTTTTCAGCGTCTAATGACAAGACAAGTTGGATTTCTTCTGAGAAATATGAATCAAACAATTAATTTTGCATTATTATCTGCAGAATGACGATTTTTAATAAATACAGCCTGGTCCAAATGAATTAAATTTGGTAAATACTTCGCCAATCTATTTGCTAAAACCTTAGCTACAATTTTATAATCAACATTTTACAAAGAAATAGGTCTATAAGATCCATTATTTAATGGATTGGTATCTTTCTTGTGAATAACTGTTATAATCGCCTTAGAAAGAAAGTCTGGCAAGGAATGAACCTTCATTGCTTGCTTCAACATGTCCATAATAGAGGCATTAATAAATCTTGAAACTTTTTATAAAATTCTGATATAAATCTGTCTTCACCAGGAGACTTGTCATTCGACAAGTGCATCTATAATTTCTCCTAAAATAAAAGGAGAGTCCAGCTCATCACATTCTCAAGTATTTAAAAAAGTTAACTGAAGTTCAGCTAAAAAATTATTAATTTTGACATCATCATTTTCAGATTCAGATGTATACAATTTCCTATAAAATTCCTTCAAAGCATCATTTATATCTTGAGGTTTATATCTTTTCTAATAGCATTAATTGTTCTAGAAACCTGTTCTGTCTTTAATTGCCAAGCCAATACTTTATGGGCGCTCTCCTCTAATTCATAATATTTTTGTCTGGTTCTTTGTAATAATTTCTCCTTTTTATAAGTCTGCAATGATGCAATTTTTTTACTTATTAATTGTATCTTTTTAATCTCTGTTGAATCCCTTTGTATATCTTTCTCTAAATTCTCTATCTCCTTTAATTTATCAACTTTACTAGAAAACTTTCTTAACTTTAGTTTAAAAACTAATAATCTGTCCTCTTAAATATGCTTTTTAAAAAATTTTTTATTTTTCACGCTATAAACCATATTGACCAAGATATATACAGACATTTTTTTTCTTGAATATATACAGTGTCATTTTCTCCCCTTTCCCATTTATTTGAAGTTCAATCTATAAGATTAATGCATCCAACAAAATAAATGTGCTATTAATTGAATCTGTACTTATTTTCAAATATTGCTGTATTTCATCTCTTATAAAATTACAAAACTCAACACTTCTTAACAATGAAGAATTAAATCTCCATCTATATGTAATACCCATTTTTTTCGGAACCTATACATGATCTAAACAAAAGAGAATGATCTAACAATGTTCTACTTTTATATTCAGCAGATACTATGCATCCTTTCCTCAATGATAAAATTCATTTTGCCATTTTAGTTTTAGTCAGTATTTTTGAGGATTTATCTAATAATGGATCTAAACAGAAATTAAAATCTTCACCAATCATTGCATTTTCATATGTTTGCGTCAAACTAAAAAATAATTCGGAATAAATTTTTCATTATCTACATTTGGAGCATAAATATTCATAAGTGTCCAAATAAATTTGACAATTTACAAAAAGAAATGTATCAACTAAATTACTAATAACTGATTCTAATTTAAAAGGCAACTTCTTAATTAACCAAAATAGCAACACCTCTCGCTTTCGAATTAAAAAAAGCTATAACTTGGCCAACCCAATCTCTTTTTAACTTTTGATGTCAAATGAGTCTCTTGTAAAAAAGCAATATCAACTTTCATTTTTTTTATATAGGTCAAAATTCTCTTTCAGCTGTCTTTTTGAAATAACACATTGATCATGACCATTTGTACATTGTCATTTCATGAAACCCTTTCCTGGGTTTGTGAAATCATCGTGAAAGAAAAACAAGTTCTGAAATTTCCATGCAAGAGAGGAAAATTATTCATATGAAGAAACAATTCTTTTAAAACAACTCACAAGAAATTTGTGAGTTTTGAGAAGTCTGATGCCTCACAATTACTCCATAATTGCTTTTGAACTACAGTAAAGACTGAGTTTCAACACAAAAGCTTTCTGAGACTGAATTTTAAAATCAAGTCTTCAGAATTAAGCTTAAACTATAATGGTTTGGGTTTTGACGTGCAAGCGCGCGCACAGACAGACACACACAGACACACAGACACAGACACACACACACAGACACACACACAGACACATACACATACTTTAAGTGTGAAGTGTTATAGTATTAACAGTTATTTAATAAAAATTATTGTTTTGAAGATACCATTGTCTTGGTGAATTTCTTTTGCTGCTGGTCTAGTATGTAACAATAGTAGGAATTAAAGTGTGAGTTGAATAATATTAAGGGAAAGTAGAAATAGTGGAGTTTTTTGTGCTCTAAGTTGTACTAATTACATAAGGGAATAATTACTTTATACCATTAACTTCTCAGTAAAATTCAGCTTTCAATAATTCCAAAATATTAGAATGTTATCTAGAATTAAGACTGATCATGATTCTGGATTTATAAAGTAGGTTCAACATCATTATGAAGTTTTTAAAAAAAATAAGATTAATATAAGTTATTGCTCCTGAGAAGGATATTTCAGTAATTTTGTGGTTGAACATTACTTCTATAAATACAGTAAAACCTTGTTAGAATGCGGTAGCTGGGGTCCAAGATTTCATACCGCGTTACAGCCGAGTTGTGGAACAGATTCATATATGTGGCTGGAGATCCACCAAGTTGGTTACCATTTTTACTGCCTCCAGTTCAGGAACAATTCATACCCAGTCTAGCCTCCATGTAGTAAAACTGCAGATATTGTGGTTGAAGTAAAAACACAAAGCTGGTGACAATCAGCAGGTCAAGTACTGTCATTTATAAAAGTTTGGGGTCCACAGACACCCACGCTATAAGCGATTCTGCTGATTAATAAATCGCGTTCTGACGAGGTTTCAGTGTATTGCAAAGTATGAGTTTCAATATTTGATGCTGTTATCTGAATCTTGAATTTTCTACTTTTACAGGTGGGAAGTGACCACTGAACTGTTATCTTCTTACATGGTTGTGGAGTTGAAGTTCCATTGAAACTGGAACAGGAAATTAAGAACACAAGGGATCATGGCAAGCAGAGGAGCTTCACGACCAAATGGCCTAGGCCAGACAAAGATTTGTCAGTTTAAGCTGGTTCTACTGGGAGATATGGCAGTGGGTAAATCAAGTTTAGTTCTGCGTTTTGTTAAAGGTCAGTTTGACGAATTCCAGGAGACAACAATTGGCGGTAAGTTTTGACCAATGCATCATTTGCTGTATGTTTTGGTTTTTAAAAATATTTTTTTATTTTTCACACTGTGAACCATATCAACCAAAATATATACAAATGTTTCTCATTAAATACAGACAGTGGCATTTTCTCCCTTTTTTCCCCCCTACTCTCCCTCCCTCCTTTCCACCCCCCCTCCAAGACCAATAAATATTCAACATATACAATACAATAAAACAATGTCTTCACACAGTGAAAAATAAACAAGAAAAATGCATCATCTACTTTTACACACTGAATCAAATCGTTTTGTCTTCTTATCATTTTAGGGGGTGGAGGTCTGAGGCAAACTCTCCCTGTTATGTTCCATGTATGGTTCCCAAATTTGTTCAAATAATGTGACTTTATTTTTTTAAATTGTACGTTATTTTTTCCAATGGAATACATTTATTCATTTCCATGTCCCATTGCTGTATTCTCAGGCTCTCTTCCATTTTCCAATTTAACATTATACACTTTTTTTGCTACTGCTAAGGCTACCATAATGAATCTTTTTTGCGCTTTATCCAATTTGAGGCCTAAAGAAAGATCTCTGGATTTTTTGTGATTTTATTTAATATCTGATTTGGATCTTCCCAAAACCTATTTACTTTCGTACATGCCTGAATTGCATGTATTGTTGTTCCCATTTCCTTCTTACAGTGAAAACATCCATCTGATAATGTTGGATCCCATTTTTTAAATTTTTGAGGAGTGATATATAACCTATGTAACCATTTTATACTGTATCATGCGTAACCTTGAGTTTATTGTATTCTTCATAGTTCTAGAACATAACTTTTTCCATGCTTCATTTTTTATCTTAATGTTTAAATCCTTTTCCTACTTTTGTTTAGGTTTATATCTTATTTCATCATTTTCCTTATCTTGCAGCTTAATGTACATGTTTGTTATAAATCTTTTAATTATCATTGTGTCTGTAATCACATATTCAAAGCTGCTTCCTTCTGGTAATCAATCTGTGTCCCAATTTATCCTTTAAATAACCTTTCAGTTGGTGATATGCAAACATTGTACCATGAGTTATTCCATATTTGTACTTCAACTGTTCAAATGTTAATAAATTATTTCCCAAAAAACAATTTTCTATTCTTTTGATTCCTTTTCTCTCCCATTCTCTAAAGGAAAGGTTATCTATTGTAAAAGGGATTAGTGGGTTTTGTGTCAATAACAATTTTGGTATTTGGTAATTCGTTTTTTTCCTTTCTAAGTGGATCTTCTTCCATATATTAAGTAAATGATGCACTACTGGTGAGCTATTTTATCTAGTTCTATCTTAGTCCAGTCTGGTTTGTCCCTTGTCTGGTAAAAGTCTGATCAATACCTTAATTGTGCAGCTCTATAATAATTTTTAAAGTTTGGTAACTGCAAACCACCTTGGTTATACCTCTCTGTTAATTTATCTAACGCTACCCTCAGTTTCGTCCCTTTCCACAAGAATTTCCTTATTATTCTCTTTAGTTCATTAAAGAATTTCTCTGTTAAGAGAATTGGTAATGATTGAAATAAGTATTGTATTTGTGGGAACACATTCATTTTAATGCAGTTCACCCTCCCTATCAACGTTCCTGTAATTTCCTTATTAATGGCTGATAATTTAATTTGTACAAGTGGTTTAAGTTATTGTCTATCCTGATACCTAGGTATCGGATTGCTTGTGTTTGCCATTTAAATGGAGTTTTTTTTTAAGTTCTGTATAATCCACATTACTCATTGGCATCACTTTGCTTTTTAACCTTATACCCCGATATTTGTCCATGTTCCTTCAATTTTTTATGTAATTCTTTTATTGATTTTAACTGATTTTATACTCCTTCTCCTTTAAATTTATCCCTTTTATTTTCTATTCCTTTCTTATCAGCTCTGCCAATGGTTCTATTGCTAAGGCGAACAATGAGGGGGATAATGGACATCCATGTCTAGTTGACCTACTTAATTTAAATTGGCTCAATACATATCCATTTACTGTTACCTTCACCAACAGTCCATTATACAATGCTTTAATCCAATTAATATATTTTTCTGGTAGATTGAACCTCTGTAATACTTTAAATAAAGAGTTCCACTTTACTCTGTCAAAGGCTTTTTCTGCGTCTAGAGCAACAGCCACTGTTTGTTTCTTATTTCCTTGAACTGCATGAATTAGATTAATAAGTTTACAGACATTATCCGCTCTTCATCTTTTCTTAATAAATCCAGTTTGATCTTGTTTTACTATTTTTGATACACAGTCGGCCAATCTGTTCGCTAATAATTTCACTATTATCTTATAATCTGTGTTAAGTAGCGATATTGGTCTATATGATGCTGGTGTTAATGGATCCTTCCCTGTCTTTGGTATTACTGTAATTATTGCTGTCTTACATGAATCTGGCAAATTTTGTGTTTCTTCTATCTGGTTCATTACTTCCAAGAGAGGAGGAATTAATAACTCTTTAAATGTTTTATAGAATTCTATTGGAAATCCATCCTCTCCTGGTGTTTTATTGATTGGCAGCTTTTTTAATATATCCTGTACTTCCTCTATTTCAAATGGTTTTATGAGTTTGTTTTGTTCCTCTTCTTGCAATTTTGGCAGTTCAATTTTAGCTAAAAACTCTTCTATTTTATTATCTTTCCCCTCGTTCTCAGTTTGGTATAATTGTTCATAAAATTCCTTAAAGTTTTCATTAATCTCTATTAGAATATATGTAATTTGTTTGTCCTTTTTCCTTGAAGCCAGTATCGTTCTTTTAGCTTGTTCTGTTTTAAGTTACCAGGCTAATATTTTGTGTTTTTTCTCCCAGTTCGTAATACTTTTGCTTTGTTTTCATTATGTTCTTCTCCACCTTGTATGTTTGTAATGTTTCATATTTTATTTTTTTGTCCGCCAATTCTCTCTTTTTCGTTATAGTAGTTCCTTTTCTGTACTTACTATCTCCCTTTCCAACTGCCCTTTTTCCTGATTGTAGTCCTTTTTCATCTTACTTACACAACTTATTATCTGCCCTCTAATGAAGGCTTTCATTGCGTCCCATAATATAAATTTGTCTTTCACTGATTCCGTGTTTATTTCAAAATATGTTTTAATTTGGCATTCAATAAACTCTCTAAATTCCTGCCTTTTAAGTAGCATGGAGTTTAACCTCCATCTATATGTTCTGGTGGGATGTCTTCCTGTTCTATTACTAATAACAGGAGTGAATGATCAGATAGTAGTCTAGCTTTATACTCAGTTTTCGTAACTCTCCCTTGAATATGGGCTGACAACAAAAACATATCAACCCTTGAGCATGTTTTATGCCTACTCGAATAATATGAATATTCCTTATCTCTTGGGTATTCCTCCTCCATATATCCTCCATATATCCATAAGTTTCATTTCCTGCAGTGATTTAACCATAAATTTGGCTACTTTATTCTTTTTGCTTGTCTTTTGTACATATTTATCCAACATTGGATCCAAATTAAGGTTAAAATCCTCTCCTATCAATATATTTCCTTGTGTATCTGCAATCTTTAAAAAAAATATCCTGCATAAACTTTTGATCCTCCTCATTAAGTGCATATCTATTGAGCAAATTCCAAGATTCTGAGTATATCTGACACTTTATCATTACATACCTCCCTGCTGGATCTATTATTTCCACATCTATTTTGATTGGTACATTTTTGTTCACTAATATGGCTACACCTCTAGCTTTTGAATTATATGATGCTGCTGCTACGTAACCTACCCAGTCTCTCTTTAATTTGTTATGTTCCACTTCAGTTAGATGCGTTTCCTGCACAAATGCTATATCTATTATTTTTTTCTTTTTTCAGTAAATTTAATAACCTCTTCCTTTTAATTTGGTTATGTATTCCATTAATGTTTATAGTCATATAGTTCAACGTGGCCATCTTATATCTTGTTTACACCTCTTTTCCACTTCCTCACCACCTCTATCCCCCTTTTTCCCATTTTCATCTGTTTTCCCTTTTCAAACTCAATGTATGACAACACATTTAAAACAAAATACTCCAACAATTCCCATACTCAATATTACCTTAACCCCAAATGCCACACCCCCCACCCCCCTGAGTTGCTTCTTATCCCTTGCCAGGCAACCACAACTCCCCTTTCCAATTGGATTGCGATCTTGCTCGCAAGCGTCAACTGATTTCGCAGTGATAGTTATTCTCTTCCCCCCCACCACCAAAACCCCCCAGGAAACATTTTTTTTTACACATATAACAAAGCTCTCCCTTTCCCCCCCTTACTTCCTTCCTTCCCCTCTCTAGTTCTTTACATCTTTATATATACTTTATCACCGTTCTTCATTCTTATTATATCTTCATCTTCTATTCTGCAAACGCTCTGCGAATTCTTGTGCTTCCTCTGGATCCGAGAACAGTCTGTTTTGCTCCCCGGGTATAAATATTTTAAGCACGGCTGAATGTCTTAACATGAATTTATAACCTTTTTTTCATAGAATCAATTTTGCTGTATTAAACTCTTTCTTCTTCTTTAAGAGTTCAAAACTTATGTCTGGGTAAAAAAATATATTTTGACCCTTGTATTCCAATGGTTTATTATCTTCTCTAACTTTATTCCTTGCCCGCTGCAGTATATTTTCTCTTGTCGTATATCTCAAAAATTTTACTAGATAGATCTTGGTTTTTGATGTGCCTGTGGTTTCAGAGCTAATGCTCTATGTGCCCTTTCTATTTCCATTTCTTCCTGCATTTCTGTCATTCCCAGGACCTTCGGGATCCATCCTTTTATAAATTCCTTCATGTCTGTGCCTTCTTCACCCTCCTTCAGGCCCACTATTTTTATGTTGTTTCGCCTACTATAATTTTCCAACATATCAATTTTCTGAGATAACAACTCTTGTGTCTCTTTAATTTTTTTGTCACTTTCTTCCAATTTTCCTCTCAAGTCATTTACTTCCATTTCTACAGCTGTTTCTCATTCTTCCACATTTTCTACTCTTTTCCCTATTTCTGTCATGAACCATTCTAAACTTTGCATTTTATCTTCTGTTCTTTTCATTTTTCTTTTAATTGCACTAAATTCCAATGACAACCATTCTTTTAATGCTCTCATTTGTTCTTCGAAAAAGGCTTTATCTATATTCTATCCATCTGTTTTACTTTCTATTTCTCTGTGAAGATCTTGGTCTTCTTCTTCCTCTTCTTCTGTGTCTGCACCTGTGTTTTGTGTCTTCTTCTCTTCTTTATATCTGTGTCTCTTCTGGTTCTCCTGATGAACTTGTATCACTTTGTCGGGCCTCTTCTTTGCTGGACCTCTTGTTGTTGATCCCCCCCTCCTGGGCTGCTCATCTGTCGGGTCTCCTGCTGCTGCTCCTCTTGCCATTCACCCCAACGACTTTCTTCCTCACCTGGTTCCTCACTCCCTCTCCTGCCACCTTCCTCATCTTCCAGCTGAGAGCCCTGGTGTCGGGCGTCCCTCAGCTGGTCGCGCCATGGTTGCCCGCTCCTCGGCTGAGCCCCCCTCCCATTGGTGTTTCCTTTTACCTTTGATTGCGCAGTTGTGCACTTTTGTTTGGCTCAGGGAGCCATTTTTGCAGTCCACTGGTTGGGGGTCGCGACTCCACGGGGTCGGCACCAACTTCAGAGATCGGACGCTCTTCGCCACCACGGCTCCTTGTTCCTTCATGCAGGTAAGGCCTTTTTCTTTCTTTTCCGGTGACTTTTCTTCTTTTTTCCCCGTTGTTTTTACTTTTTCCTTCTTGGGTGCCATCTTCTTTCTCTTCTTCAACTTTATCTTCTATTTCTTATACTTTATATTTGTTAAGCTTTGTTTTTTCTTGACTTTTTTTCTGGAGAGGGCTGGTTTCACCCTACCGGCCACTACTCCATCATGTAACTCCTCCCTGTATGTTTTGTTGTAGCTATCCTATCTGGGTTGCATAATGGCTGTTGCTGGGAATTTATTGTTGTGGATATTATATTATGGCTATTAAAGCTTTCAGGTTTAGCACCAGGTTGTCCTGGTGAAGTGGACCTGGGGAGAATTCAGCAGTTCTGGCAGACAACTACGTTTAGTCATGTGACATTGTTCTTGGCCAATGTAAACATTTGTACTGTGGATATATAGACTGGAGAGTAGTTTTTTTTTCAAATACTTGTGATATTTTGTAGAATTAGGTTTTAAAAAAAACCCCAATGTTTGAATAAGGAAGTTGAATTAAAAGCTGAATTAAAGTATCCACTGTCAATTATCTTTTCAAATAGTTTCTTCTTCCTCCTCGACCATATGTCCAAATAGAACAGTAGAGAAGTATGGATATAGATTAGCAAAATTTGGACTAATAGATTATTTTAAATCTTAGTAGCAACTCATTTGGACTTCTTTCAATGTATTGTATTAAGGGTGCAGAAAATGTTTTTTTTTCTGTTTTGGAATGCCAAAGGCCGATTGGGTGACTGCAGAAAACTTCCATTTAATCTGCAAAGCTGACCATTGCCTTTTAGCTGCCTGCTGGTTTAATTTCTGATTCCACTTGAATATTGGAATCCTAACTATTCTAACAAAGCTTGAGGAACATCATCTTCCACATACGCACAACATAGTCATCAGAACTCTACATTGAATTTGTTTAATTAATTTAAGCAGCTTTATCTGTTTGTGTCTGAACCAGCAAGTTCTCTTGTTAAGCTATCCAGCTATAACATTAACTCACTTATTTTCTCTCCACAGATGCTGCTTGATGCCTTTTCCTAGCATTCTATTTTTCAAATTTCAAATTGCCTCTCATTGTTTTTTGCTCTGTCATCGTTTATCTCATAGCTTGTTGGCTAGCGAAGCATTGTGTCATCTGAACAAATATAGCCTCTGCCCTATTGGAGATATTCCTGTTATTCTCTCCAATGGTCATCCCTTCTTCCTCTCCTTTACTCCACCTTACCCCACTATTTATTGCAATTTAAAACACTTTACTAGTTCTGAAAAAGAGTCATTGATCTGTTTGTGAGTGGATGCCCACTCAGTGTTTCTAACACTTGTTCTTTATTTTAAATCTCTGAGTCTGCAACTTATTGCCTCTCGCTTCAGTGAATTTTGAATTGGGGCTTGATGCTGAGCTCTTTTGTCTGCACCTGTTTCTTTGGTTGGAAGTCTTCTTTGATACAGTAGACCCTTTTTCTCGACTTCAAAATTCCTTTTTTTTTAATCTTGTCCTCTCCTAGATGCTTATGCTTTTAAGATTTCCTAATGTAATTCCTAATGCCAATGTAATTTCTGTCTCAAATTTTTTTTTACTATTCTTGGTGTCATCTAATCTACCACTGTCTGATGCCTATATCTATAGTTGCAACATCCATTTCTTTCAGGTCCAATATAAACATTTGTAATTATTTTCCTCAATAAAATGAACCTGTGTTTGATGAAAAGACCTTTGCCTTGAGGATGTTCTGAAATAAAACCTTCAATCCCATTGTTTGTGGTATGTGTTCCTGCTTCCTGAATTGAAGATTTCCTTCCACTGTGGCTGGCTGGCTTCTCAATGATTGATTGCAATGTTCTTGCCTTTTGTCCTCCCACCAAGTAAAGCAGTGTTTCTTTTGTCCTTCCATCTCCATCACCTTTTATCATCTATGCAGATTCTGCTATCTTTAGTAAAGATTTTGATACCTAACATGTCTTCTAATGTGAACATACTGTAAAAGAAATTTCAGTCCTCAACTTTTCAATCACTCTATCTCTTTTTCATGGTATCATCACATGCTACTAAAGGAGCTAAATATCCCTTTTACAATTTCCCTGTTCCACCATTCGGGATTGTAACACCACTTCCAGGTAAAACTTTTCCTGGATTTATTTGTATTAATTCCAGTTTAAGTACTTAGTGGTACTGGTTATGATGCAGGCTTCTCTATATTTGGGAGAGCAAATTAAAATTTGATTACCTTATTTTTTTTAGTGTGTCCTATATTCCCATTCATTCCAGAAGCATGGCTCATAGCTTCAAAGCATCTTTTGTTTTAAATCCAGCATACATAAAGTTTAGGAAGAAAATGTCAGAAAAGGCTCATGATAATTGTATGGTAGCTATAAAGATACTTAAGAAAGGACTTAGGGGACCTAGAAGGGGACATGAGAATGCCTTGGCAAGTAGGATTAGTGAAAAAAATTAAGGCCTTGTATGTACATATGAATAACAGAAGGATGACTAGAGTGAAGGGAGGCTGCTTAAGGATAAAGGAGGCAATGTGCCTGGAGGTCAAAACAAATACTTCAGTGTTCAGAGAGAGGGACCTAGGCCAATATGAGGTCAGTATAGAATAAGCTTGTGTAAGAGGAAGGCTGGATCTTCCTAAAAACATTCAGATTGATAAGTCCCATGACCAGATGAGATACACCCCCTATTACTACAGTAAGCAAGGGAAGATATTGCTGGGGCATTGGCAATGATCTTTGCATTCTCCCTGGCCTCAGAAGAAGTATCAGAGGATTGGAGAATGGCAAAGGTAGTCCCCTTGTTTTTAAAACAAAAGTAATAAGGAGAATTTTGTCAGTGGTGGGCAAACAATTGCAAGGATTCTTGTGGATAGGATTTATGAGCATTTAAGTAAGCATAGTCTTCTCAGGGATGGTCTTTGACTTTGTGAGGCCAGGTAGTGCCTTGCAAGCCTAATTAAGTGTTTTGAGGAAGTGACCAAATATTGATGAAGGTAGTACGGTAGATATGGTGTATATTGATTTTAATAAGGCATTTTACAAGGTCCCCATGGTAGACTCATTCAGAAATTCAAGAGGCATGGATCTATGGAACCTTCCCTGCAGAAAGCAGAGAGTAATGGTAGATCAAATGTATTCTGCTTGGAGGTCAGAGACATGTGGAGTTTCTCAGGGATCTGCTCTTTGTAATTTTTTTTATATTTAAATGACATGGACATAGAATTGGACGGTTGGTCAGTAAGTTTTTGGATGACACAAAGTTTGGAGCTGTTGCAGATAGTGTTGAAGGTTGTTGTAGGTTACAACAGGATGGAGACAGGATCCAGAGTTGTGCAGAAAAGTGGCAAATTGAGTCCAATCTGGATAAGCATGTGTGATGCATTTTGGAAAATCAAACTTGAAAGTGGTGTACGTGATTAATGGCAGGAAGAACACAGACCTTGATGGCCCAATCGATAGAACTCTCAAGTTTGGTGTGTAGGTTGATTAAAATAGTTAAGAAGGTTTATGGCTATGCTGGCCTTTATTACTTAGGGGATTGAGTTGAAAAGGCATGAGGTAATATTGCAGCTCTATAAAATTCTGGTTTGACCACACATGCTCATTTCTGGTCGCCTCATAACAGGAAAGATGTGGAAGCTTTGGAGAAGATACAGGGAGAGTTACCAGGATGTTGCCTGGATTGAGATTGTGCCTTATGAAGCAAGGTTAACAAAGCTAGGGGTTTTCTCTTTAGAGTACGGAAGGATGAGAAGTGAAAATAAAAGTCTAGAAGATTATTAGATAGGATGGACAGCCAGCATCTTTTTTCCTCTGGCAACAGTAGCAAATACCAGAGGACATCTGTTTAAGGTGAGGAGGGGAGGCAAGTTTAGGGGAGATGCCAGGGATATGTTTTTTGTTTACACAGAGTAGTAGAGTAGTAGGTGTCTGGAATGTATTGCCGGTGTTGTGATGGTGGAAGCTGGTACAAAAGGGACATTTAAAGACCCTTAAACAGGCACATGTTTGCTAGAAAAATGGAGGGTGATGGATGTGAAGTGGAGAAGGTTTAGATTGTTGAGTAGATTTGTAAAGGTTGGAACAACCTTTGTAGGCCAAAGGGCCTGTACTGTGTTTTAATGTTCTATGTTCTAATTCCCTGCCTCACACCTCTACCTGTCCCTTTTTTCACCTTTGTGTAGTACTCCAAAAAACTGGAGTGAGAGCTTGGAAACACCTCCTTTTGATTCTCATTCTCCCTTTTGGTTATTTTCTGTCCTAAATTATGGTAATTATTCTTCATTCGCATTTATTATAACTATAGTTCCATGTTTTGTTTCTGTCCCATTGCCATCATAAATTTAGATGTCAACATCTGATGTGTTTCATTATCGTCCCTTTTGTAATTTAATCACTCCTGAGCTTCCACCCTATCAGAGACCTTTCCTTATGTTATATTCTTTCCTACCCTGTTATTCTTTTCTCTCTACTTGTTTTACCCAACTATATCTCCTTTTCTCTGTTTGACAAGAGGTTGTTGAAAAGGCAACTCTTTCTGTCCCAATACCTGCTGTCTGATCTACGGAATAATTCCAGCAATTCTTTTTGGCATTTATTTGCATTTCAGGGGCTTTATTTTCCCATTCTCTGAATTCTAAGTCAATATTAATATTCACTCGAGTGCAAAATTGTGCTAAGGATGAAAAGAGGTAAATTGAGATATTTACTGTGTACATTTGGTGAGTATCAGGAACCTCATGAATGTTAATGTGTAGAGGGACCTTGGGTTTAAGTTCATTGTTCCCTAAGAATAATGATACTGGTTGATACGATAATGATAAAAGGCATTTGACATGCTTGCATTTATAGACTGAGGCAATGAATATAAAAATTGAAGTCTTATGTTGCAGCTCTACAAAATATTGTTCAGCTGCACTTTGACTATTGTGTTTGGTTCTGTTTGCCACACATCATGAACCATATTGTAGCATAAAAGAGAGTATATAGGAAATTTACCAGCTGTTGTCTGCAATAGATGTTTGTATTTATAAGGAGAGATTTGATTGATTGGGTTTTTTCCTCATTGTCTGAGGTCATAGGCTGAGTGTGTCCTTAAAAAAGTTGATAACATTAGGTGGAGATGGGATAGATAATCAGATTTTTCTTCTAAAATGAGAGGGCTTTGGTTTAAGTTAAAAAGAGAGATTTTTTTTACACAGATTGGTGGTTATATGGAATGATCTGCCAGAGGATGTTGTAGATCCAGATCAATTACAACAATTAAAAGGCAGGCAAATAAGATCAGCATTGATAAATCATGATGTGGATGAAGTGGGTAAGAAGACCCTTTTCTGTGCCTTTCTAATTCTGTGACACTCTGATAATATGTATGTCTCCAAGGTTAAGTTTTTAAAAGTTAGTAGATTATAAGAAGAAATGGAAATCTGAAATAGCACATGGTGATCGAGATTTCTTTACATTAATGTACTGGGCAGCACTTCCTGATGACAATATCTAATTGGTAGAAATCCAATACTTGTTCTGAGGAGAGAGCTCTGATTAATTAATGGTCTCCATGAACTGGTATCCCAACTAAGCAACTGATTGTTCCAATTTAAAAAAAAATATTTCCTACAAATCTGTGGTATGTTTGGATGGAGTATGGGTATCGTTCATCAAACGGAAAGTGAAGAATTGAATTAGTAAAAGTTAGATGGATTTGAGAAGATCGGAAAGTATGGTTATTCACTTGTTTGGGCTGTTCACCAATGGCCAGAAATTTTCTTCGGTTGGGGGACGTCGTGAGAAGCATCATGCAATTTATCAACTCCTGCAGGATAAATTTTAAAAAAATCATATTAAGAAAAGTGAACTTAATTTAAAAACTACTTTAAAATTAATTTAAAGTGATCTATCCTGGTTAGATTTTTGAATTACCAGGATAGAGAGAGACTTCTGGGTCTAATGATGAGAAAACCTAGAGAATATGGACCTTTGAGTTATGAAGGAGATGAGCTATTTTTAAAAATCCAGATTTGAGTCAAAATTTATTGAAGAAAAGGAGAGAATTTAATCCAGTAAAGAAACTTTTGTATAATAAAGGTAATTGATTTATTTTGCGTTATCCAGCTACTTTGACAATATTTGTACCAAATCAAATTATTTACAAACTGAAGAGTATGCTGTGAATCTGCCTCAAATTCAAGTAACATAGGGCACTGCTTTGTTGCAATGAATTTGATATATAAAAAGAGGGGGTGTTATCTCCCTTTTTTCTTCTTTTTGATGAAGAATCCTTATATTGGATGGAATTGTTGGTTAGATAAAGTTTTCTTTTCCCCACAGGTTTGGGGAATGTTTGTTTGATTTCTAACAGCTACGTGTATTTTTGTGGTTTGTCCATGACCGGTAAAATGGAAGGTGGTACTGCTAGTTTTACTTTTCTTTTTTCTTCCTTTTATTTCAGTAATTAATTATGATGTACTTATTCTGAATAATTTTGATGTTTTTGGATTGCAGATGATAATGTTCAGGACGAAATCAATTTGTGGGAATTCTTCCTAGACAGGAGTGGTGGAAAGGAACTTTGTAAAATGGATCAAGCAATAAAGATTATGAATTTTAATATTAATGGAATTAATGGGTAAATAAAAAGAAAGAAGATTTTGTCCTTTTTTGGTTAAATATACAAGAGATTCTTTCTTCTTCTTTGGCTTGGCTTTGCGGACGAAGATTTATGGAGGGGGTAAAAAAGTCCACGTCGGCTGCAGGCTCGTTTGTGGCTGACCAGTCCGATGCGGGACAGGCAGACACGATTGCAGCGGTTGCAAGGGAAAATTGGTTGGTTGGGGTTGGGTGTTGGGTTTTTCCTCCTTTGCCTTTTGTCAGTGAGGTGGGCTCTGCGGTCTTCTTCAAAGGAGGCTGCTGCCCGCCAAACTGTGAGGCGCCAAGATGCACGGTTTGAGGCGTTATCAGCCCACTGGCGGTGGTCAATGTGGCAGGCACCAAGAGATTTCTTTAGGCAGTCCTTGTACCTTTTCTTTGGTGCACCTCTGTCACGGTGGCCAGTGGAGAGCTCGCCATATAACACGATCTTGGGAAGGCGATGGTCCTCCATTCTGGAGACGTGACCCATCCAGCGCAGCTGGATCTTCAGCAGCGTGGACTCGATGCTGTCGACCTCTGCCATCTCGAGTACCTCGACGTTAGGGGTGTGAGCGCTCCAATGGATGTTGAGGATGGAGCGGAGACAACGCTGGTGGAAGCGTTCTAGGAGCCGTAGGTGGTGCCGGTAGAGGACCCATGATTCGGAGCCGAACAGGAGTGTGGGTATGACAACGGCTCTGTATACGCTTATCTTTGTGAGGTTTTTCAGTTGGTTGTTTTTCCAGACTCTTTTGTGTAGTCTTCCAAAGGCGCTATTTGCCTTGGCGAGTCTGTTGTCTATCTCATTGTCGATCCTTGCATCTGATGAAATGGTGCAGCCGAGATAGGTAAACTGGTTGACCGTTTTGAGTTTTGTGTGCCCGATGGAGATGTGGGGGGGCTGGTAGTCATGGTGGGGAGCTGGCTGATGGAGGACCTCAGTTTTCTTCAGGCTGACTTCCAGGCCAAACATTTTGGCAGTTTCCGCAAAGCAGGACGTCAAGCGCTGAAGAGCTGTCTTCATTTAACTGAAAAAGCACATTTAAAATTAAAAAGAGATTGGGTAGACCAGGTAATTTTATTGAAGGAATATCTGCCAGTTAAATTTCAAAATGTGATACAGATCCAGCTGGTAAATATGTAATGGTAAATTGTCAAATATTCTCAGAGGAATGGACTCAATTATATATGCACCAAATATAGATGATGAGAAATTTATACAAGATACTTTTATGAATTTACCAGATGTTCATGAAAATATTTTAGTAGGAGGAGATTTTAATTTTTTTTTAGATCCTTTATTGAAAACAACAGTTAAATCTAAAGCAGCTAAAACATTGTTTTAGTTAATGAAGGATTTAAACTTAATTGATACAAGGAGAAGAGCACATCCTAAAGATGGGGAATTTTTTAAATTCTAATTGATTTGATACATATAGTAGAATAGATGTTTTTTTTTTGCTTTTGGCACACACACACACACACACACACACACACACACACACACACACACACACATTAAGCTCATTCCATTTTTGGGCTCAAAAGGCTGCTTTTATACTGTTTAAGTTCCTGCCGTTTTTGCTGATTGACTGAGTCATCCATATGAAGAACATTCAATATTTCCCACATCTCATCTTGCTCCGCACACATTTGTCTGCTCTCATTCTCTAATGGACAAATTTTATCCTTCACTCTCCTTTTGTTATTCAGGTATTTGTAAAAACCCTTCAATTTACTTTCACCGTGTTCGCTATAGCCTCCTCATTTTTTCTTTTCGCTATCCTAATTTCTTTCTTAAGCTTTTTACAATCCATGTATTTTCCAAGCATCTCGTACATACCTTGTCTCTTGTATTTAATGTAGGCCTCCCTTTTATTTCAAACAAACTTTTTGATCTTCCTTGAGCATTTGGCCCTGCCTTTTATCCTAAGAGGAACATAAAGATTCTGCACCCTCAAAATCTCACCTTTAAATGATGACCAATTCTCCTCTACCTCCTTCCCATAAACAAATCAGACCAGACCACTCCTTGCAAATCCCTTCCCATTTCTGGCTTTCCCCCACTCAAAAACCTAAATCTTCAGACCAGACCTATCCCTTTCCATAATTATATTTAAACTAATGGTGCCATGATCACTGGATCCGAAGTTATCCCCAGCACACACCTCAGTTATCGGCCCTCTCTCATTGTCCAACAGTAGATCCAGCACTCCCCCTTCGCTCGTGGGTACCTCAACATATTGCTGGGAAAAACTATCCTGCACACATTTTACAAATTCTAATCCATCCAGCCCCTTCACAGAATGTGTTTCCCAATCTATATTAGGAAAATTAAAATTATATCCCTAAAAATAATAGAGATCCATTAAAACCTTCATATAGACCTATATCATTGTTAAATGTTGATTATAGAATTATAGCAAAAGTATGAGCAAACAAAATTAATGATTATCTTCCTGAATTGATAAATATGGATCAAACAGGTTTTGTTAAAAATAGACAAACTTTGAAAAATATAGTAAGGTTATTAAGTATAATTCATTTCGCATAAAAGAAAAAGGATTTAAGTATAGCAGAGGCTTTAGATGCAGAAAAAGCTTTTGATAGATTAGAATAGGATTTGTATTTAAAGTTTTGAGTAAATTTGGCTTTGTATCGAATTTTATAAATTGGATTAAAGCTCTATATAAAAATCCTAAGGATTGTATCCTAAGGATTATAAATGGACAGGTATCTCGATCATTTAATTTAACCAGATTGAGTAGACAGGGATGTTCTTTATCACCAGCTTTGTTTGTTTTGGCTATAGAACCTATTGCACAAAAGATTCATACTGATTAACAGTTGAAATGATTTGTAATAAATCAGACTGAACATAAGATTAGTTTATTCGCAGATGATGTGTTAGTGTATTTAAATCAACCACAATTATCATTACCTAGACTTTATAAGTAGTTGATAGAATATGGAAAATTTTCAGGATATAAAATAAATTGGGATAAAAGTGAGGTAATGGAATTGGTACAGGGGGATTATTTACAATGTTGAAAAAATATTCAATTTAAATGGACAGAAAAAAATTAAATAGTTAGGTATACGTACTGATAATAATTTGAAAAATTATACAAATTAAATAATATTCCATCATTTAAGAAAATAGATCAAGATTTAAAGAAGTGTATAAATTTCCTTATTACTTTAATTGGAAGAGTCAATTGCATTAAAGTAAAATATTTTTCTGAGAATTCAATATTTATTGCAGACTTTACCTATTTCCATACCTCAGATTTTTTAAAGGAATTAAATAAACAAGTTAGGACATTTCTTTGGAAAGGGAAATTGGTAAAAAAAATTCTCTAGAAAAATTAACATGGAAATGCAAATTAGGAGGATTACAACTTCCTAATTTTAGGAATTATTATAAAGCTGCACAATTAAAATCTCGTTTCTCTATTTGGGAAAATTAAATAATCATGGGTCAAAATTGAATTAAATAAGATTGGAGAAACTATACCTGAAGAATTTATTTATAAATGGGAACCAAGGTTGATGACAACTGATAGAGATGCTCCAATATTGAAACATTAACTTAGTATTTAGAATAAATTTGATCAATTAAAAATTAAGTATGATGTTCTTCGCAATACACTTTATTGCTATACACTCAATTAAGAGCTTATTTAAGAGAGAAATTAGGATCTGATATGATTTTAAAAGATCTTACAGATTTAGAACAGTTAATTGTTGATGGAATGGCTAAAAAAAATTATTTCAGTAGTGTATATGATGATACAAGAGAAAGCACCTAAATTAGATTTGTTTAAGTCAAGAGAAAGATGAGAAAAAGATTTATGTATATCAATAGACCAACAGGTTTGGCAAGATTTATGTAAAGAAGTTATGTCTAATACAATTAATATAAGATATAGATTACTTTATTAAAACTTTTTACATTAATTGTATATTATGCCTCAGAAATTGAATAGATGAAGATCTGATACATCGGATCAATGTTTTAGATGAGGAAAGGATGTTGGAACTTTTGTTCATTCTACATGCTCTTGTGCAAAGGTTAAATCTTTTTGGATTTCTGTTAGTAAATTCTTACAATGAATTATGGGTATTGATTTTTTTCTTTTAAATCCTGAATTATTGTTGATGGGAAATTTTGAGAATATAACTCCTAAAATTTCAATTGAAATTTCTTAAATTAGTTTTGGTAATAGCAAGGAACTGTATTGCTGTTACTTGGAAATCAAATGTTTCATTGACGTAAGGAAAATGGCATACAGAGATTCAAAGTTGTATCCCTTTAGAATTTTTAAAAAAATACTCTGTATTCTTACAAGTTTGGAGCCCGTATGCTCCAATAATCGGATTAAAATTATAAATAGTTTCTTTGAATCCTCCAAACTGGTGAAGTTTTCCCAGAAAATGAGTAAGGGCTTATTAGCAAAATGTTTTCTTTGAGATCCTAGTGCACCCTCTGAAGCAATCCAAATCAATATAAAGCTATGCTATTTATGTATTTTAGATTTGGGTTTTAGTTTAGAAGGGTTAGTAAGGGTTACGGGGGGGGAGGGAGGAATTAGTTGTTTTTTTTAAATAAAAAGGTTTTCCTCTTTTATATTAATCAACATATATTTGTAAACTATTATTGTGATTTATTATTTATTAATTGTTGTAATATGTGTTGATTTTAAATAAAGTATTTTTTAAAATTTCTTCTGATGACCTGGGAAATGAATTTCCCTGTGAGTATTTGATTCTGCATACTAATTGACTTAGAAACGGTACCCAGATTTATTATAATTATATTTCAAGCTAAAGACTGATCTGATTTTGTAGTTGTACTTTCAAATGATCTTTCTTGGAAAATAATTTTTGCCCCTTTTCAGAAACCTCTCAGAGTGCTTCCTGTCATCACAATCAACAGTCATTTATTTTTACATAAGCAAGTGAAATAGCCATTTCCAGATAACTCTTGCATCTTTAGATTTTTTTTTAATATAAAGTGTCTTCATTTAATTTGCATTTCACCCAAATCAGTGGCATATGTGACCTTAGAATGATACCAGACTCCTCATCAACTGGATTTTTTTTTTCTTGGATGTCAAAACTACTTTCACCTAGTTAATTGGTACAAGTATCAGGAGCATCAATTTGCACTTGCCTTTAAAGTATTGAGAGAACCATGATACTAATTTGGATAATTGTCAAACATAAATTTGATGAAATATGAATTTGATGTCAAAGGCTGAAAGGCATGGTCAATAAAGTGGTGTTTAGGAGTATTTAGAAAGATAGAAGGGATAGTGAGTTTAAAAAGGAAATTCCAAAGCTTTTTGCACAAGTCAATTAAAAAAAAAACTGTTGCACATGTACAGATGTGCAAGAGGCCAGATTTTAAAAATGTAGATCTTGAAGAGTGTCCTGTGAGGTCATGGAAAGGATAAGGATTTTAACAGTGAAGCTTTGTTAAAACAGAATTATAGATATTTGGAGATCATTCGTATTGGAATAAATTAAATTGACATTCCCAAGGTTAGATTATGGTCAACAGGCAAAACAGGGCTGAAGAACCCATTTCTGTGCTCTACAAGGGCACCAAGACTTTGAGGGTGGCCTTGTTCTGGTTGAAGGTAGCAGTGAGAAGAGGATGTGACCAGGGTGATGGGAATCCTTTACGATCTTGGCTGCCTTCTTGAGGCAGCACCTCACATCAAACTCTGCAACCAATGGGAGGTCAACCTGTGATGGACCTAGCTATTTTTGCTACCTTCTTCAGGTTTCTTTGTTTTGGGGCATTTGCATTGACAAAACAGACTGTGATGCAACCAGCCAGTGTACTTACCACATTGCACCTGCAGAAGTTTGATAGAGTATTGTTACAGGCCCAGAGAACCCCAAAGCCAGCAGCAATAGAAATTCATCAAGTGGCTACTTAAACAAAAGTTGCTTTTAATTATCCTTAAACATGAAAACTGGATCAAACTTTAACTTATTACTATTAACTTAACCTAACAACCCTCTTCTAATTCTAAGCGCACATGTATGTAATGTGTACAAGTTCAGAAAAGTTCTTTGATTCACAGTCTAAACTCACTTCTCACTCCTCCAAGTTCACCGGTATCAGGCAATTCTTATACTGTGCATAGAGTTTAACATTTATGAATTTTCACCAAGCTCTGATGCTTAAAGGTAATTGGTTGCTGCTCAGGAAGGTTCTTGTTGGTTTCAGAGAGAGATTTGTTGCTCGTTGGACACACACAAACTGATTCCCTCCGATCAGCCACTTGAGTGTCTTGCCGAAGAAAATTGACCCATCAAGGTTTTGCATATGATAACCTCTTCTTCTGCAGGTCATCACAGAGTTCCTTTTGTTTCCCTTATTTCAGGTAAAACACTCTAACCAGCCATTTTCTCTTGTATGGACCACAAGGGTTTTGAACAGGCTGAACTCAGCACTCACAACCTGTCATCAAAAGGGGTTTCAACAAGCTACCTTCTTGCCATAAGTGCAGAAACCAGTTCTCTCCCTCTCTTGTAAAACCACATGATCTTCTTAGAACAGCAAACTGCAACCAGACAGATTGCAGCACCATACCCAAACTTCTGAGCCCGTGCATCTGTTGCTTTCAAAGCAATAATCCATTACTCCACAGCAAGTCCAATTAACACCTACTTGTGAAATCTCTTGAGCTCAGGTTCTTCTATTTGCACCTGCTTATACCTTTAGTAAAACAGTTTTTATTGACTTTACGAAGGGACTGAGGCCGGAGTGTCTGGTTTGAGCAAAGCTCTTGCATTTTAAATGAGATCTATTTTATGAAGTGTTTGTGTTTGTTTGTCACCTAGACTACCCCCTCAATCTCCAAAAACATATCTATATACAATATAAAATATGATATAATCCGTCACGGTATCCAAAGATCCAACGACATGCCAAATCTCCTCACAAGGTAGAGGTGCTGATGTGCTTTCGATGAACTTCCATGAACTTGAATATTCTGACTCTCTCTACCTTCTTCCCATCATTGCAAATAGATGCATGATCTCTCTACCTCTGCTTCCTAAAATCAACAATAAGCTCCTTGGGTGATTTTTTTGAGAGCAAGATTGTTGTTCTGACACTACCCAACAAGGTTCTTTATATTGAAAAGATGATGGAAGGTTAGCCAGAGAGAATTGGATAAGTGTGGATAAAATAGTAGCATGGAGATAAGCTGAAGCAGGATCAGAAGTGATAGTGTACTGTCTTGGTGATGGAGTGGATATGTCATTGAAAACTGTGAAAACTACTTCAATGTGATTAAAAGCTCTGGCAGAGATATTTGCATCAACATAAGACACAGGTGAGATTCCAGAAGGCTAGAAATTGGTTAATATTACACCATAACCATGAGACATTATGCAATATCTGTACAAGATGTTGGCAAGACCAAACTTGAAGTATTGCATGCAGTTCTGGTTGCCCAGTTACAGGAAGGATTTCATTAAGCTGGAAAAGGTGTTGAAAAGATTCATGAGGTACTGGAGATCTTGTGTTTTGAGGATAGGTTGGGATTTTTCTCTCTGAAGCATAGGAGGCTGAGGGGAATTTTTTAGCAGTATATAAAATCATAAGGTGATAGATGAATCCATTTTTTTTCCCCCAGGATAGGGGAGTCTAAAACTGGAGGGCATAGATTCAAGGTGGAAGGGAAAGATTTAAAATAACCTTTTTTCCACACAGACTAGTAAGTTTGTAGAGTGAATTGCCAGAAGAAGTGGTAAATGCAGATACAATAGCAATGTTCAGACATGGATGAGAAAAGTTTAGAGGGATTGTTTAGAATGGCTAAATGGAGGTAGGTGCAACTAGTGTAGGTGGACCACTTGGCATGGTTGAGTTGGGTCAAAGGATCTGTTTCCATGCTGTTAAGCTGATTCCATAACATCAAAGTTGTGAATGATCATGTGCAGTTTCAGACATCTTCAGAAAAGAATTATAACCAGCAAGTGTTGGCTTTGGATATCACATATAGTGCTTCACTTCTTATTTATTAATGTAAGAAGTTTCAGTGAGTGGCTTAGCCCATTGATATTCAGATTGAGTTGCATTAGGAATTTTTGAAAAATAGTTCAAAATACTGATAAATTGTGAAGGGCTTAGATGGATACTTTAAAATGGTCACTGTCATAAAGAATGTTTCCATTCTGTCATAGAGTGCTTTCTGCTTTTATCTTTGCCATCTCTGATTTGTTGAAATGGGTCTATTTTATTACAGGTATTGTGCACTCAGCTGAATTGTGATCCGGAACTTCATGATATTAACATCCACAAGCTGAAATGCAAGAAAAACAAATTACCATTTGTGAGAAGGATAAATAAACTGTAAGAATGGTCAGTTGGTCTTTTTGAAGCTAATTGCACTGTACATTTTGTTATTTTGCAGCTGCCTTTCTTGCTCAGTCTGTTTGTTTGGATGACACAACAGTGAAATTTGAGATTTGGGATACTGCTGGTCAGGAACGTTATCACAGTTTAGCACCAATGTATTACAGGGGAGCCCAAGCTGCCATTGTGGTTTTTGATATCACAAAACAGGTAATGGCAAATATTGAAGTTTAATATTTTGTGGATTCTCTGATTTTTAGAATATTGGATATTAAATGTTCTTCCTGAAATGCTTAAACTTTGCTTATAATCATTATTCTTGATGATTATTTCTTTCACCTTTTACCTAATTTTCTTCCTTCCTTTAAAGAACACTGGCAGTTGGGAAAATAATTGACCCACGTAGGCATGAATCATTTTTGTAATGAGGTAGACTTTTTTTGATTCATTTTTTAAGATTTGGACTTTGCTGGCATTACTGGCATTTATTTTCTTTTGCTTTTGAGATGTTTGTGGTGAACCATTTTGAATCTTCAGTGCTGTTGGTAAGGGAATTTCCAGATTTAAATCATGGTCGTCAGGGATTGAAAAATATTTCTACGTCTGTTGAGATGAGATAAATGAGATCCTGTAGGTGTTCCTGTTCTTGTTCTTCTTAATGGTTGAGGGATGCTTTTGGTTTAAATGTAACGTATTCACTTTGTAATGTGCACAGGGTGCACTGCTAGTGAAGAAAATGAATGTTTAGGATAGTGGATGGGATAGCAATTAAACAACCTGCTTTATCCTGAATGATGTTGAGCTGCTTAAATACTGTTAGAGCTGCATTCATTCAGGCATGTAATGATTCCATAATGCTCTGTCTTGTGTCTTGATCATGATCTGTCAGGAACTGAGCCAATTGTTTTGGAGCACCTGGCCCTTGATTTGCTTTGTAGTGACATATTTGTACTTGTGCATCACTGCTTCACTTGAATTTCTGGTCATTGTTTATCTTCCAGGATCTTGATACTCTAGGAGCTGGCAATAGCATTGAATGGGAAGGGTAGGTAGTTAAAAACACTTGTGTTAAAAAAGGTCATTGCCAGGTACTTGTGTGTTGCAAAATTTGAAGAATACTTCATTTGTTAAAGTTTGCAAATGGAATTGAATGATTTGCAATTACCAGTGAAAATTCCTACCTGATCTTCTGGTAGAAGATCATTTCCATGGAAGAAACAGCTAAAAATATTTGGGCCAGTTTTCAGAGCAACTGTCCATATGGATATACAACCACAATGGTGTGCCATTTTAATTTCCATTCCCACACAACACATCTGTCCTGGGTTAACTCCAGTATCAGCGGGAGGCCCAACATAAACCAGAGGAACAACACCTCATTTTCTCATATTCCTTCTGGTCAATGGTATTAATGTAGGATTTTCTAATTTCAGGTAATGAGTCCCTTTGCTCTTCTTCTGCACCCCTTCTATTCTTCCTCTTGTTTCCCTTTTGGTTTCTTCTGGTCTTCATATCACCATTCTCATCTTCTCTACATCAGATCCCACTACTATCAGTCTTTGTCTGTTAATTACTCACTCCACTCCATCTTTCTCCACCTGCCCCCTTTGTTTTCAACTCTCATCTTCCAATCTACTGCTTCTGCCCATCGTATTTCACCTCCACCTTGTTTACCAGTCACACATGGGGCTCCTGTCCCAACTCTCTCACCTTGTCCTCTTTACACTGGCTTCTCACATACTTTTCCAGTCTTGATAAAGTGCTTTATCACGAAACATCAACCATTTGTTTACTCTAACTGATGCTGCTTGACCTGTGGAGTTCCTCCAGCCATGTGTGTTTGGGTTTACAACACTAACCCTGAGGAACCTTTGCAGTGATATTCCTGGATTAGAAGAATTGATTTTTCAACAACCATCAAGGTACTGTTTGAGTACATTTACTTTGATCATTGTCTTCCAGTGCCTCTTGATCTCACACTGGCCAAATGCTGCTTTAATATTGAGCGTAGTCACTGTTACCCTTGGAATTCACTCAAATGCCCATATTTGAACTTAGACCAATATTCTGACAAGTTTTCTTATTTGATTTTCATCCCTTGTAATTTTCTCTTCTCATCTTCCGTCTCTTCACCGCTCTCTGTGCAGTACTTGCACAGCTCAGTCTGAGCAAGGGGAAGCAATTTATTGGTGATTAAATTACTCGTGAACATGTTGATAATGCTTTCCATCTCTTAGATTTTTGTTTTTAATTGAATTGAATTTGACCTGCTTTTGTGAATAGGACATACCTAGAAAACTTAACATGGATTGTAAAGGCATCAAATTAAAAGCTACTGCATTTAAAGTCACCAAGAGTAGTGGGAAATGAGAAGATTGTAAAAACTTTAAAAAGCAGTAAAAGAACTCCAAGAAAACAATAAATAAAGGAAAGTTAGATAATGGAAGTAAATTAGCACTGAATACAAGAACAAAGAGTAAAAGTGGTAAAGAGTGGCTTAGGTAAACACGCACCCCTCAGAAGATGAGAAGGAGAAATTAATAATGTGTAATGATGAGATGGCTGAGGCCCTGAACAACTATTTTGTGTCAGTCTTCACAGTGAAAGACAGGAGTAACATGCCAAAGACTGATATAAAGAGGGTAATGGGAAGTCAGGTCCTTGACACAATTTCTGCCACTAAAGAGGTAGAGCAGGGCAAACTAATTGGCCTAAAGTTCGATGTCCTCTGGTTGTGATGGCATGCTGATGATGCTAAATTGAGTGGATAAGCACGTTGTGTAAAGGGCGTAGAGCCTGCGGAATGGGCAAGGATCTGGCAGATGGACTACAACGTTAGTAAGTGTGAGATCATTCAACTTGGAAAAGAAAATAGTAGTTAGCATGCTGAAGTGTAGAGAGACCTGGGAGTGCTTGTGCCTGAAGCACAAAAAGTTAGTAATCAAGAAGGAATAGATGTTGGCCTTTATTGCTTGAAGGATTGAAATTAAGAACAGAGGTTCTTCTGCAACTCAATAGTGAACTGTTGAGGTCACACCTGGAGTACTATGTGCAATTCTTGTCTCCTTAGAACACATTGGTCTGGAGGCAGGGCAGAGGAGGTTCACTAAGTTGATTCTGGAAATGAAGGGATTATCTTGTTAGGAGAGATTGAATAGCCTGGGATTATGCTCTTTGGAAATTAGAAGTATGAGGGAGGATCTTCTAGAGATCCACAAAATTATTGAAAGGAATAGAGAAGAAACAAGCAAATTCCACAAATTAGAATTTATGGTTGTAAAACTAAAAACACTGCTGATCAGTGGTCAGGGTTACTCATCCAGTATGGACACTGCAACTGAAGAAGGCAATGGGAAACCACTTCAGTATTTTTCCCTTTATAATCATGAACTCTACATCAACTACAGTCTCAGATCAAAGGTGGAGCCTTCACCGAAGGAGAACAGGGGAGGCAACAACTACAATTCGGAGGGTCAGAGATTGTGAAGGATGGAGAGACGTGATTGCCCACACCGAACGGTGAGACAACTGAATGATGAGAGAAGATATAAGCAGGAAAGTTGTTTCCACTGGCAGGTGAGACTAGAGCTAGAGGATTATCATCTCAAGATTCAGGAGAGTAGATTTAAGACAGATAAAGAGGATATTCTTCTCTCAGAGAGTAGAAATTTGTGGAATTCTCTGCCTCATGGAACAGGAGAGACTGCCTTATTGAATGTACTTGAATGCAGAAAGATAGATTTCTGAAGACAAGGAGAATTAAAGGTTATTGTAATCACGAAGAAGTGAAGCTGAGTCCATGGCTAGATCATCCTTATTGAGTGGCAAAGCAGACTTACCTGCTGACTTTTGCATTCTTGTGTATGCCAGTACTTTAACTATTTTATCACCCTGAAGAATAGCTCCAAAGATGATGGAGATTTTAGGAAGATGAGTGGATCATTAATTTGTCACTTATGGTTAAACATGGTTACGAATGCTTTAAATGTGCCTTCAGCCTTAGCTTAGCTCAAGCACCCTCCCCTTCCTTTCTTTTTTAATCTTTTTAATTGGTTTTTATAAGAAATACAAAACAATGAAGAAAAGGGAATAAAACTGAAAATACAGTATCACGTATGTATACGCGCACACACACACACACACACACACACACACACACACACACACTTTACATATATATAAAACTTCAAATGGTATAAACTTGGTCCCTCCCACCACTGCAATGGGTTAAAATTAAAAAAAAAACCATCAAAAGTATTATATAAAAAAAACCACCCACCTAACCTACTCTAATTATAAAAAAGAAAAAAACAGATTTGCAATCTATGTTTGAGTATTGGATTAGATATATCTCTTGATCTTGGAAAACCTAAATAGAAGAGAGGCACTCAATAAAGAGGCCACTGGATCCTAGTCTATAGATCTCAATTCTAAATTTGTCCATAATGGACGATCCAATTTATCAGAATAAAAAATCCAAAATGTTGCGTATAAGCCTGACCTGGTGTCATCCCTCCATATATATATATTTCTGTATGTCAGTAGCGGTGTTATCTGATGGTATTAAAGAATGAGAAAAGCACCACATCTCCGAGTCCTAATTGTGTAAGTGTATACACAACACAAAAAGTTAGATAGTGAATATTAGCAGCCCAGTAATAAAATCTAAAATTAGGTAAGGCGATACATCCATTTTCTTTTTCAATTTTTGTAAATGAAATTTACTAATTTACAAATTCTAGGGTTTTTGTACTTGCAAATAAAGGAAAATACTTTTGAGTCAATATTATTTTGTAAAAAATTCAGGATGAAAACTAGAATCACTTGAAATGGATATAAAAACTTAGGTAATATTATCATTTGAACTGCGTTAATATGACCTATTAAAGGTAATTATAAAAGACCATCTAGAAAAAGACAATTTCACAAACACAAATAGAGGAGAACAATTGAGTTTATATAAATATATGCTTTTGATTCAATTCAATAAAAATATTTTAAATATAAATCTTTAAATCCCCTTCCTATTGGATGTTTAATTGTACCTTATCATTCACACCTGCGCATAGTTGTGTTATGGTGGAATCTCTTTGATCTTGTCTATGCTGTTTCTTATGCATGTAGTTTTGTACAGCTACACTGGCTTGGCACCCCATTGTTAGGCATACTTAATGTCTCTCCTGGCATGACCTTCAGCATTTTCCATAGAACCAGAATTAACTCCTGACGACAGTGATGATAGTGGACCAATATTACAAATTGTGGTGTTATATATATTCCTGTTATCAGAATTCAAATAATGAGCAAAAAAAATCTCAAAAAATAAATAGGTAAAAACACAGGTTTAAAATTGGCATGCCTCACTGTTAGTTCACCAGTCAAGCGACCTGAAAATTCACTTATCCGGCACCTACCAATCCCCATAGGTGCCGGGTACCAGGGGTTTTACTGTAGTTGTTGCTGCAGATGGCTCACGTTGCCTCATGGATAATCAGTTTTAAAAACTAGATCTGGAGAGTATGTCCCATTTGGCACTATTTTAGTGAGATTCACACAATGGAATATGTTCTTATTGTCAAGAAGGGATTTTGTAGAACATTACCTATTCTTGCTGGTACTGTCATGGATAGGTACATTTACAGCAGAGTTTGGAGAGACGAGATGAACAGCATTGAACAATTCCTTCAGCCCAAGTAATCTTTGCTGACTAATTTGGCATTCTGGAATAATCCCATTTTTGGACCAGTCCCATCCATCTCCAGAACTAACTTACAATGAATAGAGTTAGTCACTTTTCTCAGTGTTTCCCCACTGTCTCTTCAGTCGCTTGCCCGATCTCATTTTTTTTTTAATTAATTTTTTTATTTTTCACACCATAAATCACATTAGCCATGATATACACTATTTCTTTTTCACACATATACAGTGACTTTTTCTCCCCCCCCCTTTCCTCCCAAACCACCCCCCCACCCCCCCCTCTCATCCATTTTAAGTATACAATCTAGGTTGCATTAAGCCAGTCAGACAATGTTGTCATTCAACAAAATTACACCAGAAATTCTACTGAGTCCATTCTTTTCTTTCCTTCTCCTTCCATCAACTTAGGTAATGTTTGTCCCCGGTAGGTTTTCGCTATTGTATTTAATGTAAGGCTCCTATACTTGTTCGAATATTTCAATATTATTTCTTAACCAATATGTTATTTTTTCTAATGGAATACATTTATTCATTTAAATTTGGTAGTTTCTTCCTTATAATTTGGTTATGTATTCCATTAATATTTAAAGACATATAGTTCAGCGTAGCCCTTTTATATTTTGTTTATCTTCTCTTTCCGTTTTTCCATCATTACCTTTCCTCCTTTTCCATTTCTGTTTTCTTATTTTCAACTCTTTATAAGACAACATTCCTACAACATCTAACATTTTCCTTATTCTCCTATTTCTATCTTATTTATCCCCAATCTCCCCTTCACCTCCTGAGTTGTCCTTTATCCCTTGTCGGACAACCACATCTCCCCTCTCCATTTGGATTTGCGAATCCACTCGCAAGCGTCAACTGATTTTGCAGTGACCGCTATTTCCCCCCACCCCGCCTCCCCCAGAAAAGATTTCACTTTTCATATGTCACAAAGGTCACTCTTTTAATTCCCTCCTTATTCTCTCTATTCCATTACCTTCCCTTATTAATTCTTGTCTATACTATCTATATTTTCCTCTAAGTACAGATACATTCATGTATGCTCATTGTCTCTATTCACTCTTGTACCTCTTTACCCGCATACATATCAATCGTGATCATTTTTACTCTCATTACCCGTCTTCATCCCTCAGTCTATTTTTGTCTTTACCCACATACATATCAATCGTGATCATTTTAACTCTCATTACCCGTCTTCCTCCCTCAGTCTATTTTTGTAATTGTTCTGCAAATTTTCGTGCTTCTTCTGGATCCGAGAATAGTCTGTTTTGTTGTCCTGGAATAAATATTTTCAATACCGCTGGATGCTTTAGTATAAATTTATACCCTTTCTTCCATAAAATCGCCTTTGCTGTATTGAACTCTTTTCTCTTCTTTAGGAGTTCAAAACTTATATCTGGATAAATGAAGATTTTTTGCCCTTTATACTCCAGTGGTTTGTTGCCCTCTCTTACTTTTTCCATTGTCTTCTCCAGTACCTTTTCTCTTGTAGTATATCTTAGGAATTTTACTACAATAGATCTTGGTTTTTGTTGTGGTTGTGGTTTAGAGGCCAATACTCTATGTGCCCTTTCTATTTCCATTTCATGCTGTAGTTCTGGACATCCTAGGGTCTTAGGGATCCACTCTTTTATAAACTCCCTCATATTCTTGCCTTCTTCATCTTCCTTAAGGCCCACTATCTTTATGTTATTTCTTCTGTTATGGTTTTCCATTGTATCTATTTTTTGAGCTAGTAGTTCTTGTGTCTCTTTAGTTTTTTTATTAGATTTCTCCAATTTCTTTTTTAAGTCTTCTACCTCCATTTCTGCTGCTACTGCCCGCTCTTCCATCTTGTCCATTTTTTTTCCCATTTCTGTTAAGGTCATCTCCATTTTATTTATTTTCTCTTCTGTGTTGTTTATTCTTTTTCTTAAATCCTTAAATTCCTGTGTTTGCCATTCTTTAAATGACTCCATGTATCCTTTAATAAGAGCAAGTATATCCTTTACCTTGCCTATCTTTTCTTCTTCTATTTCACCATACTCTTCCTCTTCTTCTTCCTCCTCTGGGTTGGCCATCTGTTGTTTCTTTGGTGCCCTTTCCTCCTCTTCTTTCTTGTTTCTATTGTCTTCTGTGGTCTCTTCTTGCTGCAGGTGTTCTGCAGCTGTCGTTGCTGGCTGTGGAGATCGACTCCCCAGCTGGTCCCCCCTCCCGTCGGTGTGTTTTTTTTCATGCGCGGTTGCGCACTTTTACTCGGCTCAGCGAGCCATTTTTGTAGTCCATTATTTACCGACCTGAGGGAGCGGGTTTCTCTCTCCGCAGCGGGCCTCTTCGGACAGGTAAGGCCTTCACCTTTTTCCTCCTTTGTCTTCTCTTCCTCTCTTCTTGCCGTTGCTTTCGATTTTTCTTTTTTTGTCGCCATCTTCTTTCCACCTTTATACTCACTTTTCTGTAACTTTTATTTCTGTGCCTTTGTGTTTTCTCTTGTTTTTCCCGACTTTTCTGGAGAGGGCTGGAGTTCACCGTCCGGCCACTACTCCATCACGTGACTCCTCCCCCGATCTCATTTTCTAAGAGAATGTTGCGTCCTCTCTACTCTTCGGAAGTTTTAACCCCTCCAGTCTCTTTGTATTATGGATTCCCCATTCAATATTAGGGAAGTTAAAATCTCTCCATTTACTGTCAGTGTTTCCTTTTTACCTGCATTGGGAGTGTGTCTGTTGCTGCTAGATGACTTGAGTGAAGTGACATGCAGGGGAAATAGCACACATGCGCAGATGTGTTAAGCATCAGTATTCAGGTGAAGTGTATTGGACGCAGAAGGAAGAGAGTGAGTCAGGAGAGAGTCAGGATGAGTGGTGTCACACGATGTCACAGAGTCAGGAAGCAGGAACCCAGCCTTCCTGGGAAATTGATTAAAAAGAGTTATTTAAGCGAAGCTCTAAAAGTCAACTGTGAAGAAAAACTACATTTAAACACTCCAATAATGTCACCAAAGAAAAACAAAACTGTTGTAGAATCCTCTGGAGTCCAAGTAGCAGAAGGAGAGACCTCTTGCACAATGGAAGCCTGGGGCTGGTATTCGATCCACCCCTGCATGAATAGTTTGCCCTCCAGGGCAGCTGGAAGCAGCTCTTCACCGCTGGGATGGGGACATGGCATTGAAGAAGAAAACCATTTGCACATGCGCAGAGAGAGGCACGTGCGCAAAATAGATGAGCCCGCAACGGCATTTGCCAGCTAGTGCTTTTGCTAGCGCTGAGAGAATCCAGCTGTTACAACAGGACTCAGAGGAGGAGGAGGAGGAAGAAGACATAACAGACACACAAGACAGTGATGAAGAAAAAGAACAAGAAGTTATACAGAAGAAAATTTTAATATCTACTAAAGATTTTAAAAAAAACCAAAAGCATTAAAAAAAAGAGGTGTACCAATGAACATTTAATGAGGGAATTGAAGAATACAAATAAACAAATTAAAAAATATTTTAGCGTTGTGAATAATTTGCAAGTTGCTCTGGGTAACTTGGATGAAAGAGTTAAGACTGTCAGACAAAATGTGGGGAAAAATTGGATACACTGGAAAACTTGAGCAGAAGAAACAATATTAAAATTGTTGGACTTAAAGAAGGTACTGAAGGTCAAGATCTTGTTCCCTTTTTTCCAAGATTGGATACCTGCAGTTCTTGGAGTGGAGAAGGTTGGATATAATATTGAAATTGAAAGGGAACTTAGAGTCCTTATACCAAGACCAACATCAGATCAAAAACAATGTTCTTGATTAAGTGCCTAAGACATCAGGACAGGGAAAAGATCGCAGTGGTGGAAGGAGCAAAAGAAAGAGTTGGCCCACTTGATTTTGAAGGAAGCAGAGTATTGTTTTATCTGGATATAAGTGCGGCATTATTGAAGCAGAGACGAGAATTTAATCCAGTTTAAAAGCTCCCTTTGGCAGGAATGATACAAATTTGTGCCAACAACTTTGAAGATAAGTGTTCTGCAGAGTTTGTTGAAATATTGTTGAGTATTAGACCAGTGGAGTGATTAATTCAAGATAATGTGTGTTTTCTTATTTTTTATATTCAATTACAACTCTTGTAAACAAAGAATAATTCTGCGGGAGGGGTTGGGGATAATGGAGTCCAATTTCTATCGTTCCAATTGTGGCAATTGGCACAAGCCATACAATGGGGGGGTAGTGTTGTTTATTATATTAACAATGCTGGGGGGGTTAACTAATTTCGATGTATGTCATATTTGCTATTTTATATATATTCTAACTGTATTTCTTTTATTTCCTTTCTATTTGGACTGCTGGAGGGTCTGTGCCCATCACAGAGGATAAAGATTGAGCAACTTATTGGAGGAGTGAAGGGGAAATATAGATAATTGTGATGAACCTCTCTAGAGATGAACAGAATAGTGTAATATACAAGTTTAATGTTAATGGGCTAAATGGGATGGTGAAGAGAAAGAGAGCATTGTCACATATTAATAAAATGGGAGTGGACCTGGCCTTCCTACAAGAAACTCACTTAATTGTCAAAGAACATCGAAAATTAAAAAAGGACTGGGTGAGTCAGGCCTTTGCTTCTTCGTTTATTTTGAAAGCAAGAGGAGTGGCGATCTTGACACATATGAACCTTCCAGTTAGAGTACAGGATGTGGCAATAGGCCCTGCATATAGGTACGTTTTCGTGCACTGTCAAATATACTCAGAACCCTGAACTCTTATAAATATATATGCGCCAAATGTTGTCGATGAGAAATTCATTCAAAAAACATTTCTAATTTAGCAGATGCTAATGAAAATATTTTAGTCGGAGAAATCTTTAATATCTGTTTGGATTCAGTTTTATGTAGATCAATGAGGGCAGTAATAAGGACAGAAATGGTGAAAGCTGAAAGTGAGAGAGCTGAACTTAGTGGACACCTGGAGAAGAATTCATCCAAGAGAAAGAGATTATTCTTTTTTATTCAAATAGACATGACTCCTATTCTAGGATAGATTTATTTTTAGTATCAGTTCAATTACAAGGCAGGATTATGGACGCTGAACGTAAAGTGAGAATTTTATCAGATCATTCACCTTTGACATTGGTGATCATGATGCCAGATAAAGAAAAATCGATCTGCAGATAGCATTTTAACTTTTCATTGTTGAGAAGATTAGACTTTCATGATTTTATTAGAAGACAAATTCAGATATTTTGTGAGAACAACTGCAATTCAATTACCAATATATTTATTATACTGGATGCTTTGAAACCATATTTAAGAGGACAAATGATGTTATACTTCTAAGATTAAAAAGGAATATACAAGAGAAGTGGCTCAATTGGAAAAAGAGATGATAACTTAGAAAAATACCTCCAAGTGAGGGCCTCTGAAGAAAAGCTTAGACAACATTAATAAAAAAATTGATATAATACATTAAAAACATATAGCATAGAAAAAGTGATAATAAGAACTAAACAGAAGTAGTATGAACTGGGTGAAAGAGCTTATAAGGTACTTTCTTGGCAGTTGAAAGCAGAACAAGTCTCAAGAACGATTAATACTTAAAAAGTGATGCAAATATGACTAGATATAAACATCAATCAGAATCTCAAGGAGATGTAATTGAAATAGAAGAATTTTTGCACAAATAAGACTTACAAGGTTAGAGTCCGAAGAACAGGTAGAATGGAATACCTGCTTTACTCAGGGGATGGTGAGGGAAGCATTAAGTTCATTGCAAAGTAATAAATCTCCAGATGGGTTCCCTCCTGAATTTTATAAAGAATTTAAAGATATGTTGATTCCTCCATTTATGGAAGTGTTGGATCAAGCGTCAGAAATACATACTTTCCTGGAATCATTCTCAATGGCAATTATTACTGTGATACCAAAAAAAAAGGCAGGGATCTGTTAAAACTGTCATAGACCTATTTCATTATTAAATTCCGATCATAAGATTATTGCTAAAGTCTTGGCAAATAGACTGGTGAAATTTTTTCTGAAATTGATAAACATGGACCAAACAGATTTTGGGATAAAGAGACAATCTGTTGATAATCTTAGCAAGTTGCTTAATATAATTAATTTGGCACAAAAGAGAGGTGATCTAAGTGTTGCTGTGGCATGAGAAACAGAAAGAGGGTTTGATGGTGGGATTTTTTATTTAAAGTGCAGGAAAGGTTTGGACTAGGTCACATTTTTATAAATTGGATTCAGGTGGTGACTAATGGACAAATCTCTATATCGTTTCAGATGACAAGATCTAATAGACAAGGATGTCCATATCTAAAGCTCTATTCATTTTAGCTATAGTACCACTTGCAGAAACAATCCATCAAGACCCAGACATTAAGGGATTTAGGGTCAACCAGGAGGAATACAAGATTAATTTATTTGCTGATGACATATTGATATATTTGACAGAACCAGCAACTTCGTTACAGAAACTGTCCTCCAAACTGGAAGACTATGGGAAAATTTAGGGTTATAAAGTAAATTTGGATAAGAGTGAAATTATGCCTCTTACAGGAGGAGATTATACTCAGTGTCAAAGAGATACCCCATTTAAATGGCCAGTAAATGGGATAAATACTTAAGAATATGTATAGACAATAGCAAAAAATTTATTTACCTTAAAAAGGTTGAAGATCTGAACAAGTGGATGGCCCTACCTATAACATTAGTGGGAAGAGTCAATTGTATTAAAATGAATATATTTCCAACACTGCCATAATCTCAGAGGTTCTTTTAGGAGTTAAATAAATATGTCATAAAATTTCTTTGGAAGGGTAAGATGTAGAGGGTCTCCATAGAAAAATTAACATGGAAAGGGGAAGAGACAGAGAGAGCAGGGTAGCCCTGTGGCTGTTCTTGTTAACAATAGTGTTATGAGTCCAGAGGACCTCAAAATCCAGCAGTCATAGAAATTCACCAAGATAAATGGTTACTTAAACAAATGTTGCTTTTAATTATCTTTAAACATGAAAACAGGATCAAACTTTAACTTAACCCCCTTCTAATTCTAAGCGCACATGTATGTAATGTGTATATGTTCAGGAAAGTTCTTTGATTCACAGTCCAATCTCACTTCTCACTCCTCCAAGTACACTAGTATCAGGCAATTCTAATACTGTGCACAGAATTTAACATTTATGAATTTTCACAAAGCTCTGGCTTACAGGTAAATGGTTACCGCTCAGGAAGGTTCTTGTTGGTTTCAGAGAGAGATTTGTTGCTCGTTGGACACACACAAACTGATTCCCTCCAACCAGTATCTTCAGCGTTTTGATGAAGAAACTAGCCCCATCATGGGTTTTCCAAATGATAACCTCTTCTTCTAGGTCACCACAGAATTCCTCTTGTTTCCCTTATTTCAGGAGAAACACTCTTGCCTGCCATTTTCTCTTGTAAGGACCACAAGGGTTTTGAACAGGCTGAACTCAGAACTCACAACCCATCTTCAAAATGGGGTTTTCAATAATCTTGCCAGCTTGTCATGTTGTAGCCTCCAAAACCCTCTGCAGAACTCAGTTCTCTCTCTCTCTCTCTTAAAGAGAAATCCTTTTAAGTCTTTTTTCTCTCTCTGCTTGCAAAAACCACAGTAAACTGCAACCAGACAGGTTGCTGGCACTGGAATCAGTTTCTGCCTGGGCTTCTGTTGCTTTAAAAACAATAGTCCATTTACTTCAATTAACACCTACTTCAAAGTTTCAATAAAGTCACTGTGGACTTGAACACATCTCATGAGATGTGTTTTGTTACTCTGTTTATAAGTGACCTTCACTGAACTCCCACAGTCTCTCTGTTAAAGACATTAGGTATACTGTTTTTGATACTGTTGGTGGAACAAGTTGTAGTGGTCGGGTCTCTGGCACTGGGACTGGACCCTCTGCTCAGAAGGGAAGGCAGGAATGCAGTCGTGATAGGGGATTCGATAGTAAGGTGGAGGTTTTGTGGGATAGATCAATTTTCCAGGATGGTTTGTTGCGCCCCTGGTGCCAGAGTCTGTGATATCTTGGAATGTGTGCTCCTGATTCTCAGAAGGGAGGGTGAGCAACCACATGTCATTGTCTATGTAGGGACCAATGACATGGGCAGGAAGGGGAGGATGTCCTTATAGGAGAGTTCAGGGAATTAGTAGCATATTTGAAGGACAGGACCTCCAGAATTGCTACGCATGTCACCTGCTAGTGAGGCAAGAAACACCAAGATAATTCAGTTTAACACATGGCTAAGGAAATGGTGCAGGAGGAAGGGCTTTAGGTTTCTGGATAATTGGGCTCTCTTCCAGGGAAGCTGGGACCTGTTCCAGCAGGATGGTTTGCACCTGAACAGAAAGGGATAGTTTTGCTAGTGTTACTTTGGGAGGGGGTTTAAACTAGATTTGCAATGGGAAGGGAAATCAGAGTGTTAGAGCAGATGGTAAGGTGGAGGATGATGAGAGTTATGTAAGGACTGCATGTAAAGACAAGGTTATTCAGGAACGAAATGGTCTCACATGCATCTACTTCAATGCGAGGAGTATTTTCGGTAAGGTGGATGAGCTTAGAGCGAGGATTGCCATGTGGAATTATGACATTATTGCTATTAGTGAGACTTAACTGCAGGAGGGGCAGGATTGCCAGCTCAATGTTCCAGGGTTCCGCTGTTTCAGACAGGATAGAGGACAAAGGGGGAAGGTGCTATGAATAGACAGGACAGCACTGAGGACTCGTCTACAGAGGCCATGTGGGTGGAGCTGAGAAACAGGAAAGGCATGAGCTAATAGAGCTGTGTTACTGTCCACGCAATAGCCTGAGAGATTTGGAGCAGAAAATCTGTAGGGAGATAGCAGATCAGTGTAAGAAACTGAAAGTTGTGACAGTAGGAGATTTTAACTTACTGCACTTAGACTGGACTCTCATATGCTAAAAGAACTGGATAGGTTGGAGTTTGTCAAATGTGTGCAGGAAAGTTTTCTACATCAATATGTAAAGGTACCAACAAGAGAAGATGCAATACTTGATCTTTTTGGGTACCAGACAGGTCAGGTGGCAGAAGTATGTGAAGGTAAGTATTTTGGGTCCAGTGACCATAATATTAGTTTCAATTATGGAGAAGGATAGGTCTGGTCCTCGAGTTGAGGTTCTGAATTGGACAAAGGCCAATTTTGAGGAAACTGGAAAGGATCTCAGAAGAGTCAATTGGAATGTTATTTTCTGGCAAGGATGCATCCAGAAGGTGGAAGGCCTTTAAGGATTAAATTTTGGGAGTGCAGAGATTGCATGTTCATACCAGGAATAAGGGCAAAGTTATCAGACATAGGGAACCTTGGTTTTCAAGAAAAGAAATTTAATGGGGTATAGACAACAAGGAGGAAATGAACTACTAGCAAAGTATAGAAAATGTAACAGAATGCTAAGAAGGAAATTAGGAAAGCAAAAAGAAGACATGAAGGTGCTTTGGCAGATAATGTGAAGGAAGATTCAAAGGGTTTCTACAGGTATATTAGAAGGATAGGTAAGGGTCAAAATTGGACCCCTAGAAAATCAGACTGGTCAACAATGTGATCGTAAACAAGTTTTTTGCATCAGTATTTACCCAGGAAACTGGCGTAGTGAATAAAGATGGAAGGGAAACAAATAGTGTTATGGAGTTTTAGGAGAAGGAGGTACTTGCTGCCTTGCAATGAATAAAGGTAGACAAATCCCCTGCACCCTGATATTCCTCTGCACCTTGAGGGAGACAAGTGCTGAAATTGCAGGGCTCCTGGCAGATATATTGAAAATGACCTAAGTCACAGGGGAGGTGCTGGAGGATTGGAGGGTGGCTTGGATTGTCCTGCTGTTTAAGAAGGTTCCAAGAGTAAACCAGGTAATTATAGGCCAGTGAGCCTGACATCAGTAGTTTGTCAGTTATTTGAGAGATTACTGAGAGATGGGATATATAGTTGTTTGGACGATCCTCAGCTGACTAAGGACAGTCAGGGTGGATTTTTGCGCAGTAGGGCGTGTTTAACAAATCTTGTAGAGTTTCCTGAGGAAGTTAACAAGAAGGTTGATGAGGAAAAGGCTGTGGATGTTGTCTATATGAACTTTAGTAAGTCTTTTGACAAGTTTCCAAATGTGAGATTGGTTCAGAAGGTGAGGACACTAGGTATACATAGAGAGGTTGCAAACTGGATTCAAAATTAGCTTGGTGGAAGAAAACAGAGAGTGGTGACGATGGTTGCTTCTCAGACTGGAGGCCTGCGTCGAGTGGTGCGCCTCAGGGATCTGTATTGGGACCATAGATGATAACATGGTGAATTGGATCAATAAGTTTGCTGATGACACAAAGATAGGCAGTGTCTTGGACTGTGAGGAAGATTTTCAAAGCTTGCAGAGGGATCTGGACCAGCTGGGAAATTGGGCCAATAAATGACTGATGGAATTTAATGCAGATAAGTGTGAGGTGTGGAACTTTGGAAGAGCAAATCAGGGTAGGACGTACACAGTAAATGGAAGGCCATTGAGGAGTATGGAAAAGCAAAGAGATCTGGGAATACATATATATTGTTCCCTGAAGGTGATGTCGCACGTGGACATGGTTGTAAAGAAAGCTTTTGGTATCTTGGCCTTTATAAATTAAAGTATTGAGTATAGAAGTTGGGATGTTATGTTGAAGTTATTCAAGTCATTGGTGAGGTCATACTTAGAATATTGTGTGCCGTTGTGGTTGCCCAGCAGCAGGAACAATATCAATCAGATTGAAAGAGTGCAGAGAAGATTTACAAAGATGTTGCTGGATCTTCAGGAGTTACCAGTAAAGATTAAACAGGTTAGGACAACACTCCTTAGAACGAAGAATGATGAGGGGAGGCTTGATAGAGGTTTATAAGATTATGAGGGATATAGACAGAGTAGGATGTTTCCACTTGGGTTGAGGGAGATAAACCCGGGAGATCATAGCTTTAGGTTGAAAGGGGAGAGGTATAAGGGGAAAGTCTCTCACTCAGAGAGTGGTGGGAGTGTGGAATAAGCTGTCATCTGATTTTCTGAATGCAGATTCAATCATGAGTTTTAAAAATAAATTGGATAAATACATGGATAGGAGAGGTCTGGAGGGTTATGGAATGAGAGCAGGTTAGTGGGATGAGCTAGTTTTATTGGTTGGCACAGACTAGAAGGGTCAAATGGCCTGTTTTTCTGTGCTATAACGTTCTATGGGTCTAAATATGAACTAGGAGGCTTGTGACTCATTAGTTTTAAAAATTGCTATTAAGTAGCTCAGAGAGAGTGCTTTGTTTTTTGGGGAAGGAGCTAATCCTGTATGGATTAGAATTAGATAAAATAGGAAAGAATGGTGGAAGATTTTGTATATAAATGGGATGTGAAATTAGTAACTGGTGAGAAAGAAACACCTTTGCTAAAACATTTAATCAACACTTGGTATAAAATAAATACTGTAGTGATATTGGAACCGTGGGGGGGAGGGGCTTATCTCCCAAAACCCCTTTGACTCATTTGGTCTTGTAAAGGAATCAGATACATTGAAGATTGTTTTGAGCAGGGGAAACTAATGTCATTTGAACAATTAAAAAATAAATATGGAATTCTTAACAATACAATCTTCTGCTATTTTCAAATAAGAGCATACTTCAGGGACAAACTGGGCCCAACAATGTTTTTACCAAACTGTAGTGATGTGGAGAATTGACTTAAAAGGGAAATTTACTTCAGGAATGCATTTCTTACTTCAAATGGGAATCCCCCCCAAACAGAGAGTTCATAAGTCCAGGCAGAGATGGGAATCAGACTTAAATGCAAGAATACATGAGGAAACCTGGTCTGAATTATGTTGGGATAGTTTGACTAATAAGATAAATGTAAGATGTAGATTAGTACAATATAATTTTTTGCATCAATTTTATCTCACACGACAGAAACTAAATAAATTAAAATCAGATCTATCAGAGCAATGTTTTAGATGTGATGAGGAGGTACATTCAATTTGGTCATGTTCTAAAGTATGACCTTTTGGGGTAGATTTAGCAAATTTCTTAGAGCAGATTATAGGAATTAAATTTCCACAAAACCCAGAATAATTTTATCTGGGGAATATTGTAGGGATAAGACCTAAACTGAAACTATCCAAACGTCAAACAGAATTTGTTAAAATTGTGTTGGCAGTGGCTAGAAAATGTATAACTGTTCACAGCAGTTTGATTCACATCTAGGTATGGCACGTTGGAATGCAGAAATGCATAGTTGTCTTCCGCTTGAGAAGATTACCTATAACTTAAGAAATAAGCATGACATTTTTACGTTTGGCTCCCATATTTACAAATCTCAGGTGTAAATCTTTAACTGTGTCCTTCCTAGCCCTCGAGATCTGCATCGATCCTCTCCAAAGAAAAATTAAATAGAATATGAACTTGTGATTCGTGGAGTGTTCAGTACTTTTCAACAATCCATTTTGCTTTTTCTTTAACTTTTTTTTCTCTATCTACATCTTCTTTGGGATCTTTCTTGGGTGGTTGGGGGACTGGGCTATTACCATCATTGAGTAAATACTGGATTTACTTTTATACTTGTACTCTTTAATTTGTTCTTGACTGCATGTATGGTCAAAACATGTAAATAAAATATGAAAAAGAGTGTGTCAGAGCCATTGAAAAGGTCAGAGGGGTATGGCTGGGTGGTGTTTGGGGAGTTGAAAAATGCTGAAAGAAATGAGTGAGTGTATTTGTTTGTAAACTGGGGTAAATCACTGCCATTACAATTTTACCATAATAGCAAGTCACAATGTAAATAAGATGCTAGTTCCAATGGGTGCATAGATTTGGACCTGGTCAGCACAGCACCTGGATTAAGTGGACTTGAAGCCACCCAAGTTCCCAAAGCCTCCCTGATATGTTGTGAACACAGAAAGGCTAGCCAAAGGGAAAAACCCAATTAGTCCACACATTTGTTGTTGATGTCAAGCTTTGAGTAATGAACCATGTGATCTTGGGATATTTCCAAAAATGCTTTGGCCAAGCATTTCATATCCACTGTCCATGCCCTGCCAGAACACTGCCTTTCATGTAGCACCACCAAGAGTTGAGGTCAAGTAGTTTCATCCCACATGCTGTTTCACTATCATCTGCCATAGACCAAGTCTGGTAAGTACTTCCTCAGGACTGTCAGCTTGTTTAGTGATGGTGCTACTAGCCACAAATGGTGATGGGCATGGAACTTCTATCCAGAATACATTCTATGTCCTTGCTATTCTCAGAACTTCTTCCACTATTACAACATTGAAGAACATTGGCTCATCAACTGAGAGAGACTCATTAGCCGCTTTCAGGTGGAATCGCCTGGAGAATGCAGTTCCGGAGCAGGCTGAAAGTGTCTGTGAATAGACTTTCAGGTGTCAGCACTGAAGGAGGTGTTCTGCCATCTGCAAGGTCTGGAGCAGGGAGAGGGACCACAGAGCAAACGCCGGCTCAGGGGCAGCAGTCTGACAGCTCGCCTTCCTGCTGCCTGACAGCTCATCTCTCTGCTGCCTGATAGTCCCCTCCTTGCTGCCTGAAGCCCCTCAGCGGGGGAGTACGAGGCTGGAGCGGCCGGGGTGGGGGAGGGGAGTACAGGGCTGGGGCAGCCGGGGTGGAGGAGGGGAGTATGGGGCTGGGGTGGCCGGTAGGGGAGAATGGGGCTGGGGGAGAGAACAGGGCTGGGACGGCAGAAGGGGGACTACGGGGCTTACGCACGCACACAAAATCCCACTAAATTTAAACGGTGAGAGCTTTCAATAAGTCAGGATTCTCACCGTTTAAATTTAGCAGGATTTTGTGTGTGTGCGTAAGCCCCGTAGTCCCCCTTCTGCTGCCCAGTCCCATAGTGCCATTCAGGGGGTCTGTCATGCAGCGGGGAGGGTAGGTTTCGGCAGCAGGGAGGGTAGGTTTCGGCAGCGGGTCTCCAGCTGACTGTCAACAGCCTTCCCGCTGCTAGGCACCTGAAAGCTGCTAGCAGCTTTGCCTGGTGCTTTCAGGTGCAACGGGGGATTCTTGGAGCAGGATATTATACCTACAGGAGAAGGGTTTGGTAGGTAAACCTCTTGGCCGGCTTCTCCACTGTCAGGTGGCCACCTGACAGCAGCATAGGAGTACAGTAGGTTGCTTTACAGTCAGGTATTGTGGCCACTTGAAAGTGGCTAGTGGTGCTAATTAAAAGGAGATTTTATTGTCCATATTTGGCCAGATGCCATGAGACTCATGCAACTGTTTGCCATAGTGCTCTTGCTACTTGTGAATTTATCCTACTAGTCAGATAGGATGATGAGCCATTGTGATGCTCTGTATGAATCACTGGCAGGGATCACCTATCAAGGGATGGTCTTGTCTAATTTTGTCCATCTACACCATAGATCTTGTTGAACTCTTGGTGGTGCATTTAGTAATAAATCATTAAGAAATTTGAAGGAAAATTTTTAATTCACTATGATGTTTACTTGTAACATTGTTTGCACTAAAGGCCAAAAAATAAGCTCCTTGTTGCAGCTCTTTTAAGGCCTTCAGAATGCGTGCTTGCTCCACTAATTTCTAGCATTTTTAGGAAGGAATTCAAATAAAGATGATTCTGATCGAAGAAATTTTATGAAGAATCAGTGAATTTAAACATTATGGGCAGTTATTTATGTTTCGGTGCTTGTTATTATATTTGTGTTCAATTTTAGTTGTTGATTGTATATTAATTTTCTTTAACTAATCTTTTTATACATTTGGAGTAATATTTTCAAAATGAAGCCAAACTCCAAAAGCAAATTCACTGCAAATTTTATGTATTTGAGTAATTTATAAATTAATGCATTGATTCTCTTTTGCTTTTAGGAAACATTTGATAGAGCAAAAGCATGGGTTAAAGAACTACAGAGACAAGCCAGCCCTAATATAGTGATAGCGTTGGCTGGAAATAAAGCTGATCTGGCGGATAAACGAATGGTGGAGTATGAGGTAATGATGTTTGACAACTTGTTCTTGTGCAGTGCACTTTGTGCTTTACATAGAATATCTAGGATTTCAGCCCCCCTCCACCAACCAGGATCAGGTGGAAAAAAAACATTAAGATAGTGGAGAATCCCAGAACATTGATCACAAATAAAGTTTTAGGCATTCTTTCGAGAGGTGTACTGAAGTATGAAAATGTAGTGTTTGGAAGTGTGGCATCTGGTATAGGGCTATAAATATTGTGAATTGCACAAATAGATGATATGGTATGAGAATTGTTGACAAAAGTCACAATGATTTGAAGATGCGATCCTTAGAATTCAGTACTTAGGGAGCTAATATAGCTGTATTTTGTGTGAGGGACTTGAGTATAGATTCAATGGATGTTACTGGTATGAAAGACATTGGTAAGCTGTGTTTTTTAATAATTATTCATTTTCATATTTTAGGTAAAATTAGTGATTTAGAATGTTCAAGTCATCTTTAAGTATGCTTAATTTTTGGCTCTACAGCTATTGTTTTGAGAAAGGGGTACACTGCTGCCTTGTGACTCCTGTGATTTGATCATGACCTCCAGTGCTGTCAGTGTGCAGTTAGCACATTCTTCCTGAGATCATGTGGATTTCCAATTTCCATCACATCAAAAAGATGAGGATTAATTGGCTACTGTAAATTGCTACCATTGTGTATGTGAGTGGCAGAATCAGTGTGGGTGAAATATTCTTGGGAATGTAGAGAGAATAAAATATGATTATTGTAATTTGATTGATATTTGGAATAGGCTAAGCACCAAGATTTTCATTTTCCTTCACTCAGGAAGCACAAACATATGCAGAAGACTGTGGCCTGCTCTTCATGGAGACCTCGGCAAAGACGGCCATGAACGTCAATGATATATTTCTCGCTATAGGTAGGGTTTTTGGATTATATTTCCAGTAGCATTTGCATCTGTTAAAGAATATAGTATGAAATCTAAATATAAATGTTTGCATTCATGGATAGATCTTGATTTGTTATGCAGGGGAATGATGGAATTACTCTATTCTGGGGCAGAAGTCCCACTTATCTAAAGTGTACTTGGATTACAGTGCTATATAGTTTCATCGAGGTAACAACATTTTTTTTACATGTATAGTTTTGATTCAGATTTTTGCCTTAGTTTGAATTATTTTTCAAATAGAATGATAAATTAAGCAGCCACACTTCCCAGAAACCAATGTTTTGTACTTCAAATCAAACACTCAATCTCTCTTTTTTAAAGTTTCCCCTATTCCCATCAACTCCCTCCAGATTTTACCACCTAACCACATTTATTCAAATAATAAATGGTGGCCAGTTAAGCTGACTCACATTTGAACAACTCTTCAATCATCCTTACCATACAGCATCATTTATTATATTTTCTCCCTCTTTGCTCCAACCTCAAAAAAATTGAATTCTTAACTGCTAACATTCATTCAACTTTGTTAATATTTCCACTTAACTACCTTCAGGCATTCTCAATTCTATCAGCAAGTTGACTGTATTGGATACCCAAGTTGAAATGATCAGTATATATCCAAAGAATACAAACGAGCGTAGTGCTTGAATATTCTGCAAAACATCGAATCATGGCACCATCACTTGCATGCTAACGGTAGTGATGTCTACACTCATTTGTCTGCATTAGGCTCATAGTCTTTCTGATGCATTATCCTAATGCCATTGAAAAGCAATATTTGTAATCTGTCTCAACACCACCTTTGGCAGTTTGCTCCAGATGACTACCACCTTCTGTAAAAATACCTAGCCCTAAGATGTCCTTTAAATGTCTTCCCTCTCAACTTAAGCTTGTGTCCTCTTGTTCTCCGCTCTCCTGCTCTGGGGAAAATATTCTATGTATGTCCTTTGAAATTGAACCTTTCACACACACACAAACCTCTTGTTCCAATGAGGATAAGCCTGGCCTATCAAATTTTTCCTTATAACTACAGACTTCCATTCCTGGTAACCTTCTGGTGAATTTCTTCTGCACTATTTCTAATGCTATTACATCTTGGTGGTGTAATGAAAAAAATTGTACACAATACTGTGTTTCAACAAGCAGACTTTCTAGGTTTAATCCCTCAGCATCCTGAAGGTGAATGTTTTCAGATATCCTCTGCATTGGGGTGGAAAGTGTTTTATTGATGCTATAATTTGTGCCCTTTGCCAAACCTCTTATCTCATTGAAAAAAAATTCATTGCCAAATTTTGTTCAGAAGGTATCAATGAATCCTTTTTTTGCTTTCAAGGTTCTTGAATGGAATAATTTTAGACAGCTTGAATAGCATTATTACACATAAAATTATAGTAAAGAGAGGGGCTTTATATGTTGTGTCAGGTGATGCACCACTTGACCTGCTGAGTTCCGCCAGCAAATTGTGTTTTGCTTCATATTTCTAGCATTTGCAGTCTCCTGTGGGTCTCATATGAATTATTTGATTTCTGTTGCAGGCTTTGAGTAACAAAAATGGAAAACCACATTCTTCAGTTTTGTTTCTTCATATGTTGCCCTAATTTTTCTTAAAAAATCATATATTTGAAAGAATAATTTGGGTTGGTATACTTTTCAACAAATTGTTTGTGGTTGTCAAAAGAAGACCTATGTAGATTTGTTTGGTAGTTGACCAGTTCATTTAATGCTCTTATCATTTGAACTAAAATAATACCATGTAGTGAATAGCGGCATGTAATGTCAAAATGCATATAGGACCAAATCGGATTCCTCATCTTTAATAAATGTTCGTATATTCATTATTGCTGTTAACTGAATAACAGGTAATGATGAGTCAGATTGTGGGATGGAGATCACGAATCTTGTTGTGTGGAGCCAAAATAAAAAAAACAAATCAGCAAGACCAAAGAGCTGAATGTGGACTTAAGGAAGGGGAAGCTGAAGCTGAGGAGTTTTCACTGACATTTACAAGTTTTCACTGACATTTTGGGAGCGGAGAGGGTTAGTAGCTTCAAGTCCCTTGGCATCCATGTATCAGAGGATTTCTCCTGAGGTTAGTACATTGATGCAACCATGAAGAAGGCACAAAAATGCCTCTACTTTCTAAGGTGTTTGAGAAGTTTCAGCATGTCGTTAAACATACTATTAAGCTTCTACAGCTATACTGAGGAAAGTATATGGAATAGTTGTGTCACAGCTTGTTTTGGAAACTTAAATGCCTTGAGATGCAGAAGACTGCAGAAAGTGCCAGACGTGGCTAAGTCCATCATATATCCTGTCCACTGAAGACATCAACGTGAAGGTCTTCCTTAAGAAGGCAGCCAACATCAGAAGAGATTCACATCACCCTAGCCTGTACCTTGTATTTATGTATGACAATAGACTTCATTCACTCATGGTCAATATGAACAGAGATGAATGATATTAACTTGATTCTGTATACCATGAGAACACCGAGCAGAGCATAAATATTCCTTGGAAGTTAGAATAATTCCCCGAAACTAGGGTTGGCTATTTCATGTAGTTATTAATATGTTCTATTCTTGTCTCCACAGCTAAGAAAATGCCAAAAAATGACCCTCAAAATCCAGCAACTGCTGCTAGAAATCGAGGGGTTAATCTTCAAGAAACGAATCAGCAGAGCCAACGGGGTTGCTGCGGCAATTAACAACTGTATTTGGGCCTCAAACAACATGAACAATTCCAAATATGGAGACTGGGGATTTAGCTTCCTTTTTGTATTATTAGCACACATTGCTGTGCTAATTCCTTTTATTCTCCACCTTGGACATCTGCATGAGTCATTTTTCTCACAGTTGACTATTGGTCTCTTCTCTATCCTGTAGAAAGTAAACAATGTAAATAATGTGATAAATCATGATGTAAAAGTTACTTACCTTTTATTTGCCACCAATTTCAATGAGGTTTTCATAATATATTTAACTTTGAGGGAAAATATTCCCCTTCTGTTACCTGATTTCCTCCCCAATCCCAAAGTCTTCCTGGTCAACTAATTTTAATACAATTTATGTACAATAAGAATATGGAATACTAAAGTTTTCTGTAATATTCTGCGTTAAATCTCCTTGTTTAGCCACATACTTTTACATATAGTTTTAGCTTGTGGTGGAGAGGAGGTATTTAAAAAAATGTATTGTAGCATAGCATTAATTAATCCAGTGCTAATTATGAGAATCTTTGAAAGGTGTGATAATCCTGATTACTTGGGCTCAGTGTTACAGAAGTTTGAGTTTTTGCTTTTGTAGCTTGAAAAACTTGGAAATGATTAATCCATTCTAATATACAGAAAATACTGTTAATTCAGTGAATGAACAAAAATATTGTTTGGATCAGAATTATTGATAACATGACATAAGGAAGTTACTGGGTAAATTGTTACAGATATGTTAAATATTTTCGTGCTGCTTTCAGTAATATTTTTGCTTTGCACATGTTACATCGCCTGAAACCATGAATATCCCTCTCTACAGGTCAGAAGTGCTTTGATATTTGGTCCACTTTGTATGGTCTGTTTACAGCATAGCAAAATTTGAGTGGATATTCAATATTCTTGCATAAAAAGAAAATATAGACTGTATCCAACTTTTCAAATTTACATTGATTGCAGGAATTTATTTAATATAGTATTGTAGGGGATGAGAGTGGCTTGAAACATTGTTAAAATTGATAAGCTGGAATGATGGCTCCTTTCATCTTTTATAAAATTTACAACTGCGAACAAAACAGTCCTTTGTACTTTCCCTAAACTGTCTCAAGGTTAAAAAAAAACCTTTTTTTTTGACCCAAAACCGATACTGGAAGTATAAATCTACTGCTACATTTGATGTTTCCTTGTTTCAAGAAAATGCATCAGACATGTAATTTCAGGAGTATAAAAATACAGGATGGTAGAAATGCTGATGCTCTTTTGTAGATCAATGAGATTGGCACAGAAAGGAGGAATCAACTTTCAAATCTTTTGAAAGCATCCTTTCCTGCCTGAATTGCTGCAGAAAAAAATAAGTTGTACATGAATGGATTTAGAACTACTGCAATGAGACCGCCGTTTAAAACCTGACACATTGTCATTTAACAGGAATAAAGTAAGATCAATGAAAAAGCCTCAGAGACTTGCAAAATTTTGAAACGTTATTTCTGAGTGATAAGATTTCTTCTTGAACAGTTATTCTGAAACAGAGTGCAAATTAAATTTTGGTGAATTGAGTTTTTAAATTACTGTATTTTATAAAAACCTACCAAGGAATGGGAGTTAGCTGTTTAACTTCTCAAGCCTGTTTAGTAAGATTAAGATTGACCCATAATCTCCTAATACGTTCAGTTAAAAATCTTTCATAAGACATAGGAACAGGAGTTAGACCTTCCGCCCAAGAAGCCTGCTCTGCTATTCACTCTCTGATTTTAAAAATTATTAATTGATCCAGCTTCAATGACAATTTGCAGAGGAAATCCAAACTTTTATCACCTTTTACATATAAAAATATTTATCGACTTCTGAAAAATATGGTTGTAATTGTTAGATTATGCCTCTCCAGTGAGGCAAAATATTTTTTTCTTTCTACCACATCAGTTTCCCTCAATATTTTGAAAACTTGAATCAATCTGCATGTAGCCTTAAAAATTGCAGGGAATACAGCTCTGGAATAAGTCAACTACTAATTTGACTTTTGGAGTTCAGGATCATTTTGACCACGTTAGTCAGAAATTATTTTCTAGAAGTCCATAATAATATCTTTAGATATTTTCTACATAACAACATCATCTCTTCCAAGAAATTTGGCCAACATTATCAGGAGTAACCTACTTCAAATCCAAGCTGGGCATCTGAAGAGCTAAATGTTTTCGAGCTGTGTTGGTCACTCTTTCCATATGACTGCAGCAAAAAGCATTAGTAGGTTGTTCTTTACAAGCTTTTCTATCTCATTCTTCCTAACTAACTAAGTGTAGTGCTATTTTTCAATTTAAAGTATCCATTTCTGAATCAAAGAAACTTTGGAAGATCATTGGAATATTTGCATTGTTCTTCTTCTTTCCTTGCAACTCTAGCTGAAAACTATGTGGTCCTGGAGATTTGACATTATTTCATATCTTTCTAATCCTAATATTATTTTATTAATATTTTATATTATTACTTAAGCTTGTGTGATTCCTTGGAAATAATTTTTTTTATTCCTTTTTTTTAATATAAATACGATGCATAATAATCATTCAATATGTCTACTATTTTCTAATCTTCATTTCTATCATACCTTGGTGACTGCCCAAGTTGTTCATTGCTCTCTTTTCCCCAATGGAAATAAAATGATTTTTGATAATATTTGCAAGTTTCTTTTCACAATACCTTTTTGTAGTAGTTGTTTTCTGTTACTTTGCATCTCTCTCAGTCACCAATATCTGTACCAGTTTTTCTCTTTATTAATACTTTTCATTTTTTGTCATAGCCTTGATTTTGTTTTGATGAAGATTTTTCACAAACTTAAATTTGACCTTTGAACATTACTTTCTGAACTTGCATTGTTTTATTTATGTACAATTGGGATCAGTTTATCAAGTACAATATCTCTGCAGTGTAGTTAATATTTCCTAAATTTCAAATTTTGGTATCGATGGGCACTGAATTAAACTTGATTGCACTATGATTTGCCATTAAACAGACATTTGCATACACACTTAACTAATCAGACTTGTATTGCTTAATCCAATATAGCTTGTTCCATTGATTATACAAGCTACTACTTAAGAAATATGCCACCTTTTCAAACTGGAGTGAAGTTGGTTACCTCTGTGAAACCTGAAAATCAATTTCTTTTTTCTTGTCTAAATTCTGCATTTTACTGCAATGGTTCTTAATCATGTTGGGGGGAGGTGGGGGGAGAGGAGAAGGTCAATGCACAATTCTAGTTAGAGTTTGAATTCCTTTTCTTTTGCTTAGTTCTATCCATAAAATAATTACTGCCTTTTATTACACTGTTATCCTTTTCCATCACTAATTTTATTCTTAATTATTAAGGTAATGCTACCTTGACAACAAATTATCCTATCTTGTCTGCAAATCTTGTGAGAGAGATGGTTAATTTGCAAGGGTTTTGTGCTCTTCAACTATAAATGAAGTTCCACCACAATTCAAAGATTCTATTTTGGTCATTTTGGATTTGGGAAGAGATAGCTGTTCGTTTCAGATGACCTTTGGTATGCATTTTGATCATTTCCTTTCAAATTTGACAAAATTGGATTATATCAATGCAGTTGTCTAATGTCTTTTGGAAATTCACTAATAATTTGGTGCTGACTGATCTGTAGTTCAAATTCATTTGCCTATCTCTTCAGGTAATGCCACTCTCCACTTTTGGCTATAGCTCACCCGGGACTCTACTCAGAGTTTACGGGGTCCTTTCCCAGTGAAGCAGTCAAGTTTTGGTTTCCTTCATACTTCTCTCCTACTGTCTACATAAAAATTTGTTATGTGAGGCAAAAAAAAACAAGGCTCTTACTTTAATGTGCCTTTGGCCCCCAGTGGGGGTGGAAGGGGCAAAGGGCCCCCACTGAGAATGGCTGTCCTATAGCAACACTAAATTTTAATGGCCTTGAATCTGCAGAGAGAATTCCAATGTGTTTCTCCTCCTTTTATGCAGAAACATACTAACTGATTATGCATCCAAATGACCCAATCTGATTATAAGATTATGGCCCTTCAATCTTAATTCCATTATCAGGGGAATCAGTTTCCAATTTTAAACATCAATTTACCATTAAATTTATTGTCTTTGAGGACAAATTTAATGATTCTGATGCTAGGAATCTAAATTGCAGTATTGTAACATAAGTAGAATTTCTGAGTTTTCTGTTTCTGTTTGTGTTAAGTTAGCTATGGAGGAGACATGTCTCAAGGCAGGATAAGAAACATTGAGAACCTGCTGGCAGTATCTGTGGATGGAGGTGAGCGGATTTGGATCGAATGTGAAGCTATATGATTAATTAGTGGTTACAAGTTTCAGATTTGTGCATGAAAAGGCAAATTCCTAATTGTGGAATTGCTCTGAGTACAAATCGTTGCCTGTGGAGCAGACGTTGTGCTCATGATAAGTTGTCATATTCAGGGAAACAGCATGGTGAAAATTTCAGAAAGGGATACTGTAGATATTTTTCAGTTTTGCAAAAGACCTGAAGTGTAGAAATGGTCTTGTGGATCACACCAATTAGGCGCTAAATTGAGAAACCTAGATGTATGACCAGATGTAGACTGCAGGGAGAGGAAATGGTCTCATTCTGTATCAAGAATATTAGGATTTTCTAATCATAGTCATAAGTGCTTTCTAAAGCACTTTTCAGTTGTGTGCCTCGAAAAGAGAAAAATTGAAATTGGGGAGGGAGTTTAACACCTTTCATTTGAATGTTTTCAATTTTGAAATGGTTACAATGTGATAGTTTGTTTTCAAGAGAAAGTTGATTTTTGCACAGTTGGTTTATTGAAAATTGAATTATCTATCTGTTACAAATAAAAAGGTGTCTTGTGCACTTTCCTCCCCCCCCCCCCCCGCTGTTTTCTCCCATCTTGTGCAATATATTTCCCCACCCTCAACTTCAGTGCAGGGAGGCAAGGGTGGATCTAATGTGACCACTATGTTGTTGAAGCATGTTGGTAGACTGAGATACCTGACTGGGCAGATTTATGTTTTATGCATTTTCTTATCAGCATGAAACCACTCACATAATGCTGTGACTGTTTCCTGGTTTGAGTTACAAAAAGTTTGTGTGGTAATTAGAACAATGATATTATTCATCTAATTGTTTGCATTATTGAATTTAAAGTTTCTTGTTCATATCAAATGCATACTTTTTAATGGTCAGTGTCATGGTTAAGCACAACGTTATTACAGTGCCAGTGAATTGGGTTGAATCCGTCGCTATCTATAAGGAGTTGTACATCCTCCCTGTGTCTGCGTGGGTTTCTCCTGGGTGCTGTATCTAAATAAAAAAAATATATAATTTTATTTCACTTAAGGACCGCATGCAGTGGTGGCTAGTTTATGAAATCTTCAAGGATAGTATGTAATTTAATTTTTTCCCAGAATTGTGAAGTGAAAAGATTATCTGCATCAGCAAATAGAATATTATTCTTTGTGGTTTTTTTAAAATTAAAATGAAAAGGATTGTTTTTCGGACACTGTTGGCATTAATCTAAAATGATGCATCAGGAAATTGTCAGGTTCAGGAGAACTGCCCTGCATATTTTTAAAAAAGGAACTGCTTTAAAGTCCTTTCTCTGATGTGCACTGTTGCTTGATTTTATCAGTATCTGTGATTGGATGCTCTTGGCACACAGTTGCGAGGGAGGCTTGTTATTCCTTATTGCATATGTAAATTGGGCTCATTGTGGTACACAGTATGATCAATTTAGCTCATGGTTACTCACTATTCAAGCTTGTGCACAAAGAATAACAAAATTGCTGGAGGATTATTCTATTTATAAAACTAGCTTGGCATCAATTTAAAAAAAAACAAAGTTAGTGGCATTGGTAGAGGAGCCAATATTCTCCCCCCCCCCCCACCCCCTGCCAAAGGTGGAAAAAAATTAATGTTGAAAACTTTCTTCAGTTTGTTCTCACAAAAATAGAGGATGTTTGTTAAAGTTATCATCTCTCATCCGAATGGAAATCAGTGCTGTATCTTGAGAACAATTTTAAAATAAACGCTATATACAATAATACACTATTACTCTCTTGAGTTCATTCCATGTGGAAATTATTTTGTCAAGATGATTTTGGTTGTCAGTTTTATTGCAGTAAATGTTGATCAAAAATGTGCAATAAGATGACTGTTTTGCTAATTACATCAAGGTTATGTTTAAAAGATAAATAAACTTGAACTAACTCCTATTAAACATTGTTTATTATTACTGATGATAGCTCGAGCAAAACTGCTGTTTCTTTCCTAGTCGCAGTTCTATATTAAATGAGAAGCTGAATGCAACTTCAATTTTAGGCTTCTAATTGAATGTAATGATCTTTTCATTAATATCATTCTTTCTGCTTTCTAACAGTTCATCCAATACAAATGAATTGTTTTAAAGTCAATAGATTATTCAAATGGGGTTATAGCCTACCTTTCCCCCACGCTAGTGTAACCTCCTTCTTTCTCTTTCCGTCAGCCGTACCCTCATGCCTCCAGCTCCCCACCCCCTTTTCCTTCCTCTGATCATAAATCATCTTTTATCAGCCCTCTACCCCCTCCACTTACTACCTCTTAGCTTTCTTCCCCCTCCCGCTGGCATTCATCTATCACTTGCAAGCCTGTGATCCTCCCTCCACCTTATTTCTGGCTTTTGCCCCATCTTTGATATCCCAATAAAGGATCGTAGCTGCTGTTTTGGAGGCAAAGGATTAGCAAAATAAAAGGTTCACGAGAATGTTGACAGGATTTCAGGGTCTGAGTTACAGGGAAAGGTTGTGCAGACTGGGGCTTTTTTCTCTGGAGCGTAGAAGACTGAGAGGGGACTTGATAGAGGAGTTTAAGATTTTAAAAGGGACAGACAGAGTAAATGTGGATAGGCTTTTTCAATTAAGAAAGGGGGAGATTCAAACTAGAGGGCATGGTTTAAGATTGAAGGGGGAAAATTATAAGGGGAACATGAGGTGAAATTTCTTTACGCAGAGGGTGGTGGGGATGTGGAATGAGCTTCCGGCAGACGTGGTCGAGGCGGGATCATTGGTTACATTTAAGGAAAGACTGGATCGTTACATGGATAGGAGGGGACTGGAGGGTGGGGATTTGCTACGGCATGGACTAGTAGGGCCGAACTGGCCTGTTCTGTGCTGTAAGTGGTTATATGGTTAAATGGTTAACCAGTTAAAAATCTTTGATAATGATGGTGGATGGGTGAATGGTACTCAGGTTGGCAAAACTTGCTGCTCTTCTTCGAATGTATGAACTCTGACGATGTGGATAGACCCAGAATCTATTCCATGTCCTCAATAATTGATAAACTGTGGGAGCCTATTGAGAAGATTTCCCAATTTTCTTTTGATGTTGAAAACTATTAGATTGTGAGGTCCAGGATTTTGACCCAGTGATTAAAAATTTCAAGATGTATTTCCAAATCATGAAACATAAAGACTTTGAGGTGAAATTGTGTATGATTAATTCCTATATGCCTACTACTCCCATCCTCTTGGATGTTTTAAATTTTTAAGAACCTTTTGTGAAAGGTTGATCTTGTTGAAATCCTTAGCCCACTTTGTGAAATAGTGGAGGATTTACATATGTAAAGTGGTTGAATGGGATATTGATTCTCTTGCACCTAGGAACTTAAACCCTTCCTCCAACCTCTTGCCTTCCTGATTTTTTTTTCATCACAATCTTTCTATTCTACTCACTTTGAACTTGAATCATTTAGTTCACAAAGGGTCAAGCTGCATATTCCTATTAAATATGGTTTTGAACATGGCACTGTTAAACTTGGTAAACTAAACCCCTACCTAACAACATCCAGCTCTCTTGTTACCTTACACATCCAATGACCCCACTACTGAACATTCTCAACTTGTGCAAAGACACTATCAGGATTGGTTGGGTTGAGTGTAATACACTAAAGTGCTGGAGAGTCTCAGCAGACTCATTATCTTGTCATTTTCAGTTTGTTCTTGGCCCAAGTACTTTCTTTCCTTTCATCTAAATGTGGAACTTTTCAGTGTCCTCGACTGTTGAAAAACAGTCAAGGACACTTTACTGTGGGGTACTCAGTTCTGTATCTTCTAGAACTGCCTTAAGGGCATTGCTTAGTGGACTATGACCATACCCATTTTCATCTAAGATTATAGTTTTCCTGGTTTAACCTGTTCTTGGCTAAAAGGTATTGTCATGAGAGTAGCCAATAGCTGTGTCTGGATTTTTGGATTGATGAATGTTTTTTTATATTCAGGTCCACTTTTTGACATTTCAATAAGAGTTCCTAATTTTGTCTTTAATTGGAAAATTTTATTAACCTTCCTTCCATTTTAAAAATCTTTTAACAAGGAACACCTGAGACTTCCTTCTCTGAGTTCTCCCTATTTCTATAAATGGGTCACTGACCTGGGCTTCAAGATCTGAATGTGTAATTGGATCCTGGATTTCCTCACCTCCAGACCACAATCTGAGGATTCTCCACCATCTCTATCAGTACCAAAACACCACAGAGATGTGTTCTAGTGGTTCGGTAGAACAAAGACACCATCTACAAATTCACTGACGATATCATGGTAGTTGGTTGTATAAAAAGGGGCAATGATTCAGCATACAGGAGGGAGTTTGAAAACTTGGCTGAATGGTGCACTGACAACATCACACTCAATGTCAGCAAAACCAAGGAGCTGATTGTTGACCTCAGGAAGGGAAAACCTAAAGTGTACAATCCAATGATCATTGGGAGATCAGAGGTGGAGAGAGTGAGGAAATTTAAGTTCTTGGGAGTCTCTATGTCAGAGGATTTTTCCTGGACCTAAAACATAAACATCATCTTGAAGAAAGCACATCAGCGGCTCTGAGTTTGCAGAGGTTTGGCACTACATCGGAAACCCTGGCAAATTTTTACATCTGTGTGGTGGAAAGTGTGCTGACTAGCACTCAGTCTGGTATGGGGTCACCAATACCCCTGAGTGGAAAGCCTTGCAAAAGGTAGTCAACACAGCCCAGGACATTACAAGCAAAACCCTTCCTACTATCTACTCAGCAACCACTCATCTATGCTTTCTCTTACTTTAGGCATTTTTAAAAGGAAAAAAAGAACTGAGATGCATTTGGTTTCTGAACACTGTTTTGAACACTTTTTGTCATTTAAAGTAAAAGCATGAACAGGATAATTTTCTTTTGGTAAACTCATATTTACCAACTAATAATGTCTCAAGGTTAAAAGTTTATGGATTTTAAAAATCTACACCTTCAAAATTATTTGTTTTTACTAATCTCTGGCAATTTCAAGTTGCAATTCTTAATTTCTAAGGATTGGCATTTATAGTACATTAATTCACCATAGAAGTTAATAATCCCAAGATCGTGTTATATGGCGAGCTCTCCACTGGCCACCGTGACAGAGGTGCACCAAAGAAAAGGTACAAGGACTGCCTAAAGAAATCTCTTGGTGCCTGCCACATTGACCACCGCCAGTGGGCTGATATCGCCTCAAACTGTGCATCTTGGCGCCTCACAGTTTGGCGGGCAGCAACCTCCTTTGAAGAAGACCGCAGAGCCCACCTCACTGACAAAAGGCAAAGGAGGAAAAACCCAACACCCAACCCCAACCAACCAATTTTCCCCTGCAGCCGCTGCAACCGTGTCTGCCTGTCCCGCATCGGACTTGTCAGCCACAAACGAGCCTGCAGCTGACGTGGACTTTTTACCCCCTCCATAAATCTTCGTCCGCGAAGCCAAGCCAAAGAAGTTTTAGCACATTATTAAAGGTTAGTAGGATTGAACAGGACAGGAGATTCAGCCTATAGGAGGGAGATTGAAAACTTGGCTGAAGGGTGCATTGACAACAACCTTGCACTCAATGTCAACAAAACCAAGGAGCTGAGTGTTGACTTCAGGAAGGAAAGACCTAAAGTGTACAGCTGTAGATGCTTTTTAAAAAAAAAAGGCCTGAAAGCCTACACAGCCCAGGGAATTTTTTGTCTGTGCTGCCAAATTTAAACCCAATTAACCTACAACTCCTGGTACATTTCGAATGGTGGGAGGAAACCGGAGCCCCAGGGGAAAACCTACACACACGTGGCGAATGTATAAAACTCCTTACAGACAGTGCAGGATTTGAACCCTGGTCCCGATCACTGGCACTGTAAAGGCGTTGCGCTAACTGCTATGTCAACTGTGCCACCCAGAACAATTCTAATGCCACTACCACTACGAAAGTACTGTGACAGACCACTCAGCTAAAAGGTAAAATGTAACTATAGTATTGAGTTGTTAATTCATTTAAATATCTTTAGTCCTATATAAACACAAACAAATTCATTTTATGAATAGTCAACTGTGAATATATACATAATATGAAAAACAGCATTTTAACTTTGTTTTTTCAGATATGTTGCTTCTCCTACAGCCATGTGTGCCTGCGGGAATCATATTAGATGATACAGAAGCGAGATATTTTGTGCATCCATAAAATTTGTTGCCAAATCCAGGTTAGTGATCACTTTATGGAATATTTGCAGAGCTTTTCTTTCAATTGAACAAATATTATTTTGCATCACTTTGTTGTGGGGAAACTAGGTTACTTCAACTCTGGCTTGTGAGGGAGGATTGGGGCACCAGTTGTGTGTGGGAGGTCTCGTGCAGCTCAAATTCTGTGACTGATGCGGTCTCCCACATTCTTAGTTTCCTGGTTCACTCTCAGGATTTACCTCCAACATGCTTTTGAGCAATCTCCTGGTGGTGATTAGCAAATGGAGAGAGACATCATTTACTGCTTTTAGGTAAGAATCCTAGATTTTTTATAATAAATTTGCTGATGTCTTGACTGTGCTACAGATGGTCCTATTTGAAATCCTTTACACAGCAAACAACTAGAATATATCAAATTGTCTACATCAAGGGTAGGCAACCTTTTTTAAAACTCACATACCACTTTAAGAATCCCTATGCCATCGGTGCTCTGTGATTAGTAAGGGATTGCCTAAGGTGATATGTGAGTGGGAAGGGAAGGTTGAGAATCATTGCTCGAGACCCAATTGTTACTGAAATATTTTGCTTCAGAAAAATTGTCATTGGCCCATTTCCTTTGGAGTTATGAAACCATGCACATAACAAGTCAATTAGGTACGATTAAAATAGTGGTTTTCAAACTTCTTTCCACTCATCTTAAGCAATCCCTTACTAATCACAGAGCACCTATGGCAGAGGGAATACTTATTTCTATTATCTAAATCTTATTGAGTTCTTTAAAAAAAATTCCCCAAACCCTTAAGTCAATGTTAGTTATGTAAATCATAAGTTTACAAAACATAAACATCCATAAAATAGAAACAAACATCGCAGCAAAAAATATCAATAGCCTTGTGTCTATTTGGACCTCTAATAATAGAAAAAAACCAGCCATTCATTAATATGGTTCACCACAACATCCACCACTATTCCCCCTCTCCAGAAACCTAGATCTTTGCTCCATTTTTGTGTATAGATGTCCAATTTATCAAACTGTTTGTGCATTCAAATGCTGCGACGCTGGCCATTTCTGAGGCCCATTACTGAAATGATGGTTCCCTCAAATTCTTCCAACCTCTAAATATAATTTGTCTTACTACCATTATGCTTGTCTGAATCCAATTTTGAGAGTATTTATCCCCAAATAACCCACAACAAAGAATGAGGAGCAAAAAGGAATTTGAAAACTTGAAACTTCACCAATGTACTTGTGTACCATGATCCAAAGTTCTCAAATTCTGGGACAAGACCAAAGCGCATGTACCAAGTCCCCTTTATTCGCCACACAGTGTAGCATTCGGGTATTTTTCAACCCTCATCTATATAACCTTGCTAGACTCCAATAAAAACAGTGCAGAATCTTGAATTATTCCAGAACAAATACATATACAATATAATTGGATGAGATCTTGCCCAGAGGTAACTTGATAGACAAACACCATAATTGAGGGATAGGAGGAAGAGCAGAACACTCAATATGATACCAAGGAGCCATTCTCTCCAGAGGGAGAGACCAATGTGCTAAATGCTTAAGAGTAAAAACATAATAATAGGACATTATTAACTTTAGCAAACCTCAGCCGCCCTTTCAACTGGCAATTGTAATTTATCAAGTTTCAAGCCTGGGCATTTACCATTCCAAATAAAACCCTTAATTATTTTATCAAACTGCTTAAAATATTTTAAAAGTGTCTGCACTGGTAATGATTGGAACAGGTAATTAACCTTTGGAATACTATTCATCTTCAAGGCATTTACCATTTACTTTTCCTGACATTGACCATTTACTTTTCCTGACATTGACCAGTACAATGATGACCATCTATCAACATCACATGAAATTTTCTGCAATAATGGATCAAAATGTATCTTTACTAAATCCTCCAGTTGGGGGAAAAAAAATTAAAATTGGCCTGGGTGAAAAGCAGAAGCAGGGTGAGAATTCAGTCAATGGTAATTCTGATTTTGTCCAATTAACCTTATAACCTGAGAATCTAGAAAAAGACTTTATAATATTGGCACCGACCGACCAGGGTCTGACATAAATATCATCTGCATAAATCATCAGTTAATGAACCTGTAGGCCTAGGGAATACTTAAGGTGAAATGTGAGTTTTTATAGATGGTGACTATGCCCATCTATAGTCTACATTAAAGCTCTTGCCTTCCAATAGCTGGTTGTAGCAAACACTTACAAAAAAATGATCTCATTGTGCCCATTCTCTCTGTAATCACATTTCACCTGTCTTAGGCTTCTGTAATTATACATCCAGTTACACAACAGCTATAATTCAAAGTTGCCTTCGTTAACCTTTATTATCTCCTGCAGCTTTCTAAATGATTAGTGCTCCTTTTATTCTGGCATCTAACTTTACCCAAATTTAATTATTCCAGCATTTATATTTACATATTCAATTGCCAAGGCAATAAGCTTTTGATCTTTATTTTAACATGTAGTGCCCTCCATGTTTGGGACAAAGACTTTTTTTTCCCCTTCATTTGCCCCTCTGCTCCAGAGTTTTAAATTTGTAATCGAACAATTCACGTGATTAAAATGAACATTCCAGATTTTATTCAGGGGTATGACCATCTGGAATTACAGCACTTTTTATATAGGTCTCCATTTCAGGGCACTATAATATTTGGGACATTTGGCTTCACAGGTATGTTTAATTGCTTCATTGGTGCAGTAGAAGAGAACTAAGCTTACTTAAAGCTTTTGATCACTTTTGGAGTCTGTAGCTGCCATTTTTCAACACGAGAACCAAAGTTGTGCCAATGAAAGAAGCCATTAAAAGGTATAAAAGCTGTAAGAGACATTGTCCAGACCTTAGGAGTTCCAAAATTAACAATTTGGAACATCATTAAAAAGAGTGTACTGATGAGCTCAGTAATTGCAAAGGGTCTGGTATTTCCAAGGAAGACTTCCACTGTTGATGACAGAATTCTCATCATAATGAAGAAAAATCCCCAAAACGCCTGTCTGACAAATAAGAAAAACCCTTCAGAAGGCAGGTGTGGATGTGTCAATGACGACTATCTGCAGAAGACTTCACAAACAGAAATACAGAAGCTGTACTGCAAGATGCAAACCACTAGATAGTAACAGAAACCGGATGGCCAGATTAGTTTGCCAAAAAGTATCTAAAAGAGCCCACAGAATTCTGGAAAAAGACCTTGTGAACAGATAAGATCAAGGTTAACCTGTGTCAAAGCGATGGCAAGAGCAAAGTGGCAAGATCCATCTGTGGAAGTGTGGTGAGGGTGCTATGGCTTGGATATGTATGTATGGCTGCCACAGATTCTGGCACACTTATTTTCATTGATGATGAAACTGCTGATGGCAATTTAAAATAAATTCTTAGGTGTACAGAAACATCTTATTTGCTCAAGTTCAAGCAAATGTCTCCAAATCCATTGGATGTCACTTAATCCTACAGCAAGACAATGATGCCAAACCTATTGCTAAAAACTGGAAATTCTTGAATGGCCAAGTCTGTCAGCCTGCTTAAATCCAATTGAGCATGATTTCCATATGCTGAAGAAAAATGTAAGGGGACAAATGCCCGAGACAAACAGGAGCTGAAGATAACTGCAGTAGAGGCCTGGCAGAGCATCACCATAGAAGATAGGCAACAAAGTACTAAACAGGACTAATTTAATATACCTATCAGTCCCAAATATTATGGTGCCCTGAAATGAGGGAATATACATTAAAAAGTGCAGTAATTTCTACATGGTCAAACCAAAATGTGTACAAATAACCTTGAATAAAATCTGGAATGTGCACTTTAATCATGTGAATTGTTTGATTACAAATTAAAAATTGTGGAGCACAAGGCCAAATAAAGGAAAAAAAGTGTCTTTGTCCCAAACATTATGGAGGGCACTGAATGTGCCTTTATAATTTTTGTTAAAACATTCCTGTGAAGACGCTTGACCTTTTAATAAAAGCATAATGTAAAGTTTCTGTAATTCAAACTCTTCCTTAATTTTAAGGAATGGCAAGTTTGCTTTAATACTCAGCCAAGTGGGAAATATGAGAGTCCTTTATCATTCCTTGCTAACAGCCCTCACAGCGAAGTTTCCAGTTCTAACAGCCCTCACAGTAAGTTTCCAGTTGTCTCTGATACTCCTTCCAACTATCATGTACTTGTCACCCCTCATCCATTGGCTCTTGTTCAATATGCCACTTTGATAATTTGATGGTTAAGGTTTAAAATTACAGGAACCTTATTCACTGAAAGTTGACAAGTCAAAAGTAATGCCACTGATGCCATTAAATAATTAAATAGTTAAGGTAAAAATGATGGCTATTGTAAAAACTATAGGAAGGACATCAGCCAATTTACTAAAGGAGATTTCCCACAAGATAAAATTCACAATCTAACTTGCAGTGTATATAAATACGTTAACATTTTGTACAATTTCTTACAAAACATTAAAAAGGACTTGATTAGCTTATGAAAAGTGCTTTTTGGAGCAATTGGAATAGGTTAATTTCAGATTCCCTTGGCTAAGGATGGGGAAAATGTCAACAAAATGACATTTTTCACTGCTTCTTAAGAAAGTAGAATACTGAAAAAACAGGGATTTTGTTTTTGAAAATCCTATCTCCTTAAATATCCATATTTACAAAGTTTGTCAAGATTACCACAAATTTGAAAGTAGCCAGATTCATCAAATAAGGTTGGCAAACTTACAGGATTCTGTCCATGTTTCTGAAGATGAAAACAAACAGGAGTTTTAAAATAGCGAGTTTCACATGAATAAGGACAATATTCAGATTTTCATTGCGAAATTTATTCCAGGCAAAATCTCCATTTGAAAGGTACTTGAACCTTTGCAAATGTCGCATTGTATGTCAACTTTGATTAGATTTATTCTCCACATAGCTTTAAAAAATAATGGCTTTAAAAAAAAGAGCACAAAGGTGATTTAACTGGTCTGCACCAATATGCAGGTCGACTAACAGGACCAATGAATGCATTAAATGTATTTATATTGTTTAAAAATAAATTGTATTCCTACAGTTTTGTCCAGCTTTGAAAACACATCCCTATGCTGATTGTATTCAAACTCATTGTGCATCAAAGCTGATGCTCCTGATGTCCAACATGACAAACGTTTTTATTCATGATCTTCATTTTCATCAAGCTGTGAATGGTAAATACTCTGGTTGCGCCTCTTAATTAGTTTTATTCCACTGCTTCCGTTTTCATGCTCGTTACTATTTCTTTTCACAGCCTTTGTGCGTGTGCTCTTTCCTTCTCCCTCAGTCATGCTGCTATCTCCCGATCTGTCCAGTTCCTCATTTGCAGAGTCCTGTGTCTCATCAGATGACACGGTCATAGAATCAGGGAGATCCCTCACATCTGAGAAATTTGCTGACGAGTCTGTAAATGGATGATCTGGGGAGGGTTCTATGGAATGTGTGCTGAGTTCCCCATTATCATCAACATCATCCTCCAGTGTTATTTCATCTGGATTAATTGAGGAAGAGAGACCAGAGGTATCTGTGGTATAATCACTGGGCTCCTCTAGATTATCAGCACCATCCATGTCTTCGTCCTCTCCTTCCATGAGACCCTCATCTTCCATCTGTTTCACCTTGACATTCAGATCAGTGAGGCCAAAGGTGGCACAGAATTCTGTAGTCTGAGGGTTAATCAAATGGGTAGGTTCTCTTGATTTCTGTGGGCTTGCTGGATCATAAACAGGGACTGTAGGACTAAAATTATTCGGGATTTGGAGATCATGACCCTGCTCGTTCAACAGTTCTGCGATATCTTCTTCAGAAACACTGTAGTCCCATCTGCATCAATACAGAAATAATGAAAGCAGTTTGTTACATGCACAAAACTTACAATTAAAAACAGTGAAAGGATTAAATCCAAACCACAGAATATTACAGCATTGAAAAAAGGCCAATCGGCCCTTCTGGTCTGTGCCAACCAATAAAACTAGTTGCTTGTGACCCCATTTCTTTCCTGAACAATCCCATCTTTAATGCACTCCTTGCAAGTCTTTGTTCGTCCTCCACTTTACTATCTGGTCTAACACTCTGGTTCCTCATCCCCTGCAGATCTATTGTTTGTCTGGAAGATTATGTATAGAGCCATCAAGTTCTACAACATGGAAATAAGTCCTTCAGTCCAACTTGTCTATGCTCACCAAGCTAGTACCGTAAATGTGCACATGTGTACACACAGGCCTTTGAAAACACAACTGCATAAATAATCAGACTCCTCACATTTACATTGGGAGAGATTACATTAATCATTCACCAAGCAGCAGTCGGCTCCAATCAAATGGTAGAATGTAGATGATGTTGGTGCACATACCAGGCCTATGATTTTAAGGAGTTAAAAGGTGAGGAACACACTTGTTCATCTGGTAAGTAATAATTCATAGATATTTCATATTTTGTAAATTTCATTTGTCCAGGCTTCCTATGATCCAACTCCAATTATCCAGAAATGGTCAGGACTGGGCCCATTTCAGATAAACGTTTTTTTGGTGATCTGGTCATTTAAAAAAAAATAGCCCAGTAGGAACAGCAAATCACTTGTAACAGTGTTTGAACAACAAACAACAAGGTAAGGCTTTTAAGTATTAAAATAATGTTTAATTCTCACAAAAAAAAAGCTGGCCCTCACCACTGATCACTGACACTTCCCCCCTGAGACTCTGCTCGTGCCGGGAGCCCAAGGATCCCACTCCTGCCTAAGAGCTTGAGGGCCTGCTGACGCAGCAGGGTACCCAAGGTCCGCTGCTTCTGTCACTGTCGGGGCCAGAAGTCCCTGGTCAGTTTGGCTCAGAAAATATTTTTGGATAAATGAAGATTTCTGATTTGCTTCAGATATCTTCATTTATCCAAAATTTTTTAAAAAATTGTATAACTGAGCATTTTGCAGTATCTGATTTCAGATAATCAGAGTTGTGCTGTATGATGGGATTTACAGTGAGCTCCATACTGTACGGGACAAAGACACTTTTTTCCTTTTTTTGTCTGTGCTCCAGTTTTAAATTTGTAATCAAGCAATTTGCATGTAATTAAAATGCACATTCCAAAGGTTATTTATATGTATTTTGGTTTGACCATGTAGAATTTACAGCACTTTTTATACATAGTCCCCTCATTTCAGGAAACCATAATGTTTGGGATATTTGGCTTGACAGGTGTTTGAATTCTCAGGTAAGTTTAATTGCTTCATCGGTGCAGGTATAAATGAGCTACACTTGCTTCTAAGCTTTTGATCATCTTCAGAGTCTGTAGTTGCCATTTTTCAACATGATGACCAGACATAGTCCAAACCTTGGGATTTCCAAAGATCAGAAACATTCTTCAAGAGGCAGGATATATCAATGACTACTGTCCACAGAAGACTTTCATGAATGGAAATAGAGAACCATGCAAACCATGACAATGGTGGTGTGCTTTGGATTTTGGGCAGCTTCTTTACGCCTCCACCCTTTGCTCGTGCTATTCTCTCTGATACAGGTTGGTCTCATCTTGTTCTCATCTGCCCACAAGACCTTTATTCCAGAATTCTGCAGGCTCTTTTTAAAACCTTCTTGACAAACTGTAATCTGGCCATCTTTTCTGTGGCTAACTATTGGTTGACATCTTGCAGTGTAGGCTCTTTATTTCTGTTCATGAAGTCTTCTGTGCACAGAATAGTAATTGACATATCCATACTTGCCTCCTGAAGAGATACATTTACAGATTTTTCTTCATTATGATGAGAATTCTTCTGTCATCAGCAGTGGAGGGTCTTCCTTGGAAAACCAGTCCCTTTGCGATTATTGAGCTCACCAGTAAGCTCTTTTTTCTAAATGATGTTCTAAGCTGTTAATTTTGGATATCCTAAGGTCTGGATCATGGTCTCTTACAGTTTTATTCTTTCTTTTAAGCCTTATAATGGCTCCTTTGACTTTCATTGGCACAACTCTGGTCCTCATTTTGAAAAATGGCAACTACAGACTCTGAAGATGATCAAAAGCTTAGAAGCAAGTCTAGCTCTCTTATACCTGCACCAATAAAGCAATTAAACATACCTGAGGAGCCAAATGTGACAAACTTTATGCTACCCTGAAATGGGGATTAAGTATTAAAAAGTGTTGGAATATCTACATGGTCAAACCAAATAACCTTGAATAAAAGCTTCACTTTAATTACATATGAATTGCTTGATTACAAATTCAAATCTGTGGAGCACAGGGGCAAATAAAGGGGAAAAAAAGTGTCTGTCATAAACATTATGGAGGCACTGTATTCTTTTGAGTGTGAATATCATAAATTGTTCTCAAATGTTCAGCTTTGAAACATGTAGATTTACAAACTAACTGATCTTTCACAAGCATTTATAAATGGGCTAGACTTACTTTGCAAACAGGCTGTTATTTTCTGGCATATTCCATGTTTTTGGTGTGACATTAATTAAGTCATTAGTTGCTTTCAGAATGGCCAGCCATTCAGAATCATACTCAAAGTGCTCAGAAGCATTTGGGTCATGCTCTATTTCCACGATCTAATCAAAAGATGACAAAGGAAAATTACTGAAGATGCAAACTGAATTGTAAACCACCAAGCCAAATACTCATATTTACATGAGAATGCAACTTAAAATGTTAAATTCTAGACCAGTGTTTCTCAACCTTTCTCTTTCCACTCACATACCACTTTAAGTATTCCCTATGCCATAGGTGCTCTATGATTATTAAGGGATTGCTTAAGGTGGTATGTGGGTGGAAAGAAAAAGGTTGAGAACCACTGTTCTAAATAATGTCATTTGAAGGCAGTATTTTTAGAATATTAAGTTGTTTTACAAAAATAACAGAATATGTTGAGCTGACTTCCAGCTGAGAATGATCTGGGTCTCAATACATCCCATAAAAAGCACATGCACACCTGACCTCCTGCTTCACAGTTGGCCTTTCTGGTCATCCCAGTGGTGGAGCACTGACTTGAAGAGCGTCCAGCTATAAAGTGAATCAAGGGTTTCAGCTTTACACCAGGGATAGCTGCACTCATGAAGTCACTGATTATATTGAGAAGACTGCATGCTTTGGCAGTTAGCATTAACATTAATTATTACTAATAATTCAAGATATTTTGATATTTTAAATTAAATATATTTGAAAAGGGTTTAAATGATTAAAAGACATTGAAAATCGATTTAAAAGTCTTCACCAAAGACAAGCTATGTTAAGGATATATTACAGATTTCACTGCCTGGAGTCTGTTCCACCTTGTGGGACATCTTTTAGTTGTTAAGTTTAACTTATCAGGCCTTCTGCATCAGCATAAATTAAGGTTAGAGACTGGACAGTGCAGGAGAACACTCTAAGCAGCATGTCGAGTCCAGCAAAATCTTTGACATCATCAACTGAATTTCAGTTTACATCTGGCACCTTGCCCAAGGGTGCATAATGAATACTTGAATTTACCCATGCTTTTAAAATGGCAATAAAAGAGAAAGGTGTATGTGTCTGTTAGGTGGTTGTTTCAATCCTTTACATCTTAGGCAGACTGAAAATTAAAATAGTGCTGTAAAATACCTGTAGAAAATCTCTGTGAGGGAGACATTTATCCAGAGCCAAAAATTTTGTTGCCTTTGGAAGCTGCTCACCATCAGTCTTCTGCAAAAAAAACCCAAGAAAATAACATCCAACTTCTTGACAATGGTGTACCATAGTGGAGGCCAATCATCAACATCTTGGGAAGTCACCATTTACCAGAACCTCAAATAGACCAGCCTGCATTAATACCTTAGTTTCAAGAGGACATCAGAGATGATTCTCCTGTAGCATGTCTTTGACCATCTGAAATCTCAAATTCCATTACGAGGCACAAACTGGGTGGGTGTCTAATGGAATACTTCCCACTTGCCTGAATAAGTGCAACTCCAACAACTCTTGAAGCTCATCAACATTCAAGATTATGTAGTCCATGGATTGGATTGCCATCAGCCACCCTCCACTAGTTGTATACAATGGCTACAATATGTACCATCAACCAAATGATCTGGTGAAAATTAAAGGCAGGAGATACAATTCCAAATCAACATGCTACTTGGGAGTCAAATCTGCAGGTGATGGTGTTTCCATGTTCCCTGAGCTTTAGGGAATATTTGTAAAATAATCTGTTAAATTGGGTCAATGGAAACTTTAACAAATTTACATTATAACTTGGTTCTATCTAATTTTCTATTGATTAATAACTTATTGTGTATTTGTAATTAATAGTATCTAGAACAGCAATAGTTTAGCTTAACTGGGAGGCTTAACAAATTCATCTACTGTTAGGACAAACTAGGTAATAAAAGCAGATTTTTTTTTCAGAATTTACAAAACACTGAATTCATAAAGTTGGATGGCACAATTAATGAAGTGGCTAATTACAGCATCAACAACAACAGGTTCAAATCTGGCGCTGACTGTAAGGAGTTTGTACATTCTTCCCATGAGTTCATGGGTTTCCTCTTGGTGCTCCTGTTTTCTACCACCTTCCAAAAATGTGTGGTATTTCTAGGTTAATTAGTATATTTGGGTGGGACAGGCTTATGGGTGGAAGTACCTGTTGCCATGCTGAATGTCTAAATTTAAAAAAAATTAAATTATTACATAAAGTTACCTATATTATGGAAGACAAATTACAACAACATCCTGAAAAATACCGTACAAAGGAGTAACCTATTATTGACACAATTACATGTTGCCTTCATTTCTGCAGGAAACTTAAGGATGATAATTTTCTTAGCACATATTACCATAGCCACAGTTAAGACTCTATTGTTTTCTCCAATTGTTTGATTCAGGTTTCCCATTCACCAAACATGCAAATGCTACATGAAACACTGAATTTTCTTATATACACAATACATAGCTGGTTACATTGTTAGCAGGCATGTTACTTTTTGCTAATATTATAATAATTATTCATTTCTGTTGTAAGTGAATTTCAAGCAAGAAAATATCTACTCTACTCCTCTTACCGTATGCTGCATCAATGCTGCAAATTTCACATGAAGGTGTGCAGCAAACCAATAGGAAGGCCTGAGGTGCTGCAGAAGCTCTGTAGCTGCAGGACTCCCCAATGTGTTTGATTCTACCTCTGGGCGGAAAAAAGCCTTCATCTTGAGAAGCTGTTTTTTGTTGCCATAGTGATAGATACCTCGTGGCCAGTCATGGGACAGAAAAATGTCCATAGGTTGTTTTAACTGCAAATAAAAGGAATAATATTGAGAAGAGTACTGAAACTAATTACCACAAAGCATTTGGATTAGATGGAGGGGTTTTGTCAAAATAAGCAAGTTACCATCGATTCATTTTTTTTGACTAAATAGCTTGACGGTTCTTATTCCAAAAAACAAATGTTTATATAGCAATTTTTTTTGGATAGCTTGATTATTTAGAATTGAGGGATGGCAGTACTAATACTCAGAAGCCAGATGTTGAAGACTGCAGGTGCCAAGGAAGCTCCAGCCGAGAAGAGGCTCTGAAAGAATTCTGAAGGAAAGAAAATTACAGCAGTGGACAAGTTGAGCCAGGTCTGAGCCACAGGTTGGGGAAATTCCTCTTTGTCGGGTTGCCGCATGGAATGCAAGCAACTAAATGTAGCTACTTGTAACAGGCTCCAGTGGCCAAAGGCCTCATGGCAGGTAATAGGCAACTGGCTTCAGGAATTCAGGAATTGGGCCCACGATATGTGAAAGTGTGACGGTGAGCTGGCCTCCTGTGGTGATGGCTTCTTACCGATTCAGGGACGTGGACCCTCAAGCTCAGGTTCACCACTGTACAATGGGCTGTATGGTAAGCACCAAAGGTGGTGACGTTGTAGGAGGCAGCAAGATCTGTGGCCACCGATTCTGAAGGAATTCTCTTTTTTTTTTGTTTTAATAATGGTGCTGAATTAATTGGTGGCTCCGTTTGCCTTTGCAGGGCAAGGGAAGATTTTTGTGCATCTTGTGTACGTGACATCAAATTGAATCTTGGAACACAGTCCCAGTCCAGGAAGGTTCCTCCTGGCAGGCAAGTAGTTAGTTTCATATTTGTATGCTGGAGTGCAACGCAACTGTCAAAGAAACAGAACTTCTCAAGGTTTACATATTGCTTATGAAATGAATGGAAAGTTTTCTGTTTTATTTAAGATGACACTTATTTATTCACTTTGCTACAGGATGTCACTGGGCCCTTCAAGGGTGTGTCTGCTGAATTAGTTGCAATTTTATATGATAAAATTCTATCTAAAACAGACCATTTGTTGAGGTAAGAATAACTACCACCCTGAAATAAAGCTCGAGGGTCAATTCAGTATGGCTACATGAACCTCATGCTAAATATAATTTATTACGCAACATCAGACAAAGATAACAGTCAATTAAGACCACAGACCACAAGAGACAGGAGCAGAAATAGGCCGTTCAGTCCATTGAGTCTGCCCTGCCATTCAATAATAAGCTGATGCATTTTCCCACTCAGCCCCATTGCCTGACCTCCCCGTAACCTTTGATGCCCTGGCTAAACAAGAACCTTTCGATCTCTGCCTTAAATATAGCCATGACTTGGCCTCCACAACTGGCTGTGGCAACAAATTCCACAGATTTATCACCTTCTGGCTGAAGAAATTCCTTTCCATCTCTGTTCTAAGCGTAAGTTGTGCCCTCTTGTCCTAGACCTTTCCCCCATGGGAAACAACCTTTCTATATCTACTCTGCCATGTTTCATTGAGATTGCCCCCTCATTCTCTTAATGAGGAGAGCAGTCAAACACTCCTCGTATGATAATCCTTTCATTCCTGGAATCATCTCAGTGATCCTCCTTTGAACCCTCTCCAGTGTCAGCACATCCTTTCTGAAATGAGGAGCCGAATAACTGCTCACAATACTCCAAGTGAGGCCTTGTAAAGCCTCAACATCACATCCCTGCTCTTGTACTGTGTTACTCTTGAAAAGAATGACAACATTGCATTTGCCGACTTCACCATTGTCTCAATCTTCAAGTTATCCTCCATGAGGACTCCCAGGTCCTTTCGCTCCTGGGAATTTTAAATCTTCTCCCCATTTAAAAAAGTCAGCTCATTTATTTTTTCTACCAAAGTGCATGACCGTACACTTTCTGACATATTTAATTTCCCACCTCTGCCCATTCTCCTTATCTGTTTAAGACCTTCTGCAGCCTTCATGTTTCCTCCACCTATCTTCATATCATCTGCCATCTTGGCCAACAAACCATTCATTCCATAATCCAAATCATTAATAAAAACATAAAAAGAAGCAGCCCCAAAACTGCCCTGAGGAACACCACTAGCAACTGCAGCCAATTAGAATATGATCCGTGTTTTCCAACTCTCTGCTTCCTGCCCATCAGCCAATGCTCTCCCCACGCTACTATGTTTCTTGGGCTCAGCTATCAGGAGAGAATTAATGGAAGAAAAATCAACCTTAAAAATATTTAATTTACTCCCTATATTGGAACTTTTAACTCCTTGCCTAGGTTTAGTACCAGTGCCATTTGTTCCTTTGGATGGTTACTTATTTTGGCAATAAATGGGAAGATTCAACATTATTCAATTGCAGGTGTGCTAAATTGGAGTGGGAATCTTTTTGCTTACTTTTCCCATTAATGAGTCAAAAGCACTGAACAGGCCCAAATACTTAGAATAAACTTTCTGCCGCAAATATCCAATGTAATCAGGAGATTAAGGACACCTACAAATTGATCTTTGCAAGCATTTGGCATTGTGTTACAATTATGTCACCATCTATCAAACGGTGCAAAAGAAGCTAGGTCAAGAGAATGAAGTAAATAAAACCAGGAGAGTGAGTGTATTAACAACTCAAGTCACAATAACGATACTTACATTATTAATTTATCTTACCTGTTTCAGTTTGAAAACGTCGATATTTCTGACATGATAGGCGCTGCGCACAGTCTGCTGATTATATGGTGGATACTCAAAATGACCTGTAAATAAGAAAAAATTACTACTGACTCTTAATAAAAAATATGAACTAGGAGCAGGTGCAGGCCATCTGGGCCTTTGGCCTACTTCACTATTTAATAAGACCCTCTTTCCCCATAACCTTTAATTCCCTGACTATGCAAAAATCTGCCTGTCTTAAATATATTTAATAAGGCAGCCTTTACGGTTTCTTTGGGCAGAAAATTCCACAGATTAACCAGACTCTGGGAGATGCAGTTCCTTCTCATCTCCATACTAAATATATTCCCTGAATCTTGAAGTTATGCCCCCTCACTTTAGTCTCATCAGTTCTTACAAGATCCCATCCAATCCTTCTGAATGTCAGCGAATATAGTCACCGTCAACTCAACTCTTTTCAAAGGCTAACTCACTGCTCCCTGGAAAGCCTCCTCCGCACTGCCTCCAAAACCAATATTTATTTCTCAAGTAAGAAGGCCATAACTTCATTCAATTGTCCATATGTACTATGTACATTTGCAGCAGATCCTCCCTGCTTTTAAATCCAATCCCTGTACCAATGAATATACTATTTGTTTCTTGTCAATTCACCTAGTGTCACAATCACTCCATAGCAGATGTAATATTGCTGACTCTCCTCTCAGCTCTGGATTACCTCAAACAGCAACTCATGCATACATCTGCTCTTCATCGACTGCAGCTCGTCCTTCAATATCGTTATTCCCTCAGTGCGGGTCAAGAAGATACAAATTCTAGGGCTCCGTACCCACCTTTGCAACTGGATCCTTGACTTTCTCATCGGAAGACCACGGTCAATATAAATTGGAAACAACATCTGCTCCTCATTGATTACAAGGATGTGTGCTTAGCCCACTGCTCTATTTATTATACACCTATGGCTGTGTGGCCAGGCACCGTTCCAATACTACATACAAGTTTGCCAATGACACCACAGTTGTCCACAGAATCAAAAACAGCAATGAGGAAGCATACAGGAGGGAAATAGATCAGCTCATTGAATGGTGTAATGACAATAACCTTGAGCTCAACATCAACAAAACCCTCATTGAGGGCTCAGTAGTAGAGAAGGTTAAAAACTTCAAATTCTCAGACGTCAAGGTCTCTGAGGATCTGTCCTGGAGTCTCCATGTTTGATGCAATCGTAAACAAGGCTCGCCAGCGGATATACTTCATGAGGTGTCTGAGGAGATTCGTTATGTCACAGAAAACCCTTGTAAACTTCTACTGTGGAGAGCATTCTGGCTGGTTGCATCACTGCCTAGGATGGAGGCATCAATTCTCAGGACAAGAAAAATCTCCAGAGGGTTGTTAACTCGGCCTGTGACATCAAGGGCACCAGACTTCACTCCACTGAGGACATCTACATGAGACGATGTCTTAAAAAAGCAGCCTCTATCCTCAAAGACCCTCACCACCCAGGCCATGCCGTCTTCACTCTGCTACCATCAGAAAAAGGTACAGGAGCCTAAAGACGAGCATTCAATGGCACAAGGGCAGCTTCTTCCCCACTGCCATCAGATTCCTGAATGATCAATGAACCAAAGACTTTTCACACACTATTATTCTTATTGTTTCTAGTAATGTTATAAGATATAATATGAATGTTTGCTCTATGATGCTTCTGAACTTAATGACTTGTTCATGACTATAAATTCTGATTCTGATTACGTTGCACCTGTAAACCAACTGGCTGGAAATCATGCACAAGTGCATTCTCCAATCTTTCACCATTTTAAAAAATAATCTGATCTAGCTTTCCTTCCAAAGTGAATGACCTTGCATTTGCCAAACTTGTACTCCATCTGCCAAACACTCACCCACTCACTTAGCATATCTACATCTTTCTGAAGACCCTCCACATTCCTCTGGAGAATTGCTTTTCCACTCAAATCAGCGTCATCAGCAAACTTTGATCCTTAGATCGTATATAATCTCTCCCTATTTCCCTGATCTCATCCTGAACCATCTCCCTTACCATCCTGCTTATTCTCCCAATTTACCCAATACCCTTGAATATTTAATTCCCAATTATCTCTTCTTTGCAATCACACTTCTATAATGGTTACTAAATCATATTCCTTTGTACTGATCTGTGCTACTAGTTCATTAATCTTGTTTCAAATGTTAATGTTCCTTTTCACTCATTGTCCTTTTGGAATCTAGTAATCTTTGACTTCTGCATTTGACGTTTCTGTCCTCCACTTTTACTTTTTTTCTTTTATAACCTTTTCTTTGGTCTTTGCATTGTGTTCCTGTCTTTCTGCATGGATTTCCAACCCCCTGCCACATTAGTTTAAACACTCCCCAATAGCACTAACAATCTCCCGAGGGCATTGATCCCAGTCTACCCATGAGTAGTACATCCTGAGATAACTACAGTACTTTTTAAATTTAACTGCTTTTTATTTATATCGTTGCTACCTACATGTACCATGACAACTGGTTGTTCACCCTCCCCTTTCAGAATGTCCTGCAGCCGCTCCATGACATTGCTTTGCCTCACATTACATTTTATATTAAATTTGATATGCACAAATTGATTGAAATAAAGTTGGATAAAAGTATACAAATAAATGATTACTGCAAAATTACTTTTGGCAGATAAATTGTAAGACATTTATTTTGGGTCATCATTGTGGTAATTTTCAGTTGTGTTTCAGTGCTTTGACAATTGCATAATTTACCTTTTCTGTAGTCATGTGGTTTAAAAATACCAGAAAGTCCGCCTATACGTACACCACGATACTTCACCACACCTGCATATCCTAGAAACAAATAAATGTTTTACTTTTCCTGAGGAGAATGCTAACATCAAGTACATTCAGAATTGCAAAGAAAATGTGAAAGATGCACCAATGCACCACCAACTTTATAGTGCCTACCTTGTAACAGGAAAAAATAACAAATAACTGTTTTAAATCATTGCTATTACTGAAATTCTTTTAGGATAGAACAATTTGAAAGATAAATAAATTGAGAGATGATATAAACACGTTGCATAGCTTGTCACATATTATCAACCTTGTTGTCATTTTCAACACCAGCAAATCAACTAGAATTGGAAGCTAATATTTTATCCTAATTCCATTTATAAATGCACATTAAAAGAATTAAAAGAGGAAATTTAGTCTCAAAAGACTATAATGTTTTCACTACCTGGGAGTTACAAAAATTAGACAATTTAAAGTTGTGGAGCTAAATCTTCTGCATGAGTTATCCAATCTTTAAATAAACTTGTTTATATCTTTCCAAATTTATGATCACCAAAATGATAAAATTAATATTGCTGGCCAAAACATTGTATTTGAAGTCTATAGTTGTTACCGAATACACTGATACATTAAAACTGTATTTTAATACCTAGGTAGTAAATGTTTGGTGCCACCCATCCTCCATATGGCAACTCCTGTAGGTGATTCGATGCTTCATGATTGCCTCCTATGAAGATGGTGAGAACAGAGGCTTTCTTTTCTCCAGAATAATATCTATATTTAACAATTCAACAAAAAACTGTTTCACCTCATAAACAGTATATTTTATGCACAGTTTATTAATTGAAAATAATTTATTGACAAGACTATTTTTCTGAGGTTAAAAACATAAATATTTTTACATTACTGATATAAATTATTGTAAATACTAACTACAGCAGACATTTGAAACAGCATTTTAAAGATGGAAATTAATCTTAATTTGCAAACAATTAATGAGAGTTTAATTTAGGACAGTGAAACAAAAGTGGTGATAATAAAATAATGACCTTGAACACCCACTTACTTGTAAAAAGTTTGCATTTGTCTGTACTTAGTGGGTACAGCCATGCAATTCATGTCAGCTTCATTCCTGACTGCTTGAAAATCTCCACAGCACAATAAGAGGTCCACCTTAACATTGTCCTTTTTCTCCAAAAACTGAATACTCTCATAGATTTTGTCCAGTTCACCATGGCAGCAACCTTCTACTGCTACCTTCATTGTAACAGTGTGCAATAGCTTGCACTACAAGTTTCAATGAGCTGGATGTCTTTTTGAGCAATCTCCCTTCCTTGGCCCTATTTAAGCACGCTCATGTCTCAGTGTACTGACCCAATTAAACTACCATAGACTCTGAAATTAAAGAGAGGGCAATATTCATTAATTATTGGTTAAAGTTACAGGAATATAAAACACAGTTTTACTATTTTTCTTACATGCTATTGAATAAATAGTTATGAGAAGCAAATACAAGAGTTGTAAAATCTCAAGACTTTTAAAATGGAATCGCATTAATGATCACGATATGACAGTTTAAATTCAGATAATGAAACATGTATAACTGTTGGTGTTTATTAGGTCTGGGTTCTGAACCAAACAAAGTCTCATTGCAATGTTTGGGTTTGCTTTGAATGATTATTTTTCAATTTTCACCAGTTGAAAAGTAATCATTCATGGCTAACCCTAACAATTGGAACTAGAAGACTTGTTTTACACTTCTTAACTATTGTTTTATAAAATAAAACTATACAAAAATGAAACAATGTTACCACATGAATCCTTAATTCCAGGAATAAAATTGTTATTCAAGTTTGGAGGTTGGGAGTTTAAAAATTTTCATTCAGTTATTTTTCAAAGCTTGGAAAATAATCTAAGTATAACTTAAACTTTAAATTAAAACTGATTAAATAAATCCTTTAGTTTTATTACTATTATAAAATACATTTTATATTTAATTTTGAGATTCTAAATGCAGATAGATAACATGTTATGCACATGTTAATCTTATTTCAGAAAACAGTTCTTCATTAAACATCACTGACATTGTGTGTGAACTAGTCACACATTACATGTGATAGACCAAAAAGAGGGAAAGGATTAAACTCACTGAATAGTCATGCGAATAGCTGTTAACTGAGATTATTATGCCCATTTAACCTCCACTGCCATTAACTTAGACCTTACTTCCTCTATCTCAAACAAATATGCTCCTGGCCCCTACACCCTCCCCCCCCACAAATGTAACAAGTATAGGGTTGTCCTTGTCTCTCACCCCACCACCCTCCACATCCAACATATCATTTTCCATAATTTCCACCAACTACAAATGACATAATCACCTCCTCTTGCTCCTTCCATGACTCCCTTGTCATCACCCCCTTGGTACCTGCCTGTGACTTCAATAAGTGCAACATCTGCACTAACATCTCCCTCACCACTATTCAGGTCTCCAAATAGTTCTTCCAAGTGAACCAATACTTCACGTGAATCTCTTGGTGTCATTTACTGCATCTAGTGCTCCCAATGCGGCCTCCTCTACATTGGACACAGACTGGGCAATCGTTTAGTTCAGTACCTTTGCTCTGTCCACTGAAGCAATACGGAACTCCTAGTGCCATAATGATATGTGCTGTCAGATTGAGGCCACCTACAAAATGGAGGAACAACACCTTGTATTCTGTTTTGGCAGTCTTCAACCAGACGGCCATATCGACCTCCAATTCCCATTCACTCTCCTACCTCGTCTCTCCATATCCCTCTGCCTTTCCTTCCTCGTCACAGATACTCTTCTTAGGTCTCTCTCCCTTTAATTCTCATTTTCTTTCATATCCACCCTCCCACCTGGATCCACCTATTACTTCTTGCCTGTGTTCCTTCCACTTCGTCCCCTCCCTCCAGATTTCTGAGGAAGGGCTCCGTCTTAAAATGTTGATTGCCTTTTACTTCCTATGGACGCTGTGTGAGAGCTGAGTTTTGACAGCACTTTTATGTATTGCACTCCATCCCAAGATTTTCTTGTTTACCTCCTAAAAAACTCTTGGCACTTGTGTTCAGAATAGTAATAACGAACTTTCATTTAAAGGCCTGTAGAATCACTGCCCGTTCATCAACTTAGCTCTCCGAACACACCCACTTTATTGCAGCACTTGCAATGTTTTAACAGCAACACTATGTTCTGCACTTTTGTTTTTATTTTGTACAACCTGTTTTATTGGTACTTAGCACACAAAACAACATTTTCCACTGTATGATTGTAACAATTCAAGCCAAGGCATCCACAATTTTCATTCTCAATTCCCTCTACCAATTTTTGTTTTACAATATCTATCATGTTGCTTAAGATAACCAAAAATGAACATTAGTAATTTCTTAGCCCACACGTTCAGAGAAATTCTAGTTATGAGCAAGTTAATTTTCTTTGTTATTGTTCATGATCATAACCCTATTCATTATTATTATTATTATAATAGATGGAAACAGCAATCGCGATGAATCAGACATCATTATGAGAACACGGTCGAGACCTGAGGCCGTCTCCTCAGCGGAGTTCCTCGAATAGTCTCTGGAGAAAGGGTCGAGGGGAGAAGAAATTTCTTTCCTCACCAGCCCTGTAGATTTTCGGAATGTTCTACGACAATTTGCCGGAGATGCTCAGGATTGATTCTCTTTCAAGCCTGAGACCGACATTTTAATGGGCTCAGCGGCCCAGAACGATGGGTGAGGCTTCAATGGGAGTTTGGAACAGCAGATTTCGTCTGCCTTGAAAGAAGGCGGGAAAGGACAAATTCAACGTGCACCGGTAAAAAATTGAAAACGATCCAGAGTTTGCTCACAACGCCCTTCTGCATCCAGAGGGCCTCTGCTCACCTGTCTGCAAACCTCCCGTCGACTAGGCCACTCCTAGCCACTGCGCATGCGCGGCCGTCACGTCAACGCAGCGCATCACTTTCTCCCCGGGGCGCGCGGAGGGGGGGGGGACCCGCCAACGAATAAAATGGGGTGACACAAAGCACTCCGTTGAATCGGGGTTCAAGTCGAGCGAAGCTCATCATGGTTAAAACAACCCTCATGCAAAACTTTGCATTATTCGAATCTGCTGGTCATGTCAGCACCTAACTTTCGATAAACTTGCAGCAGCTTGAAAAAAAAGATTCACAAATCAGTTTTGAAGAAGACTTTGCGGCCTCGGTCCCTCGCGGTGACGGCTGGTCCCTCACATCGTTCCGGGGTGGAAAGGGCGGAGAAGTTGTGCGCTCCGTTGCCGGGTCCGGCCGCCCGGCGTTGCGGTTGCGCCGTGTGGCCGGGCCCGTGCGGCTGGGCCTCGGGCTGACGGCGTGCGGGCTGCTGAAGATGGCGTGTCTGCTGGAGGCCCCGATGCGGATGAGTGTGCTTTCGGTGAGTAGATGAGCCCCTCTGACGCCCCCTTCCCCTTCCAACTCGAAGTGAGGATGGATGGCGTTTTGGGGTTCAGTCGCGTTGTCGTGTGTTCCCTCCTCGATGTCCCTGGGTTGGTCGCTATGCTGCAACTCTCAGATTAGGCCCAATGTTCACAGCGAGTCTCCTGTTCAGAGAAGTACCGGCTGGGCAGGAATTGGCTGATACCAGGTGGACTATACACGACTGCGTCCCTTTCATCAGTCCTTTGACATTGTGTTTTGTTTCTAAATTGTGAAATTGACGGTGATGAATCCTCATGCACATTCTTTTAAATTGCAATAACTGGGAGAGAGAAAACCTATTCCTTGATTATCTTTCAATGGAGGAATTTGCCCTGTAAATGAATATTGAGGAGAAACGGACAGGTGTGCAGAAGAATTACGCACATACAAAATTCTGAAAGCGATTAATAGGATAGAACTGAGAAGCCGGTCAGATAAAAAAATATTGAACGAGAAGGCACGACCCCTCATTTTTAGTACGGGGGGGGGGGTCTTGGTTGAGGAGAATTTTCTTTTTTTACACAACTTTTTAAAAAAATTCTTAATTTTGGAATATTATGGAAGCTTCTGTATATTCAAGGCCTGGTTCAAGAACTTCTTGGATGAGAAGGTATTGGGATTTGACATGACCATGACCTAGACAAGCCCTTTCGGCCTAGGAATCCGTGCCCCCAATTACACTCAATTGACCTACAACCCTGGTACGTTTTGAAGGGTGGGAGGAAACCGGAGCACGCAGAAGAAAATTATGTAGACACAGAGTGAACTGGGCAAGTTGATAAAATACAATCTTTCTGAATAATAGATCAGGTTTGAAAGCTGTTCCTGTGTGGGGTTCCTGTGTTCTTTCATTTCAGTGTAGTAAATAATAGTGTAATTGTTTCAAATTGTATTCCTTGTTTTTCCAGATATTTTTATTTTATATGTATCCATTGAAACCAGTTTATCACCTGTGCAGGGGGTGGGGGGGAATAGAATAAAGTTAAGTTGTAAATATTCTGCACTGTGTGAAGGTTAAAAATAAATGTCAAGGAATGGTTATTCAATGAAAATCCACATTATTGTTTAATGATTAAAATGGTTAATGATATCAACCAATGGCATTCTTATCCACAATGATGAAGTATTTTGAGAGGGTGGCATTGAAGCATATCAGCTCCTATCTGAGCGGCGACATGGATCTGTTCCATTCTGCCTATTGCAGCAACAAGTCCATAACAGATGCCATCTCACTGACCAATAAGCCCTGGAAAACGTGGACAGTAAAGATGCATGTATCAGGATGCTCTTTATTGAATACCATTCGACATTCAACACCATCCCTGCAAAACTGATTAGCATACTCTAAGACCTAGGCTCCATTCCCCATTTGTAATTAGATCCTGGACTTCCTCAGATCTGGACCCCAATTGGTGAAGACTGATAAGAAAATCTTCATCAGAATTTGTTATCATGAACAAGCATTGAAATGTGGATCAGTACTGAAACACCACAAGGTTGCATTCTTAGCCCCCTGCTCCACTTACTTTACACCTGTGACTGTATGACAACATCATCTGCATATTTGCTGATAATAGCATGCTAGGTTGTATAAAAAGGGTGAAGATTCAGCATACAGGAGGGAGATTGAAAACTTGGCTGAACGATGCTCTAACAACAACCTTGCACTCAATGTCACCAAAACCAAGGAGTTGATTGTGCACTTCAGGAAAGAAAAACAGGTGTATAGTTCATTGATCATTGGGAAATCGGAGTTGAAGAGGGTGAGAAAATAAGTTCCTGGGAGTCACTATCTCCGACGCTCTTTCCTGGGCCCAACACACAAATTGCATCTTTTGAAAGTTGTAGAAAGTACGTCAGCGCCTCTACTTACTCAGGAGTTTGTGGAGGTTCAGGACAAATTCAAAAACCTTGGAAAACTTCCAAAGATATGTAGTAGAAAGTCTGTTGACTGGCTGCATCATGAACTGGTATGGTGGCACCAATACCTCTGAGTGGAAAGTCCTGCCAAAGGTAAACACAGCCATTTAGATCACAGACAAGATTCTCCCCACCATTGAGAACATCTACCGGGAATGCTGCCATTGGAGAGGAGTAGCAATCATCAAAGATCTACACCAGCTAGCACATGCTCTGTTCTTGCTGGTGCCATCAGGAAAGAGTTATTTGTGCCACAAGACTCTCAACACCAGGTTCAGGAATGGTTGCTACCCCTCCACCATCAGACTGAGAAACACAAAACTCAAATCAGAGACTCCTTTTAGGACTCTGAATATTTTTTTTAATCTATTGCACAGTTTGTTTACATTTCTTTCTTTGTTTATAATTCTCTCTTTTTATGCACATCTTTTCTTGAGTACTGTTTTTTTGCACTACTGATACGTAGAAATCTATTAATCTAAACTAGTCTTCACCAATGCTTTGTTCATTCTTTTACTCGTTTTCAGTGGAGTTGCTGGATAATAATCAGGAAGGAACTTCCTACTCTCCACCCATTCTGGGATACATTATCATCTTTCTTCTTTGGCTTGGCTTCGCGGACGAAGATTTATGGAGGGGGTAAAAAGTCCACGTCAGCTGCAGGCTCGTTTGTGGCTGACCAGTCTGATGCGGGACAGGCAGACACGATTGCAGCGGTTGCAAGGGAAAATTGGTTGGTTGGGGTTGGGTGTTGGGTTTTTCCTCCTTTATCATCGAATGCCACCATAATAGATGGAATTTGTTAACTCAGTATGTTGAGCCAGCAAAAGCATTATTAACTTAAATTGTAGACTTAAAATTTGTTAATTCTGATCTTGCCTCAGTGATTTCAAACAATATAGTTTTTACAAAAGTTTGTTCAAATAATCTTTTGAGAAAATAGCAGTGTTGATTTGATTTCATGAGAAAGAGTTAACACTTCCATTGAAGTAGGTTGACAATACATAGTTATATCTTGTGTATTTAAACCTGAGATCTGAAATCAAAAACTGTCTTACTACTGCTAGAATAGGAGAGGAATTTTTTGTTTTGGAAATGTTCTTGCTGTGAGGACAATCTTTACAGAATAATCAACATGTCACATTGGATTCACAATAAACAGTGACTTTTTACTGCTAAGGATTACTGCAACTACCAGTGAAATAAAGCACTGGTTAATAACTCTTTTATTTTGTTCATCTTCCCTTGTATGAATCTTTGGTGTCAAGTGAACTATTGATTGCAAGGCATAATCTGATTTTTTTTCTCCCCTCTCTCTTAGAGTATGGTGAGAAGCATTAACTTTGTAAGAATTCACATTTTCATAGTGAAACAGTCATAGGAATAGCAGAGTTGAAACACTAACGTACATTGTTTCAGATAGGAAATGCAGATACAATTTGTTATGTAATAAACAGAAATGCCATATTGCACAGAATTGCCTTTAGTCTGCCTGAAGGCAGACAAAGATTCGCAATTAGCACTACCCAGCAGCCCTTACAGAAAAAGGGAAACAAAAGAGAGTCCCCTCAGAGTCACTGAGTCTGTGGATTCACAGCACTCTGGCAGCCTCTGCAGCCACACGAGTCCAGTTTATTTCAAACCATTAGCAACTCAAGCCCAGATCCAAACCTCTGCCGTGATGAGGAAGCTTTCAGCACCTATGGCCCTTCAGGAGCCCTTCTTGCCCTTGGCACTCTCTCGAATCCTGATTCTGATACCTGGTTCTCATGAGCCAGTCTCCAGCAACCTGGTGTGAGTCTTTTGACCTCAAGTTGCCAGCAGCCCACAGCCTGTGAGTTCCTTGCCTTCTTTATGTCCCTCAGCCACAGCCCCTCGCTGATTCACCACCATGGTTATTGTCCTTGAAGTTGTTTTCTCTGCTTCTCCTCAATGGGGGGGGGGGGTGTTCTCCCTGTTACTGGTGCCCTGACCCAGCCCGCTGCTCCCATGGAGACTACAACCCCTCAAGGCAAACAAAGGAGGCACCATCTTGGGCCCAGATCCTGCGGTCACAGGATTTTAAATAAAAAAAACTGCTCCTTTAACACACTGTCTTAAAGCCTCAAAGGAGCCGTCTGCAGTTGGACTAGGTAGTAGGTCACTTCGTGGGAGCACAGTGACTCCACTTCCTACTCTCCCCAAGTCCAGACCAGAGGCAGTGCTGCAGTTACAGCAGCTCTGGCAGTGCCAACATTTTGTTATGGTAACAATTGTGAAATAGTCTTAACAGTTTAGTGTTTGTTCTGCTTGAAATTGCTGAAGACATTTTGGGGAACTTTTCCAAATTGCTTATATAGCTAACAAATTGTTGTGTGTATATAGAACATTGCAGCACAGTGATGACCCATGATGTGGTGCTGATGTATGTAAACCTATACACCACAGTGATCTAACTCTTCCCTACCTCATGTGCATAACCATCTATTTTTATTACATCCATGTGCCTATCTACGAGTCTTTTGAATATCAATATTGTACCAATCTCCACTACTACCCCCAGCAATGCATTTCAGGCACCCACCACTCATGGTGTAAAACAGTGGTTCTCAACCTTTTTCTTTCCACTCACATACCATTTTAAGTAATCCCTATTAAGTGCTCTCTGATTAATAAGGAATTGCTTAAGGTGGGATGTGAGTGGGAAGGGAAGGTTGAGAACCACTGCTCTAGACCCAATTGTTACTGAAATATTTTGCTTGAGAAAAATTGACATTGTCCCATTTCCTTTGCAGTTATGAAACCATGCACAATAACGAGTCAATACCACCTTAAGCAGTCCCTTACTAATCACAGAGCACTTACGGCATAGAGAATACTTAGAGGTATGTGAGTGGAAAAAGGTTGAGAACCACTGGTGTAAAAAAAACAAAACTTGACTTTGATGGCTCCCTGAAACTTTCTTCTACTTGCCTTAAAACAGTTTATTGTGACTGTCCTGAACTGTGCCTCCTATAATCTTATACACCTCTATAAAATCACCTCTCATCCTTTGTTGCTCCGAAGAGAAAATCCCAAACTCGATCAGACTTGATGTGAACGATTTGTTCTCCAATCCAGATGATGTCCTTGTAAATTTCTTGAATCCATGTGTCTATTTAAATTAATTTCTCCACTAATTTACAAGAGACCAAAGGTTACAGCATACTGTTCATCAATGGCACAGCCTGTGGTAAGCAGTTACCTCCCAGCCTAGCAGTCCCGACCCTGATGCTCCCACACTTCCCTCCTGACAGCAGTAGGTCAAATTCACTGTGATGGATGGTATGGATCCTCCACGATACTTTGAACCCATTCAAGTAAACTTTCAAAAGAATGCACTCTGGTTTTATTTAAAAAAATACTATTCCAAGGCACACTTTGAATTATTTTTCTGGAAAGATTAGTAAAATTTTATGAGAAGTAAATGTTGCTGTTTATGTGCCACTGTAGCATTTTTAAAAAAATTTATGTGAATTGTTCATGGAGAAGGATTGATTTTAGAACACTGGATTGTCTGTGTTTGATTGTAGTTTTATGATTCTTGTTCCTAGAAAAAACGAGCATGTTGGTTCCATGTGCATACTTTAAAGGTATCTTTCTCACTGGAAATAGGCTTAATGGTACCTCTCTGTTTTGCTCTTTATTTTTCTAGAGCTTGTAAATCTAAGTGTTTGGCAGCTAAATCAATTGGAGGATTTACCAAAGTGCAACTGTATTTGTTAATTGACATGATTAAAATGGGCATGTTCTAATGATTTGAATAATTGGGAGATAGAACCTTCATTAGATTGGACAAGATTTTTGTTCAGCATTGCATCTCAAATTGTAATTTCTTTGAGAATATAAGGGCTGCTGTAACATAATGCAGTTGGCATAAGTTTAAGATATTTGTAATTCAGTTCTTAAGCTTTTGATAATTTGATTTGATAGTTTTTATCAGCTTTGGAACATGACAAGTTGTACTTTTGGAATAAAAAGATGTGTATTCAAGCGAGTAATCTTATTAGTGTAACTTTAAGATGACTGATAGAACAGTAATTCCTCAATTTACAAGTTGTTGCTAAGCTACTGGAGACACCTTGGGTTTTGGAGTCATTGCATTATGAAATCATTTTTCACTTTCAAACTTTAACTCATTAAAATAAACATTCCCAGGAACTACCTCTTTTGTAAATTGAAAGTAGGTTGTATTGGGTCTGGTTATCTTTAATAAACTGGTTCAAAATAATTAATAGGAGTGGACTTTATATTTCTGTTCTTTTTAGTTGTAATCACTAAATTCTGCAGTTCAATGGCATGAAAAGTAATCGCAAATCAGCAAGACTGGAATTCTGTGTGTCCAAAGGCGATGAAAGGAGGGAATAAATGATGATCATACAAATTTTGCAATGAATATTGGAAGATGCATGTCAGTTTATTTTAAGATAGTTTTACATTCTAAACTTTTTAAGTAAGTCATATTCTTGTGTTAATTCATATATTGTATATTTATTAGTTTGTTTATTTTTTTTAAATTTTTTTATTTTTCACACCATAAACCACATTAACCATGATACATACTTTATCCTTTTCAAATATATACAGTGCCATTTTCTCCCTCCTCCCATCCCACCCTCCCTACCTCCCCCCTCCCGTCCATTTAAAGTACAAAATCTAGAATACATTAAACCAGTCAAACAATGTTGTCATTCAATAAAAATAAACAAGAAATTCCACTGAGTCAATTCTTTTCATTTCCTTCTCCTTTCGTTAATTTAGGTAGTGAATGTCCCCGGTAGGTTTTCGCTATTGTGTTTCATGTAAGGCTCCCATATTTGTTCAAATATTTCAATATTATTTCTTAAACTATATGTTATTTTTTCTAATGGAATACATTTATTCATTTCTATATACCATTGTTGTATTTTCAAATTATCTTCCGATTTCCAGGTTGACGTAATACATTTTTTTGCTACGGCTAGAGCTATCTTAACAAATCTTTTTTGTGCATCATCAGTTTGCTTATTTAATGAGCAGTATAATTATACCTTTTGCATTGTTATCAAACATATTAATGATTAATCCAAAGAGTTTAAATGAGGGTAGATGTAAATAAATCTTGACTGTTAGATATGAACTTGGATGAATGGGCTAGTAGCAGGAGCAAGGCTTCATGCCACCATACAACAGCATTGGCATGGTGACTTGAAACGTAACACACCTGTAATACATTTCACTCCATTTGTTGGGTAGCAAAGAGTTGTCATCATAATGTCTTTAAATGGATCATAGCAGGATTGGACTCTGGCCTAAATAAATTACTGGCAATTAAGATCATTGTATGGAAAAGGGGTGCAGGATAATATTTGGTCAGGAGTTTTGGATTTTTAAGAAGGTGGACACAGAAGTGCAAATGTAAAACACACAGTTCTCTTGCCAGTTGTAAATTATCTCCTAAAGCTGCATGATCACGAAGTGGAGTATTATGTAATAATGGAACTAACTTCAAACTAAAATTTAAATTAGTGTATGAGTAAACCTGTGTGAAATGTGACGACTCAAGGACTGGAGGGAAGTGCACAATAAATGTTCGTGGGGATTTGATACTAGAACGAATGCTTTTCTTAATAATATACTGTATGGACCAGCATGGAAACAATTTTGATGTTGATGGTACAAAGAAGAACACCCCCTGTTGAGCAGTAGAAGAAGAGGATATTATTCTATAAAATGTTGACCATAGCTATGGACCAGGATGGGCTCAGCATCTGAAGAACCCACACAGGCTGCAAGTGACTTGCAGTCAAAGGATTCGCACAGGCTATGGGTTGCTGGTGACTTGCAGTCACCTTTCTCCAAAGGTGGTAGTGGCCAATATAAGAATATAACTTTTCATACAGTCAGATCTCCCATTTCTTTCATAATTATTTTTTCTGGGGTATCAGATCTTTACATATCTTGAAGGGTCAGGTTTACAATTGGACTCCCACATAATCTAAGTATGGTTGCCATATCTTAATGAAAGTGTCATATTTATTTTTGAAGTTATGTTATTTTTCTCCATCGCTATACAACTATGCATCTCTTTGGCCCATTGAGCAATAAGTAGGGAGAGTCGGACTTCCAAGTGATTGCTATATACTTCTTGGCCACAGTCAGGGCTACCTTAACAAAACAAATTTGAAATTCAGTCACATCCATAAGGTAACCCAGAGGGTACAGCTCTGGGTCATATGTGAAAATTACCCCTGTTATTCTTGTTAGTGTTTCAATGATATCATGCCAGAATGGTCTTGCCTTCACACACGACCATGTAGAATGTATAAAGGTTCCAATTTCAATGCCACAGCTAAAGCATATTTCAGATTTTGATTTATGTCACTTGTGTGGTGTGAGATATAATTTTTTTATATTTTCTTTATTTTTCACACTATAAACCATATTGACCAAGATACATACAGACATTTTTCTTCTTAAATATATACAGTGTCATTTTCTCCCCCTTTTCCCCCTCCCTCCCCTCCCTCCCCTCCCCTCCCTCCCCTCCCTCCCCTCCCTCCCCTCCCTCCCCTCCCTCCCCTCCCTCCCCTCCCTCCCCTCCCTCCCCTCCCTCCCCTCCCTCCCCTCCCTCCCCTCCCTCCCCTCCCTCCCCTCCCTCCCCTCCCTCCCCTCCCTCCCCTCCCTCCCCTCCCTCCCCTCCCTCCCCTCCCTCCCCTCCCTCCCCTCCCTCCCCTCCCTCCCCTCCCTCCCCTCCCTCCCCTCCCTCCCCTCCCTCCCCTCCCTCCCCCCCCTCCCCTCCCTCCCCCCCCTCCCCCCCCTCCCCTCCCTCCCCTCCCTCCCCTCCCTCCCCTCCCTCCCCTCCCTCCCCTCCCTCCCCTCCCTCCCCTCCCTCCCCTCCCTCCCCTCCCTCCCCTCCCTCCCCTCCCTCCCCCCCCTCCCCCCCCTCCCCCCCCTCCCCCCCTCCCCTCCCTCCCCTCCCTCCCCTCCCTCCCCTCCCTCCCCTCCCTCCCCTCCCTCCCCATTTATTTGAAGTTCAATCTATAAGATACATTAAACCCATTAAACAATGTTGTCACTTAATAAAAATAAACAAGAAATTTTACTGCGTCAGTTCTTTTCATTATCTTCTCCTTCTGTCATTTTAGGTGGTGGAAGTCCATGGTAGGATTTCTCTATTGTATTTCATGTATGGCTCCCATATTTGTTCGAATATTGTAATGTTATTTCTTAAATTATATGTTATTTTTTCTAATGGAATACATTTATTCATTTCTATGTACCATTATTGTATTCTCAAGTTGTCTTCTAATTTCCAGGTTGACATAATACATTTTTTTGCTACAGCTAGGGCTATCATAACAAATCTTTTTTGTGCTCCATTCAAATTGAGTCCAAATTCTTTGTTTCTTATATTACTTAGGAGGAATATCTCTGGGTTTTTTGGTATATTGCTTTTTGTGACTTTACTTAATATCTGGTTTAGATCTTCCCAAAATTTTTCTACTTTCTCACATGTCCAAATTGCATGAATACAGCAAAAACATCTGTCTGATACTGTTGGGTCCCATTTATTTAACTTTTGAGGTGTGATGTATAGCCTGTGTATCCAGTTATATTGCATCATGTGTAACCTCATGTTTATTGTATTTCTCATAGTTCCGGAGCATAGCTTCTCCCATGTTTCATTCTTTATCTTTATGCTTAGATCTTGTTCCCATTTTTGTTTAGGTTTACCATTTGTTTCCTCGTTCTCCTTTTCTTGCAGTTTGATGTACATGTTTGTTACAAATTTTTTGATTATCATTGTGTCTGCAATCACATATTCAAAATTGCTTCCTTCTGGTAACTTCAGACTGTTTCCCAATTTGTCCTTCAAGTAGGTTTTCAGTGGTAGAATGCAAACATTGTATCGTGAGTTATATTTATCCTTCATTTGTTCAAAGGATAATAATTTATTTCCTGAAAAACAATTTTCTATTCTTTTGATCCCTTTTCTCTCCCATTCTCTAAAGGAAAGGTTATCTATTGTGAAAGGGATTAGTTGATTTTGCGTCAATATTAGTTTTGGTAGTTGGTAATTTGTTTTATTCCTTTCTACATGAATCTTCTTCCAAATGTTGAGCAGATGATGCAATACCGGTGAATTCCTACATTGCACCAATTTTTCATCCCATTTATATAGTATATGTTCAGGTATCTTCTCCCCTATTTTATCTAGTTCTAATCTGGTCCAATCTGGTTTTTCCCTTGTTTGATAAAAATCTGATAGTTATCTTAATTGTGTGGCTCTATAATAATTTTTAAAGTTTGGTAGTTGTAAGCCTCCTTGTTTGTACCATTGTGTTAATTTATCTAGTGCTATCCTCGGTTTCCCCCCTTTCCATAAGAATTTCCTTATTATTTTCTTTAACTCCTTGAAGAATTTCTCTCTTGGGTGTATTGGTAATGACTGAAATAGGTATTGTATCCATGGGAAAATGTCCATTTTAATACAGTTTATCCTTCCTATCAGTGTTAGTGGTAAGTCTTTCCAATGCTCTAAGTCGTTTTGTAATTTTTTCATTAATGGATGGTAATTTAGTTTATATAGATGGTCGAGGTTTTTATTTAGTTGTATACGGCTCCTAGAACGCTTCCACCAGCGTTGTCTCCGCTCCATCCTCAACATTCATTGGAGCGACTTCATCCCTAACATTGAAGTACTCAAGATGGCAGAGGCCGACAGCATCGAATCCATGCTGCTGAAGATCCAACTGCGCTGGGTAGGTCACGTCTCCAGAATGGAGGACCATCGCCTTCCCAAGATCGTGTTATATGGCGAGCTCTCCACTGGCCACCGTGACAGAGGTGCACCAAAGAAGAGGTACAAGGACTGCCTAAAGAAATCTCTTGGTGCCTGCCACATTGACCACCGCCAGTGGGCTGATATCGCCTCAAACTGTGCATCTTGGCGCCTCACAGTTCGGCGGGCAGCAACCTCCTTTGAAGAAGACCGCAGAGCCCACCTCACTGACAAAAGACAAAGGAGGAAAAACCTAACACCCAACCCCAACCAACCAATTTTCCCCTGCAACCGTGTCTGCCTGTCCCGCATCGGACTTGTCAGCCACAAACGATCCTGCAGCTGACGTGGACATTTACCCCCTCCATAAATCTTCGTCCGCGAAGCCAAGCCAAAGATACCTAGGTATCGCATTGCTTGCGTTTGCCATCGAAATGGCGATTCTTTCTTAAACTTTGTGAAATCCGCGTTATTAATTGGCGTTGCTTCACTTTTATTTGCGTTGATCTTGTACCCCGATACTTCTCCATATTCCTTTAATTTCCTATGTAATTATTTTATTGATATTTCTGGTTCTGTTAAGTATATTATAACGTCATCTGCAAATAGACTGATTTTATGTTCCTTCGCTTTTATTTTTATCCCTCTTATTTTATTTTCTGTTCTTATCAGTTCTGCTAGTGGTTCTATAGCTAACACGAACAGTGAGGGAGATAGTGGACATCCCTGCCTTGTTGATCTGCTTAAGTTAAATTGTTTTGATATATATCCATTTACTGTCACTTTTGCCAATGGCCCCTTATATAATGCTTTAATCCAATTAATATATTTCTCTGGTAGGCTGAATTTTTGTAGTACTTTGAATAAATAATTCCATTCTACTCTGTCAAAGGCCTTCTCTGCGTCTAAAACAACCGCTACTGTTGGAGTTTTATTTCCTTCTACTGCATGAATTAAGTTAATAAATTTACAGATATTGTCTGTTGTTCATTTTTTTTAATAAATCCAGTTTGGTCTAGATTTACTATTTTTGGTACATAGTCGGCCAATCTGTTTGCTAATAGTTTAGCTATTATCTTATAATCTGTGTTAAGTAGAGATATTGGTCTATATGATGCTGGTGCAAGTGGATCTTTCCCTGTAATTATTGCTGTTTTGCAAGAATCTGGTATGCTTTGTGTTTTATCAATCTGGTTTATTACTTCCAGGAGGGGAGGAATTAATAAGTCTTTAAATGTTTTATAGAATTCTATTGTTTGGTAGTTTTTTTAATATCTTCTATAATTCTTCTATTTCAAATGGTTTTATTAATTTATTTTGCTCCTCTGTTTGTAATTTCGGTAGTTCAATTTTAGTTAGAAATTCATCTATTTTGTCTTCTTTCCCTTCGTTTTCAGTTTGATATAGTTGCTCGTAGAATTCCCTGAAGTTTTCATTGATCTCTGTTGGATTATATGTAATTTGTTTGTCCTTTTTCCTTAATGCTAATACCATTCTTTTAGTTTGTTATGTCTTAAGCTGCCACGCTAGAATTTTGTGCGTTTTTTGTCCTAGCTCATAATATTTCTGTTTTGTCTTCATTATGTTCTTCTCCACCTTATATGTTTGTAGTTTTTCATATTTTATTTTTTTATCTGCCAATTCTCTTCTTTTAGTTGTATCTTCCTTTATTGCTAATTCCTTTTCTATATTTGTTATTTCCCTTTCCAACTGTTCTGTTTCCCGATTGTAGTCCTTCTTCATCTTAGTTACATAACTTATTATTTACCCTCTGATGAACGCTTTCATTGCGTCCCATAGTATAAACTTATCTTTCACTGATTCCGTATTTATTTCAAAGTACATTTTAATTTGTCATTCAATGAATTCTCTAAAATCCTGTCTTTTAAGTAGCATGGAGTTTAATCTCCATCTATACATTCTTGGTGGGATGTCCTCTAGCTCTATTGCCAATAATAGAGGTGAGTGGTCCGATAATAGTCTAGCTTTATATTCCGTTGTCCTAACTCTCCCTTGAATGTGGGCTGATAACAGGAATAGGTCTATCCTTGAGTATGTTTTATGTCTACCCGAATAATATGAATATTCCTTTTCCTTTGGGTGTTGTTTCCTCCATATATTCAAAAGTTGCATTTCTTGCATCGATTTAATTATAAATTTGGTTACTTTGTTCTTTCTGTTAGTTTTTTTTCCAGTTTTATCCATGTTTGAGTCCAAATTAAGGTTAAACTCCCCTCCTATTAGTATGTTCCCTTGCGTATCTGCTATCTTCAAAAAGATATCTTGCATAAATTTTTGATCTTCTTCATTAGGTGAATTTACATTGAGTAAATTCCAAAATTCTGAATATTTCTGACATTTTATCATTACATATCTCCCTGCTGGATCTATTGTTTCCTCTTCTATTTTGATTGGTACATTTTTATTGATTAATATAGCTACTCCTCTGGCTTTTGAATTATATGATGCTGCTGTTACATGTCCTATCCAATCTCTCTTTAATTTCTTGTGTTCCACTTCAGTTAGATGTGTTTCTTGTATGAATGCTATATCAAATTTTTCTTTTTTCAGTAAATTTAACAGTTTCTTCCTTTTGATTTGGTTATGTATTCCATTAATATTTAAAGTCATATAGTTCAACATAGTCATTTCATACTTTGTTTATCTTTCCTTTCCATTTCCTCATCACCACCTTCCCTTCTTATCCATTTCTGCTTTCTTTTTTTGAACACATTATAAGACAACATTTCTAAAACATAAAATATTTCCACTATTCTCATATCTAAAATTCCTTTAACCCCAATAGTCCCTCCCCTTTCTGAGTTGCTCTTTGTCCCTTGTCGGGCAACCACATCTCCCCTCTCCATTTGGATTTGCGAATCCGCTCGCAAGCGTCAACTGATTTCGCAGTGACTGTTATTCTTCCCCACCCAGCCCCCCCAGAAAAGATTTTAATCTTCATATATAACAAAGGTCACTCTCTTAATTCCCTCCTTACTTCCTTTCTTCTCCTTCTTAGTTCTTACTTATACTCTATTTTTTATATATTAAAAATATAAATATATATTAAAAAAAAAATAAATATATATATATATATATATATAGTTGTCATTTTTGTTCTTTGTTCTTGTTACATCTCTTCATCTCTCTGTCTGTTTTGTAGTTGTTCTGCAAATTTTCGTGCTTCTTCCAGATCCAAGAATAGTTTGCTTTGCTGCCCCGGAATAACTATTTTAAGTACCGCTTGGTATTTTAACATAAATTTGTAACCTTTTTTCCATAGGGTCATTTTTGTTGCATTGAACTCCTTCTTCTTCAGGAGTTCAAAACATATCTGGATAGAAAAAAAATTTTTGACCTTTGTATTCCAGTGGTTTTTTGTCTTCTCTTATTTTTTTCTTTGCCTTCTCCAATATATTTTCTCTTGTGTATATCTTGGGAATTTTACTAGAATGGATCTTGGTTTTTGTTGTGGTTGTGGTTTAGGGGCTAATATTCTGTGTGCCCTTTCTATTTCCATTTCTTCCTGTAATTCTGGTCTTCCTAGGACCCTGGGGATCCATTCTTTTATAAATTCTTTCATATTTTTGCCTTCTTCATCTTCCTTAAGGCCCACTATCTTTATATTATTTCTTCTATTATAATTTTCCATTATATCTATCTTCTGAGCTAACAGCTCCTGTGTTTCTTTAACTTTTTTATCAGATTCTTCTAATTTCTTTTTTAAGTCATCTACTTCCATTTCTATGGCTGTTTCTCGTTCTTCCACGTTGTCTACTCTTTTTTCTATATCTGTCATGATCATCTCTAATCTATTCACTTTTTCTTCTGTACTTTTTATTCTTCTTTTTATTTCACTGAATTCTTGTGACTGCCATTCTTTTACTGTTTCTGTATATTCTTTTAAAAAAATATATCCATGTACTTGCCCTTCCCTTTATCTTCCATTTCTCTGTGTTCTCCCTCCTCTTCTTCTGAGTCCACTCCAGGATCTGTGTCCTTTACCTCTGTCTCTTCTGATTTTCTTGTTGGGTTGTTTGTTTTATTTTGTTGGGTATTTTTGGTCTTCTTATTTTTATTAAAAGTGTCTTGGTGTTGGTCTTCTTCCTCTGGGTTGGTCATCTGTTGTTTCTTTTATTTCCTATTTTTATTCTCTTCCTTCTTCTCATTATTTTCTATGTTTTCCTGTTGAGAGTCTTGCTGTTGTGTTGTAGTTGTCTGTTTCAGCTGTGGAGATCTACTCCTCAGCTGGTCCCCCCTCCCGTCAGTTTTATTTTTGTCTTGCGCATCACGCATGCACGAGGATTCGTGCATGCGCGGTTGCGCACTTTTGTTTGGCTCCGTGAGCCATTTTTGTAGCCCTGAGTTCGGGGTTTCCACTGACCTCAGGGAGCGAGCTTTTCTCTCCACGGCGGGCCTCCTCGTACCGGTAAGGCCTTCACCTTCCTCCTCCGACGTCCTTCCTTCTTCTTTTCTTCCAGTTGTTTTTGGTTTTTCTTTCTTCGCTGCCATTTTCTCCACACTTTCACTTTGTTATGGTTTATATGTTTGTGCCTTTGTTTTTTCTCTATCTTTTTTTACTTTTCTGGAGAGGGCTGGAGTTCCCCTACTGGCCACTACTCCATCACGTGACTCCTCCCCGTGAGATATAATTGATGTAAAAAATTGTATTGAATCAATCCTTATCTCGCATTAATCATTGATGTCATACTGTCCAAACACCAGTCAGACCAGTACTCTGGTATTGTAACACCTAGATCTGACTCCCACCTCTCTCTTAACCTTTGTATGCCTGGCTTAACACTTTTGCCTTGGAGAGCAGAATACATCCTGGTTATAAATTTAGGTGTGTTTCCCAGTCAAAGCATCCCCCTCTGCCATGGGGTTGGTAAGTTAATTGGTCATGTGTATATTAAGGCAGTGTAGGCTTGTGGGATGGAAGGACCTTTTACACTGGTGTATCTCTAACTTAACCTAAAGTTAAATCCTTTATTATGAACCGTAGCATATTCCTTGTTATTGATGTCAGGTGAAGCAATTTGCAATTCACTGATTTCTCTTTTCCTCTTTATAAATAGCGGTGTTGCATTTGCCATCACCATTCCATAATGTATAGAATTTTGCAAGATAACAACCACTGCCCATCCTCTTTTACTACCCTGGGATATAGATTTGTGGACTCTAGAAATTTATCAGCGTTTAGTCTATTATTTTCTCTTTTTAGGCTTGTAGTTCTAATATTTTTGGAAAAATGTTTTGTCCTTTTCTGTATTTCTTTAATAGCTATGTCATTATGGTTTTCATTAGAAGTTCTCCTGTTTTCACTTATCTTCACTAATGTTTTTAATTTTGCATATTATGGAAACTTTTATTATCTATCATTTGCAAATTTATTCTTATACTCTACTTTCCTTCTCTTAATCCATCTTTTTCTTATTTTGTGCTGAGTTCTAAACTGCTGCCAGACCTCAGGCTTACTGTAATTAGCCAGGGTTGCGTTTCTATTCCTTTTTCATTTTTGAAAAGAATGTGTAAATCTTGCTAAATAAGAAGTTAATATACAGTACAAATATCTAAGTGATTTGCTGTTGCTACTGGGCTGTTTTTTAAAAAAATGACCAGATCTCCGAAAAAAAAAAACCATTTATCCTACATAGGCCCGGTCCCAACCATTTTGGATAATTGGAATTGTACTGTAACTTGGACTGAATTTTTAGGTTTAATGCAAGTGTAAATGTTTAGAGGTTGATGGAAAAGTCATTGCTTAAAAATTTCAGTTTCGGATTTAGGTTGTTTATAGTGGAAGTGGTTTGATGAAGAACTGTACTTAAACCATGACATTAGACTTGGTCCATTTTAATGAGCTCTGAACTTGAGAATTTTGCTTCCTTTCTGAAGGGCATTAGAATTTGAGTTGATCTAAATATTAATCTATTTTTGATTTTTAAAAAATGTTTGTTTCTAAAGCCACTTTCAGGTGCATTCTCCGCCAAGAATGTGCCTGCAGAAGTGGAATTGGACCTGTGGGATTGCCGTTCAGGTGGCAGCACTAAAAGCGCAGTGCTAGCCACCTGAAAGGGACAGCTGCACGGGAGGTGCCTTGGAGCGCACTCCGGCTCCTGTCCCTTCAGGCTTTCAGCGCTGGGGCAGCCAGTGCAGGATGTCAACACTGACAGCCCGTGCCGGCCACCCTGCCCTGATGGTCCGTGCCGGCTGCCCCTGCCCTCACTGCAATGTCTTGCCGAAGAAACTTGCCCCATCATGGGTTTTTCAAATGATAACCTCTTCTTCCAGGTCACCACAGAGTTCCTCTTCTTTCCCTTGTATCAGGAGAAACACTCTAGCCAGCCATTTCCTCTTGTAAGGACTACAAGGGTTTTTAAACAGGCTAACTCAGAACTCACAACCCATCTTCAAAATGGGGTTTTCAACAACCCTGCCAGCTTGCCATGTTGCAGCCTCAAAAGTTACTGCAAAACTGGCTTCTCTCTCTCTCTCTCTCTCTCTCTCTCACAAAAGAGAAATCATCTCTCTGTTTTTCCTCTCTCTGGTTGTAAAAACTAGAACCCCTCCCAAGGCTCCAAACTGAATCCTTGAAAGATCTTTATCAGCACATGAACTGGGACTTTTACATTTGCACCTGCTTTTGAAATTCTTTTCAAAGTAGTTCTATCGTCTTTGCAAAATCATTTGTCCCTGAATGTCTAGCTTCGGCAAAGCTCTTGCTTTTTAAATGAGATGTGAAGTGGAAGTATCTGTTTGTGAAAAGACCTACACTAAACTCCCACAACCTATCTTTTAAAGACATTTATATATAATATAACCTGTGACAGTCACACTCTGACTAGTTTAATTGACTTTTAGCTTACTTAGTTAACATACTTACTGATTTTTGCACTGGTTAATTTATTTAAAACAAATTGTTCTTGTGAAAATTTCTGCCTATATGATGGTAGAAAACAAAATTGAGGAAACAAAAACTGCTGATGCTGGAATTAAGTAAGCATGAGATGCTGAAAGAACTCAGCTGGTCAGGCAGCATTCTTGGTAGTAATGGTCAGTCAGGAAAGAGGAGCAGATATAAATGCAAGTTTGTACATAAACTTGTTGGACTGACTAAAGTGAAGATGAACTCTCTGAAAGACAAATGGAAGCCTCATTTATCTTGGAAGTTATGTGATAGGAATTTCTAAACACAAAAAAGCAAATGTGATTAGTAAGGGATTGCTTAAGATGATATGTGGATGGAAAGAAAAAGTTTGAAAACCACTGTTCTAATTGACCTTAATTGACTGCAAAGGAAATGGGCCATTGACCATTTTTCTCAAGCAAAATATTTCAGTAACAATTGGGTCTAGAGCAATGTTTCTGTAGGCCTATTAGAAAACATATAATGCTAAATATACTTTGCAGATTAAGTGTCAGCAATAGATCTAGTGTGGCTTACTGGTAATTTCATTTATTTTATTAAAACTATTTTGTTTTTCGTATTTGTGTGGAAGACGGAGAGGAGATGGGATGAATGTCTTTTGGACCTCATTTGTAGTGATTGTACTCTATTTGGCTCGGAAAGAAGATGCTTTGTACATGAAGTTAATTATTTGCCAGTTTTTAGCTTTTAAGTGTCTGGAAAATGCTGTAATTGCTCTTTCTATATTGAAATGAAATGCAGAAATCTTTAAATAATGAGAATTTTTGAGTGTTGTAATCCAGGAAATTTCATATGTAAAATTTAAAGTATTTATGGTTTCCCTCAGGTGAAAAAAGGTGATGAAGCTGATATAGAAATGAGTAATTATTAGTTCATTTAGGCATATATTTCTAAATGGGACAGTTTGTTGATTTGGTCATATATGTCTCATTTCTGCCTTTTAGTTCTCTATTGCCTTGGTACAATTTCAAGGTTATGAAATCCTTTCAACAGTTGTTCTGTACACTTGGATGACCCGAAGCAATAGCCTGTCATGAGATGCAGCATGGAAACAAGCCCCAAAATGTCCCACCTGCACTAGTCCCACCTGCATCTGTTTGGCCCATTTCCCTCTAAATCAGTGGTTCTCAATCTTTTTCTTTCCACTCACATACCGCCTTAAGTATTCTCTGTGCCATAGGTTGTCTGTGATTAGTAAGGGATTGCTTAAGATGGTATGTGGATGGAAAGAAAAAGTTTGAAAACCACTGTTCTAATTGAACTTAATTGACTCGTTATGTGCACGGTCTCATAACTGCAAAGGAAATGGGCCATTGACCATTTTTCTCAAGCAAAATATTTCAGTAACAATTGGGTCTAGAGCAATGATTCTCATCCTTCCCTTCCCACTCACATCCCACCTTAAGCAATCCCTTACTAATCACAGAGCACCCATGGCATAGGGATTACTTAAAGTGGTATGTGAGTGGAAAGAAAAAGGTTGAGAACTGCTCTAAATCTATTTTATCCATCCAATTTTTTTCTTAGACATTTCTTAGACCTGCTTCAAATACTTCCACCAGCAGCTCATTCCATGCACCCACCATCCTCTGTATATATAAAAATAAATGATCCCTCAGGTTCCTGTTAAATTTCTCCCGCCTCACCATAAACCTGTGTCCTATGGTTACCGATATCCGCTAGTCTAGGGAAAAGACTGCGTTCTGATCTATTCCTCAGATATTATTCCTTTGTTTTTTTTTGTTGTTTTTATTTGGATATGTGCTTTGAACTGAAATGAAAAAGAGGCTTTCTTTGGGAATATTTTGCTTCCAAGTGGAAATATGTATGTCTGGAACACTTGAGAATAGGTTTTTTGGATGTGTACTTACTGTCAGCCAGTGTAATTAATGTAGCATGATTGTTCCTTCAATTCGGATTCTGCTCTAATCCTCTGTCAAGCAAGTCATAGAAATTGTGTAACTGTGCTGAAACTGAAGCGTATATATATATATAAAGCATATTTATTCTTCAACTTCAGTGCAAAACTCTTAGAAAGTTATAAATCCATTAATTATGTTGTCCTTTTGTTATAAGAATCCAGAATTTTTGTTGATATTTTGCAATCAACTAACTACTGCTTTGTGTTATTGATTTTAATTTATTATTCATTTTAATGAAATAGAGTAATATTTCTCATTGTAAAGACATTTGGAAGCACCGAGAAACATTGACACCTCTGACAATCAACAAAAGTTGGACAAAGTTCTGTCATGTTTCTCCTGGCTTTCCCATTCACCCTATTATGTACAGGTACCCTATCCTTTATCCGGACATCTAAAATCCGGAAAGCTCCAAAATCCGGCAAGTGGGGAGAGAGGCAGCACCGTGAGTTGGTGGGGGGGGGGGGGGGTTGAGGGGGAGAGATGGCAGTGCAAGTGGGGGTGAGGGCATCGGGGAGAGACAGCAGTGCGAGTCAAGGAGGGCAAGGGGAGAGTCCTACAGCACAAGTTTGGGGGGGGAAGACCAGCAGCATGGTGCGAGGGGCTGAGACCGGCAGCGCGAGTCGGGGGAGGGGGGGAGCCTGGCAGTGCGGGTCGGGCGGACGAGGGGGGGGGGTGGTGGAGATGGTAGCGTGACTGGAAGTGGGTGGGGGTGGATACAGCAGCACAAGTCGGGTGGGTTTATATCTGGCTTTCCAAAATATGGAAAAATCTGAAATTCGGAATAAACTGTCCCCCAAGGGTTCTGGATAAAGGATCGTGTTCCTGTAATTTAAGGCTGTACTGCAACTTGGAGATTTATTGCTCAGCTCCAGGTCTGGCATGGTAAACAATATGGTTTTATGAATCCAGAGCAGTTGATTTCAAAACACAGGAGATTTTTGGCAGTAAACTTGCGAAAATCTGACCAACTTGTTTATACAATAAATCTTATTGACCTCCTACAACTTGGAACCCCAGTCATTCAAAACTAAAATAATTGACCTGATGAACTTATTATGACTATTTCCATGAAGTCATCAATTGCAGGGGAAAAATATGGAAGCTACAATCAGGTGTGATGCATCTGATAAATTCATGTTGAATTTCCAATGAGGAAGGGAAAGCCTGGAGCAACATTCAGGTAAATTTGTAAGTGAGTGTATTTGTGAAGAATATCTACTCCATATGCTGAACAAAATTCTTTGGATTAAAGTTCTTTGGATTCTTTGGATTAAAAACAAATTTGCCAACTCATGACAGATGTGGCTCCGTTAACGTGTTGAATAAAGATAAAAACTGAAGCAGGAATTTTAGTTTTTTTTTCATTCTCCCTTTTTTTAGCTTTTGTTTATGAGCTCTTTAAAAGTGCAGTGAAACACACAAATGCTGGAGGAACTCAGCAGGTCATGCAGTGTCTACAGCAGATAAAGATATACAATGTTTTGGGCCCGAGTCTTTCTGCAAGCATTTTTTTGTTTTCACTACAATTACGGCATCTGTAGACTTTCATGCTTTGCTCTTTTCTTAAAGTTGCACTTATTTTTAAGTGACGGTACTCTGCTTGTGCTTTGATTGGAGACTAAAATTGGCTGTGACATTTTCTGGTATACTCATTTGTTTGTGGTAGAAATCCATTGAATTCAAGATTTTGTTCTTTTTAGGAAGTTACAGCCAGCAGTCGTCATTATGTTGATCGGCTTTTCGATCCAGACCCACAGAAAGTGTTGCAAGGTGTTATGTAAGTTACTGCCTTCAGATGGGTCCAATGTTTCCTGGGGCCTTGTGCAAAATTCACAAAATTTGCAAAAATTGCTTCATGTTTCACTTGTACAAAAACTAATACCACATGGAGCACACCTACTTTTGCTTGTTCAAGGTTATGCTTTATTTTCTGGGAATAAATTGCTATATTATACCAACTGGAAATTAAAAATAATGTAATATGCATAAAACAGGACATTATAGAAATGTATATAGCATTCAAAACTTTTAATTAAAAAAACATGGTTGTGTGACACTTGAAACTTAATATCCATGCTACGTAGAGACTGAAATAATGAAAAAGTAATCAAAATGAAATCTCAAAAATGATTACTGTAAGTAATGAAAGAAATTTTCCAAATTAATTTTGCAATTGTAGATGTGATCCTGCTTCAAATCCAGAGGTGGAGTAATTGGGTAAAGACTTGCTAACCAATATAATATTTATGAGGCTACAATGGGATAAATTTATTTTCTTGAAACACAAAGTAAGCCGGTATTTTAAAATGTTGATTCAATGTTTGATATTTTCCTTTCAAAGCAAAAAATGGCTGAGAATTACTGTAAAGAAGACCTTCATATGTCATCTCAAAATGATTATAGAAACAACTAAAAATGTGCTGAGGTCAAATATTGATGTTTCTGTTGTGAGATTGGAGTTATTTTACAACCAAAACTTGGTACAGTATGTTTCCGATTATCCAAAATGCTTGGAACCGGACTTTTTGTGGTTAACCGGATTTTTTGAATAACTGAGAAATTGCTTTAAGCAGGCCAGTAGCATCAGCAGAATTCTTGTATCAGCGATTAAATGACAAGAAAAAACAACGGAAGGTTTATCAAGCATTAAATCATGTTTAATTTTTGTCTAAAAGCAGCGTAATCTCTGCTTATAAAATAAAATAAATGCATAAATTTAAGAAACTATTGTAGTGATAGAAACATAGAAGATAGGAGCAGGAGTAGGTCATTCGACCCTTCGAGCCTGCTCCGCCATTCAACGAGATCATGGCTGATCTTAAAGTTCAGTACCCCGTCCCCGCCTTCTCTCCGTAACCTTTAATACCCTTATACTGAAGAAATATATCTAATTCCCTCTTAAATAGATTTAATGAACCTGCCTCTACTGCCCTCTGTGGCAATGAATTCCACAGAATCACCACCCTCTGGGTAAAGAAATTCCTCCTTATCTCGGTCCTAAATGGTTTGCCTATTATCCTCAAACCATGGCCCCGGGTTCTGGATTTTCCCATCATTGGAAACATCCCATCTGCATCCATTCTATCCAGTCCTGCCAGAATTTTATAGGTCTCTATGAGATCCCCTCTCAATCTTCTAAACTCCAGGGAGTACAATCCCAATTTGCGCAATCTTTCCTCATAAGTCATTCCTGCCATTCCAGGTATCAGCCTAGTGAATCGCCTCTGCACTCCCTCCATTGCAAGAACATCCTTCCCTAGATAAGGTGACCAAAACTGCACACAATACTCCATGTGGGGTCTCACCAAGGCCCTGTACATCTGCAGTAAGGTATCCTTGTTCCTATACTCAAACCCTCTTGATATGAAGGCCAACATACCATTTGCCTTTTTAACCGCCTGCTGTACCTGCATGCCTGCCTTCAGAGACTGATGTACAAGTACCCCTAGGTCTCTCTGCACTTCCCCATCTATTGCCATTCAAATAGTAATCTGCCCTCCGGTTTGTATTACCAAAGTGGATAACCTCACATTTATCCACATTGTAGTGCATTTGCCATGTATCTGCCCAGTCCCTCAATTTATCCAAATCACACTGGAGCTTCCTGACCCCCTCTTCCATGCACACAACCCCTCCTACCTTAGTGTCATCTGCAAATTTGGAGATATTACATCCAATCCCCTCATCCAGATCATTAATGTAAATTGTGAACAGCTGGGGTCCCAGTACAGATCCCTGTGGTACCCCACTGGTCACCGCCTGCCACTCAGAAAACGAGCCATTTATCCCAACTCTCTGTCTTCTACCTGCCAGCCAGTTCTCAATCCACATCAATACTTTGCCCCCAATCTCATGAGCCTTGATTTTGGAAGACAGTCGTTTATGCGGGACCTTATCGAAGACCTTTTGGAAGTCCAGGTACACCACATCCACTGGCTCTCCCCCATCTATTTTACCTGTCACCATCTCAAAGAATTCCAATAGATTTGTCAAGCACGATTGACCTTTTGTAAATCCATGTTGACTCCGTCCGATCCCTTCTCTGCTAGTCATATGCTCCGCTATTACATCCTTAATAATGGATTCCATCATTTTGCCCACTACTGATGTAAGGCTCACTGGCCGATAATTCCCCGCTTTTTCTCTACCCCCCTTTTTAAATAGTGGGGTAACATTAGCTACCCTCCAATCCATGGGTACTGATCCTGAGTCTATCGAGTTCTGGAAAATAATTCTTAAAGCATCTGCTATCTGAATGGCCACTTCCTTGAGTACCCTAGGATGTAGATTATCAGGCCCTTGGGATTTATCTGCCTTCAATCCCATCAATTTCCCCAAGATCATGTCCTTAGAGATACTGATTTCTTTCAGTTCCTCCCTTGCATTAGTCTCTGTTTCCCAACATCCTTGGGAGGTTATTTGTATCCTCTCTTGTAAAAACAGAACTAAAGTAAGAATTTAATTGGTCTGCCATTTCCTTATTCCCCATTATATATTCCCCTGATTCCGTCTGCAAAGGACCTACTTTGGATTTCACCAATCTTTTCCTCTTGACATATTTATAAAAGCTTTTGCAGTCGGTTTTTATATTTGCCGCAAGCTTACTTTCGTAATTTATTGATTAATCCCTTTGTCCTCCTTTGGTGCATCTTGAACTGCTCCCAGTCTTCGGTTGCGGTACTTTTTTGGCCAATTGATATGCTCTCTTTTTGGACCCAATGCTGTCTCTAATTTCCCTTGTTATCCACGGTTGAGTCACCTTTTTTGGTTTATTTTTATGCCAAACCGGTATAAACGATTTTTGCAATTTCTCCATTAGATCTGTGAATGCTTTCCATTGTCTATCCACAGTCAACTCCCCCATAAACACCACTCAATCAGTCTTACTCAACTCCCGTCTCATACCATCATAATTCCCTTTATTTAAATTCAGGACCTTAGTCTCGGTTTTAATTTCATCACTCTCCATGTCGAGTGAGAATTCAATCATATTGTGATCGCTCCTACCCAAAGGGCCTCGCACAACAAGATTGCTGATTAGCCCCTTATCATTGCATAATACCCAATCTAAAATGGCCTGCTCCCGAGTTGGTTCCTCGACATATTGGTCTAGATAACCGTCCTGTAAACATTCAAGGAATTCCTCCTCCTCTGTATTTTTACCAATTTGACTAGTCCAATCTATATGCAAATTAAAGTCTCCCATGATGACAGCTGTTCCCTTATTGCACGTTTTTCTAATTTCTCTTTTAATGCCTTCCCTCACCTCTACACTACTATTTGGAGGCCTATATACCACCCCCACTAACGTTTTTCACCCCTTGCTATTCCTCAGTTCTACCCATACAGATTCCGCATCTTCTGAGTTAATATCCTTCCTGTCAATCGTGTCAGTCCCTTCTCTCACCATCAATACTACCCCACCCCCTTTTCTTTCTTGCCGATCTCTCCTAAATATCGTATACCCCGGGATGTTAAGTTCCCAGGCTTGCCCACCCTGCAACCATGTTTCTGTAATCCCAATCAAGTCATATTTGTTTATCTCAATTTCCACAGCTAATTCATCTACCTTGTTCCGAATGCTTCTTGCATTAAGATACAAAGCCTTCAGATTTGCTTTTTTCACCCTCCTTGCTCTTTCTGATTTTTTACTTTCGCTGCCTAACCTAACTTTTCCTGTTTTATCTTTTCTGTCCTTTGCCCTATCATACAGGTTCCCACCCCCCTGCTAAATTAGTTTAAACCGCACCCGACGGCTGTACCAAACTTAGCTGCCAATATATTGACCCCTTTTGCTATACATAGAGCTAGAACAGACAGACATGCAGAGTCGGAGCTGAAGTTCAAAAGTGCCTTTAATTAGTGTTCTCCAAACCGACTTTTTTGCACTTTCGGATTCCAGTGCTTCCTATGGAAGTGACATAACCCATGCATACAAAGACCGTGCATGCAGGCTTTGCTCCTTGATGAAGAAGAGGGGGGAAAGCCCTCCTTGGGAAGGATCTTAGCCACATGTGGCCGTCATTTTCACTGATTTCAATTGCGTAATTAGTGGGCTACTATATGACTTCCTCCCCACCCCCCACCCCACCCACCACCACCCACAGAACCGGTGCTAAAATCCCCAATGTCCAATGTCTGAATGAGTCTCTGTTTGGGTGGTCTGCCCCTCCGCCAAAGTGCCTGGACCTCCACCGGTTGAATCAAGTCCACATGGGCTGGCCTGAGTCGGTCTATTGTAAAAACCTCCTCTTTCCCCAGTGTCCAGGATGTACGTGGACCCGTTGATCCTGATCACCTTGAACTTCGTATGGCTGTTGCAAAGGTGCCTGATGTGTCTCCCCTTCTAACAAACATGAACTTGCAGTTCTGCAGGTTCGGGTGCGTCCGTGTTGCGAAGTCGGTACAGGGACCAGGTTACTGAGCCGCTCTCCAGGACTGCTACAGGTTCTTCTTTCCCCCATGAGACAGGTATGAACATGTCAGGGATGACTAGGAGTGCTCTGTCAACCAGTTCAGCCGACAAGGTGTTCAGGTCTTCCTTGGGTGCCGTGCAGATTCCAAAAAGGACTCAGGGGAGTTAGTCTACACAGTTGAGCCTCTTCAGGCGAGCCATGAGTGCCGACTTCAAGTGCTTGTGAAACTGCTCTTCTAGCCTGTTTGACTGTGGGTGATTTGCAGTTGTGTGGTGTAGCTGCATTCCCCACAGGCTGGCTACGGCCACCCACAGGCTGGAGGAAATTGTGCGCCTCTGTCGGACGTTATGTGGGCCAGTAGTCCAAAGCATGCCACCCAGGTTGTGCACGTTTTCGCCCAGTTGCTGACTTGTTTCTGGAGGCTGTGGCATACAAACTTGATGGTGTCTATCTGGATGGTTGTCCTGATGGAGGGGTGAGTGAGTTTGTGGATGGAATTGAACACTTGCCATCTCCAGGCTGCTGGGACAATGGGGTGCAATTGGCCGGTAGCCATGTCGCACAGGAGGGTGTTTCAGCCGGGTCCTACTGGAATGTCCTGCAGCTGCAGCCCTGAGACTGATTCTGTAGCTGGGCATTTCGCCATCCTCCCATTGTGGCTTCAAGAATGCTGCACAGTCTACTTCCTGGGACAAGGCCTGAATCGTTTGCCTGAAAAGTGTGTCTCCCAGGACATTGGCTTTCCCTGAGACATTTCTGATGGTTGTGTACTCGGAGATGAAGGACAAATGTTGCTGTTGGTAGGATGACCAGGAATCTGACCTCCTGGTAAATACTAAGGTTAGAAGCACCTCCTGGTAAATGCCAAGGTTAGAAGCTTGTGGTCTGTGAAGGCGGTGAATGCCCTGCCCGTCAGGAAATACCTGAAATAGTGGATGGCCAGGTTCAATGCCAACAACTCCCAGTCCTCGGGTGCTTACTGAAGAAAGCCAGCAGCTGCCAGTGCCCCCTCGATTAACTCTTCCAGCACCCCACTGACTGCCATGTTGGAGGTGTGCATTGTGACGGTGGTCAGAATGTCTGTCCTGGGGTGTGCTAGCAGCGCAGCATCCACTAAAGTTTCCTTCGCCTTCATGAAGGCGCTCATGGAAACCTAGTCTTCATCCTTGAACACTTTGTCAGCTGAGCTGGTTTATAGAGCACTCCTAGTTGTCCCTGGCATGTTCATACCTGCCTCATGGGGGCAAGAAGAAGAACTTGCAGCAGTTCTGGACTGGCTATGTGAGTGGCTCAGTAACCTGGTCCCTGTAACATCCTTGGCCTTGCCCGCCATTAGGGTGAACAGAGGGCTCATGATTCAGGCTGCTGGGGGGATGAAGCGGTGATAGAAATTCATCATGTCGACGAACTCCTGCAGGCCTTTGACTGTGTTGGATGAGTTCTCTAAAATCCTGGCAGATTATCCATCAGTGCTAGACCCACAGTTCATGGCAGCCATGACCAAACATGGGGTTCAGCACCAGGGACTGCCACTCCACCCCAGAGTCCGCAGACTCCCCCAGAGTCGACAAGCTCCACCTAGCAAAGGAGGAATTCAAAAGAATGGAGGAATTGGGAATCATCTAGAAACCTGACAGCCTATGGGCCTCCCCACTATACAGGGTGCCCATGGCACCGACTTTTTTGCTCTTCTGGTTTCCGGCGCTTCCTCCAGAAGTGACGTCACCAGTGTATACCAAAGACTCTTTGCGCACGTTAGCATTTCTCTGCCATGAAGTGGAAAGCTCGACACCATCTTGGGAGAGGATCTTCTTAGCCGCATGCTGCTGCCATTTTTGCTGGTTTGATCCGTAATTAGTGGGATGCCACAAGATCATTTTTTTCAACTTTCAAAATTTCGGATAACTAAGAATTTTGGCTAAATGGTGTTTGGATAATCGGAAATGTACTGTAGCTAGTTTAAGATAGGCCCAATTAGAGATGGATGCATAGTACCCAAGCACATAAGTTCTGGAAATTATTTCCTTTTTTAAAAAAAACTGTATTAAGAAGTTAGTTTCTTTTTATTAACCTCTTTGCATATTGTTTAACATTTTGTTTGTGCAGTGATATGAAGAATGCTGTTATTGGAAATAATAAACAAAAAGCTAACCTGATTGTCCTGGGAGCAGTACCAAGGTATTGTAATAGTTCCAGTGTTTTTCAATTTTGGTACTATAGTACATTATAGTACATTAAAACAGAAGTAGATAACTTAGACCCATGACCCTGTTAATCAGTCTGATGTGTTCTGATACTTTCTTTATACCTTTTCACTTTGTCAAAAATCTTTCCAGTCTTACTTTTAGAATTTGTATTGACTGAGCTTAATTTGTAGTTTACAGATAATAGTTTTAAACCTCTACACAAAAGAACAAATTCTCTAACTGGCAGAAATAATTAGTTTCCATTAACTTAAACAAAGCTTGAATGAATGTAAAAGTTTTACCAAATTAACCACATTTTTTTTCTAAATTCCAGAGAGTATAATATTTAATTGTATAAAATAGTTATTTAGTCACTCCAGTTTCTACCCTAAGGGTTGGCATTCCATTAAACATGTGATTTAAAAAAAAAACTTTTCATTTTAGTTGCTTTCATAATAGACCTCCAAATATTATTACTAAACTTCTTAACCATTTAGAAAGATTAAATTCCTTCCCTATTTAGAAAGATTAAATTTCATATCAATTTAAATCAAAGTGGATGACATAGCACATGTTAATATTGAAATTTGTTTGCCATAGATCTTTTTACTCATCTTAATCTTTTGATATCTATACTTTAATTCTTCCATCTACACTGTCTTCAATGAATTTGGAAGCATTGCTTTTGCATAATTAATTATTATTATTCAAGTAATTGAATAATAATTATTGAATAGAGCATAAAAGGGAAAAAAACCTAGCAGGGGCTAATGTGACTCCCTTGTATACAAAGATGGGAGAACTAATGGAGGATTAAGAAATGGCAGAGGAATGAAATCAATAGTTTGTATCCGTCTTCACAAAAAAAGATACCAAAAGACTCTCAGTAAGCCAAGGGTCCAAACCAAATGAGTAAAGAAAATAAATTAACATGAATTACTACTATAGAAGTTTAAGAACATATGCAATCACAAATGCACCTGAATAAGTAAATGCTGGAAATCTGAAACAGCAAAATAACATAAAATGCAGCAGGTCAGGCAGGATCTGTGGATAGAAAATGGTCAGTTTTGAGTCTGTAACTTTTCATCAGAACTGGGAAAGAGAGAGATGCGAGATTGTTTTCAGTAGTAGAGACTATGGGCGAGGGAACAGAAGGGATGTTTGTGATAGAATTTTGAAGTGGATGAATGATGGAAGTTACCAGCACATTAAGCTTCATCATCTGTCATGAGTTGTTTCTGGTAAGGTGATGATGAGAGGTAAGGTCACCCTGATATCAATAGATGGGAAAAAGATAAAGTTATTATAGATAAAGAATGTAATATCAACACTGAAAATACTATGATCGAGCAGAGTAGTGGATTTATGAACAATTTACATTTTATCATTGTAAGGAATTTTGTAGGAAAGGTGGATGAGCTTAAAGCATGGATTGGCACATAGAATTATGACATTGTGGCCATTAGTGAGACTTGGTTGCAGGAAGGGTAGAACTGATAGCTCAATGTTCTGAAGTTCTGATGTTTCAGAGACGATAGAGAGGGAGAGGTGGCATTGCTAATTAGGGGAAATGTCGCAGCGGTGATCAGACAGGAGAGGCTAGAGGGCTCATCTACTGAGGCTGTATGGGTGGAGCAGAGCAATGGAAAAGGATGACCTTTAATGGGATTGTATTGTAGACCACCCAATAGTTAATGGGTTGGGATGAGCAAATCTGCAGAGAGATAGCAGACAGCTGCAGAATATATTAAGTTGTGACAGTAGATGATTTTTAACTTGCCACATGTGGACTGGGACTCCCATACTGTAAAATGAGTGGATGGGTTAGAGTTTGTTGAATATATTCAGGAAAGTTTCCTAAATTAACATTTTGAGATCCCAACTGAATAGAGTGCCACACTGGATTTCCTATTGGGGAACAAGACAGAACAGGTATAGAAGTATGTGGAGTGGAACACTTTGAGTCCAGTGATCATAATAAGATAATTATGGAAAAAGATAGGTCTGGTTCTCCGGATGAAATTCTAATTTTGAGAAAGTGTAATTTTGAGGGAATGAGAAGTTTTCTAACATTGAAAAGAATTGAGTTGTGAAGAGGATTGGATCCTGGCCAGGGTAAATGAATGCAAAAGTACATGGCAGGTGGAACATAAAGTGGAAAATGTGTTGAACACTTTCGATAAAATTTAGAAAAAGCAATTATTAAATAGGGAGTGCTTGAAGATGTTGGTTGTTGTAGAGACCTGAATATCCTTGAATGCAAATCACTGGAAATGAAAATGCAGGTACAATAAGCAATTAGGAAAGAAAACTGAATATTTGCCTTTTACTGCCAACAAGATTAGAGCACTACAGTGAAGATGTTCTAATGCAATTAGATAGGACTCTTTTCAGCTTGTTCTTGGTTTGGTTTTGTCCTAAGTAAGGATGTACCTCTAATAAAGAGCAATTAAAATTCACCATATTGATATGAGATTTGAGTAGTTTGTCTTCTGAGGTGAAATTAAGATGAGTGGTTTATACTTGCTGGAATTTACAAGAATGAGGACTCTGTAATGTACAAACTTGATAGGGTAGATGCAGGTTTGATAGTTCTCCAGCATCTATAACCAGGTCAGGACACTCGTCTGAATGCTACTGGTACCATGTGACCCTTTACAACCTATCACATGGTCAGGTGGTTGGCGATAAACTGGCATCCCCACCAGGCTTGCCTGGTGCGGAGAGGGGCTAGACACCCTGCAGGATGAAAAACAAGACCTGTCAAAAGGCAGACCAACCCTCTTGTAGGGTCAATGACCAGCTAGAAAACATGTGCCGTGAAGCGCAGAAAGGACATTCCTTGGATCAAAGCTTGGTCTGGCCATTTACTGAAACAGAACCTCCCACAGCCGCCTTGGACCTCACCATGCAGCTGGAACCAGGACAGGATGTCGAGAGGGTGGGTCTGGACCTGTGCAACCCCATCTCACCTAAATCTATTACCACACATGCTGTTCCTTTCTGAGGAGTGAGGTATCCTCCTATTAAACCCCACAAACTGACTGAAAGAAACCATCATCATCTTATGGGATGGATAGTCAGAATAACCAGGGGTCACAGTCTCAAAATAAGGATTGAGATGAGGGGAAACTTATTCACACAATAGGCAGGGAATCTTTTGTAACTTTCGATTCAAGAAACTGGAAATATTCAGGGTGAAGATTGAGAGGCTTTTGGATACTAAGGGAATCGAGGGCCTGTGATTAGCCTAGAAGAGAGATCTTACAAGAAAAATCAGCCATGATATGATTGAATAGCAGAGTCTAAAGGCTGCTCATGCTTCCATTTTATTTGTTCTTATAAATTTTTTTAGGAATAGTTTTTTTGGTTTTTTTTCCAAAAAAAATACACATAGTAACATTTCAAATATACAATATATTAAAATTTTTCTCACGAAGACAACAAACGAAAACAGTCTCCCTCCCCCTTCCATACATACAGATCTGTTCACCGTCAGAGCTTACGTATATTTTAAATATATAGAGTACAGTTAGGGAATCTACATTTTTGTATACATAGTAGTTACATTTAGACTCTTTTTGTTCCTTTATATTACTGTATCTGGGCCCCTTTCAAAAGTGTCATATTTATTCTTTAAGTTGTATGTGATTTTTTTTTCCCCATAGGTATACAGCTGTTCATTTCTGCAGTCCATGATGCTCTAAGTAGAGGGGAGTCAAACTTCCAAGTGATCACGATACATTTTTTTCACTACCACCAGTGCTCTTTTTATAAATGAGATTTACTATTTGGTCGATTTTGCGCTTATTTCCATGAAATTACTTAATAGATATAGCTTCAGGTTGCCTGTGAAGGCCAATCCTGTTATTCTGGTAAATTTTTCTGTGATTTTGTTCTTATAAATTTAACAATCTTTAAAATATATAACTTGTTCATATTTTCATTTCTACATGGTTTGAAGTTCGACATTCTCTGCCAGTGACTACCCTTATGCTTGGGTGGTCACTGGTAGAGAAGTCTCTTAGCTGAGAAAAAACTACACAGCCACGTAAAAATAAGGGAAGACAACAACCTTCATCACATCCAAGTGGAAGTGATAAATGTAGGTTTTGAATTGTCTGTTAACATATGGACCTGTCTGTGCCAGTCACAATGCAGTGTTGAGACACATATCTCAGTGATGAGCAACTGCTCACCAACTTCAGTGCCCTGGTCATTAGAGTGAGAACAGCAGTGGCAAGCAATGATTCACACAAGGTAGCTGACACTGCAGCTGTGTGAAAGACAGGATTTTGCAGCAGATTCATGGTGCTTGTATACTATAATGCTCTCTTTAAGTACTTATTCTGTGAGTCCCCTTGGTGTCAGGAACAAAAAGGATGCAGTCAAGAGGAGGTGTACAACACTTAGTTCAAATCTGATCTATCAATTGCTCTTTTTTTTTTCCAGATTACTTTACCTACTACAGCAAGAGGCTTCAACTGTTGAACTTAAAACAGAATGTGCAGTAGTATTAGGAAGTCTTGCAATGGGGACAGAAAATAACGTCAAATCTCTATTAGACTGCCACATAATTCCAGCGTTATTACAAGGTACAGCTGTTTTCAAATCGTATTTTGAAGTTTGGATGTTTCAATAGTATTAATGAGCTCAAATGATTAACATGTACTGAGGCATCAAGACCAGAGCAATCCCAAGAATGGTGTACTGTGTCTTTATTAGCTGCAGTATTTTCAATCTCAGCCTTACTAGTGATCTCTCCCAAATCAGTCTGCTGATATAACCAGGTGAAAATCATCAAGTGATGTCATTTAATTAAAAGTTAGTGTGATGTGCACGTATTCTGGTGTATGACTGTGGAAAATATTGTAGCTGAATTGTTTTTCAGATTCTGCTACAATTTTGCCTTTTTAAGGGTATTGGAATGAATAATTACTTTATATTGCTGATTTGATAACATTCATGAAGTAGAATAATTAATTTTCCCTTCTGAATAGGTCTCCTCCTTCCAGATCTTAAATTTATTGAGGCTTGTCTTCGATGTCTTCGCACAATATTGACAAGCCCTGTGACGCCAGTAGAGGTACTTTATACAGTAAGTAACAGTAACTCACACCAAAAATAAAAAAACAGAAAATGTTGGAAATATTTACCAGGATAGACAACCTCTGTCGAGAGGGAAGTAGATATAATGTTTTGGGTAATTTACCCTTCATTGGTACTGATATTGCCAGTATTTCTTGTTTTTACATAAGGTTTTTAGCATCTTCGTTTTTTAAAATTTCAGGCTTCGGTATCAAAATAGTTTTTTATTCCTTCCTGATTACAGAATGAATTTAATTCTGTTCTTTTGAGTACTTGGTTTTAAAATCAAAACATTTTGTCCTGTCTGATTAATGGAATGAGGAGAGTCAAGATTTATTTTTGATTTTGTGTTTTGTTTTTGATTGGGTTATGCTTGGAAGTGCCTGGAAAGTAAGACAATTACAGGTCTGAGGCAGGGGGGGAAGGGGGCCTCACAGTGCTCTCATGTTGATACATGGTGGCAAAATCCCTGCCTTTAACCAAATAAGGTATAGAGGAATGCAAGGAAAAGAAAACTTCAGGAGCGGATTTAGTTAAAGTGTAAACCTTTTCAAAATCATTAACATTGTCACAAAATTAGTTGTTGTACGGCAGCAAATATTGCAATAAATTACATTTCAAGAAAATAGGAGAAAGTGAGGTGCTGCCTTTGCTTCATTGTCCATTCTGAAATCTGATGGCAAGGGGAAGAAACTGTCCTTGTGCTGCTGGGTGTTTGTCTTCAGGCTCCTGTACCTCCTTCCTGATGGTAGCAGTGCGAATAGGTCGTGGCCTGGGAGATGGGGGTCCTTGAGGATAGAGGCTGCTTTTTTAAGATAATGCCTCTTGTAGGCCTCCTTGATGGAGTGAAGATTGATGCCTGTGTTGTCACTGGCTGAGTTAACAACTCTTTGGAGTTTTTTTCCTTTCCTGTGCATTAGCACCTCCATACCAATCAGTGATACAACCAGACAGAATCCTCTTGACAGAACACCTGTGGAAGTTTTTGAGAGAAGCCAAATCTCCTCAAATTCCTCATGAAAAATAGCCACTGGTGAGCTCTTTTCATGATTGCATCGACATGGAGGCCCCAGGACAGATCCTCAGAGATGCTGACACCCAGGAATTTGAAGTTCTTGAATGTCTCCACTGCATTCCCCTCAATGAGGACTGGTTTGTTTTCTCCTGATTGCCTCCTGAAGTCCACAATCAGTTCCTTAGTTTTGCTGACATTGAGTGCAAGGTTGTTGTTGTGACACCGCTTAACTAGCTGATCTATCTCCTTTCTGTACACTTCCTCATTCCTATCTGTTCCAAATTTAGAACTGTTTTCTTTTGGATACTTGTTTCTCAAGGATCTATTTTAAACAAAATGAAAATTTAACAATACCAGATTAGGTAGCTAAAGGAAGAACTAAAACAGAATTAATATTTTATGCTAATATTTCAGCAAGACTGGAGGTAGAGATGTAAATAGGTTTAGGAATGTGCAATGGCAGATTAAAGAGGATAGAATAGCAAAATGGAATGCATGTTTAAAGATGGAAGGAAATGACAAGGATAGGTTCCTACAGCAAAGTTTTTTGGAGAAAAGGAGAGGTCTGAAAATGTACAAACACGTTCAAAATGTTGGAGGAGGATATTGGATTGTAGCAATTGCACACTTTGAATGAAGATGCAAAGGAATTGCTGTTAAGAGGTGAATTAAGCATGATGGGAGGGGAGCTAGCTGGTGGAGCAGATGGTGAAAGAGGTTCTCCCAGCCCTGGAGAACAACTGGCAGCAGGTGATGAAGCTGATTGAGAAACTGAACTACCAGATCCGGAGTAAGGGCCGGGAGCTGACGGAGTACCAAAATTGGTATAACATCGGGTAGATGAACAAGGAGAATTGCTCATCCTGGGTCACTGACTCCAGTGGCAAGTGCACAGGCACCAGGGTCTTGGTGTTCTAGCTGGGACCCATGCTGAATTCATCCACGCCATCTCCGGGGCCCATAGATGGGCCCATGGGCAGGGTATGGCCCTCTGATCCTCCAGACTCGAGACCCCCTCCCTGTTCTGTGGTGTGTCACACTTCTGTTGTAATGTTTGTGCCTGTTAATGTGATCAGTAAATTGGTTGGTTATTTTAAAAAAAATTGTGGAATAGCGGGGTTGGCCATATATAGTGAAAAGATGGTTAGGATCATAAAATCATAGGTAATGTATAGTGTTGGGAAAGTTGCAATTGCAGAGATGATAAAAGGGAAGATTTTAACCTTTATTTTTTTGTGTTGTCCTTAGGATGCCACAGTGGTTCCTCATCTTATGTCCTTGCTCAGCAGATCGCGATATATACAGGAGTACATCTGTCAGATATTTTCCCATTGTTGCAAGGTAGATGACTTTAAATAATAATAAATATAATTAGTAAAGACATATAAATATTGGGCATCTGAAAAATGTGTATATGTTAATGCTGAATTTTTAAGAGTAGCTTCAAGGGAAGGGTGATCAAAACTGTTTAATGTACTAAACCATTCATAATTAAACTTGACCACATTTAACAAAGCTGGTGTGTGTATTTGTTCTAATTTTGAGATGAGAGATATCAGTAATAAACTAATTATTTTTAAATTCATTGAACTTCTAACAGTGTAAATGCAAAAACTAGGCATGTAATAAAATGTGCATGAAATTGCTTCTCTGAATTTAAGTATAGTCTGGAATATTGAGATGAAAATCTTCACTGTCTGTTGACAGTGTTAAATACATTTAATTCAAGCAATTTCAACTGACCATAAGTCTAAATCACCAAAACATAATCCTCACTCTAGATTTTAGGACAATTGGTGGGGAAAAAAAATCACTAGTTGAGAAAACAGCTCTTAAGGTTAGGAGATAAAGTAATGAAAAATCAAATGTTATTCTTGTGCCTTGTATTATTTGGTATTTGAAATATTTTGGCTAAATTCCGTCAAGCCTACAGTCATTGTTCAGACCACTGGTTTTCCCAGGTTTAGCTGGTTTAGGTCCACAAATCTGAACCTGATGGCTAAGTGCATATGAGACCTGATCACTGAAGCCTTAAGAAGTACCAGGGTCTTGTATAATGTCGTCAGCTCATGAGGATTGGGCAGAAAAAAGCCTGCTTGCAATATCTTCAACAAAGTAAAGCCATATTGCCAACTTTTCAGTAAGCACAAGAAATTATCATTCCTAATTCTAAATAATTTTCTCTTAGTTTTAAAATCTCCATTAATATGAAATGGGCTTTAAAAACTTTGACCAGATCTAAGCTGTTACAGGATTCAAGCGTGGATTTCCTAGGGTAAATGCTGGGATATTTCAGCTAATTTAATCTCCCTCATTACTGGTCTCCCAATAAAAAGTGCAGTAGCAGAATGTTCTGATTTAGTCCTTGGCTGGTGCCCATCAAAAAGTTGGGATCTGTGCACATGTGGCTCGGGTTCAAACTTGCTCGAATTTGCTGCAAAAGTGCAAAGATTTCCCAGTAAATTTTGGTCCAGTTCCTCCTCTGGTGTGATCTAATGAATTATGTGGTAATGAAGACTTTTTTGGTTTTTTTTTTGGATTTTGCTGCTGGAAATTATCTTGGTATAGCTTTACTGACCATTTATAGAATCTGACCTTGAATAGAACCTGATAAGTTGCTAGATACAGCAACATCTAGTGCTGAGCAGAGAACACTTGGCCTTGTATTCTGGCATACCATAATGCATCTTTATAAAAAATCAAGGATGCAATTGAATGTACAAATGATGATTAAGGAATTCCAGCTAACTGAAGCAGGGGTATTTAGATGCCCCTCTGTCTATGAACATCAGCTTCTCTGTAGACTGTGTACTTGGAAACATGAGGATTGGTATGATGAAGATCACTGAGATCCACAAGCTGATCAATCACAAATGCACTGCCTTTTCTGCTTGGAAGAATGACATTAACTCTAAACAAAAGAAACTTGGTCAAAGGATTATCTGTCATATTGAAATACAGATGGTGGGAAGAAAAGGTGAAGGAATTTCAACACCTATAGATGCTGTGGGAGCAATCAGGCACCAGGGCTTTTGAGAGTGGAGGAAATGTAATTAAAAATAGAGAAGCAGTCAGTGCTTGTTTCATGGAGCATCTCACATAGCTTTTAGTTCAGACTGTTGAGACTAAATTACTGTTGAATCACTCAGTAAGAGCTTCAATCTTATGAGGTAAGAAAGGCCAATTAATAGATAGGGAAGATTGAAATTGTTTCCCACTAACACACCATCCTTTTTAAATTTTTAATTTTTAAAAGTTTTTCACACTATGAACCATATTAATCAAAATACACACAAACATTTCCCTCTTGAATATACAGTGTCATTTTCTCCCCTTTTTACCCCCCTCCCTTCCCTCCCTCCCTCTCACCCCCCTCCAAACCCATTAAACGTTCCAACATGTACAATATAATAACCCCATTAAACAATGTCATCACACAATGAAAATTGTGTCATCTACTTTTACACACTGGGTCAGTTTATTTCATCTTCTCATTCTATCATTTTAGGGGGTGGAGGTCCGCGATAGGCCCTCTCTGTTGTGTTCCATGTACGGTTCCAAAATTTGTTCAAATAATGTGACTTTATTTTTTAAATTATATGTTATTTTTTCCAATGGAATACATTTATTAATTTCCATGTACCATTGCTGTACTCTCAGGCTCTCTTCTGATTTCCAAGTTGACATTATACACTTTTTTGCTACAGCTAAGGCTATCATAATAAATCTTTTTTGCACTTCATCCAGTTTAAGGCCTAATTCTTTACTTATATTACTTAGAAGAAAGATCTCTGGATTTTTTGGTATGTTGCTTTTTGTGATTTTTATTTAATATCTGATTTAGATCTTCCCAAAACTTTTTCACTTTCTCACATGCCCAAATTGCATGTACTGTTGTTTTCATTTCCTTCTTCCAGCGAAAACATATATCTGATACTGTTGGATCCCATTTATTTAACTTTTGGGGCGTGATATATAACCTGTGTAACCAATTGTATCATGCGTAACCTCGTATTTATTATATTTCTCGTAGTTCCAGAGCATAGCTTTTCCCATATTTCATTTTTTATCTTTATGTTGTTCCCACTTTTGTTTAGTATTGCTTAGTTCATAACTTTCTTCCTCTTGCAGCTTAATGTACATGTTCGTTATAAATCTTTTAATTATCATTGTGTCTCTAATCACATATTCAAAGCTGCTTCCTTCTGGTGATCTCAGTCTGCTTCCAAATTTGTCCTTTAAGTAGGTTTTCAGTTGGTGGTATGCAAACATTGGACTGAGTTATTCCATATTTGTACTTCATTTGTTCAAATGATAATAAATTATTTCCCAAAAAACAATTTTCTTTTAATTCCTTTTCTCTCCCATTCTCTAAAGGAAAGGTTATCTATTGTGAAAGGGATTAATAATTTTGGTAGTTGGTAATTTGTTTTTTTCCTTTCTACGTGAATCTTCTTGCATATGTTGAGTAAATGGTGAACTTCTATATTGCACCAGTTTTTCATCCCACTTATAAAGTATATGTTCTGGTACCTTCTCCCTTATTTTATCTAGCTCTATCTTGGTCCAATCTGGTTTTTCGCTTGTTTGATAAAAATCTAATAGATATCTTAATTGTGCTGCTCTATAATAATTTTTAAAGTTTGGTAGCTGCAAACCTCCTTGTTTGTACCATTCTGTTAATTTATCTAGCATTATCTCGGTTCCCCCCCCCTTTCCATAAGAATTTCCTTATTATTCTCTTTAGTTCATTGAAGAATTTCTCTGTCAAGGGAATTGGTAACAATTGAAATAGGTATTGTATCCTTGGAAAGATATTCATTTTAATGCAATTTACCCTTCCTATCAGTGTTAGTGGTAAATCTTTCCAATGTTCTAAGTCATCTTGTAATTTCTTCATTAATGGCTGATAATTTAATTTGTATCGGTGGCCTAGATTATTATCTAGTCTAATACCTAGGTATCGGATTGCTTGTGTTTGCCATTTAAATGGTGATTCTTTTCTAAACTCTGTGTAATCCGCATTATTCATTGGCATCACTTCACTTTTATTTGCTTTGATCTTGTACCCCGATATTTCTCCATATTCCTTCAATTTCTTATGTAATTCTTTTATTGATAATTCTGGTTCTGTTAAGTATACTATGATGTCATCTGCAAATAGACTGATTTTATATCCCTTCTCTGTTATTTTTATCCCTTTTATTTTCTGTTCTTTTCAGTTCTGCCAATAGTTCTATTGTTAAAGCGAACAGTGAGGGAGACGGTGGACCTCCCTGCCTAGTTGACCTACTTAATTTAAATTGGATTGATTATATATCCATTTACTGTCACCTTTGCCATTGGCCCCTTATATAATGCTTTAATCTCATTAATATATTTCTCTGTTAGGTTGAACCTCTGTAATACTTTGAATAAATAATTCCATTCTACACTGTCAAAGACTTTCTCTGCGTCTAAAGTAACAGCCACTGTTGGCGTCTTATTTCCTTGTACTGCATGGATTAAGATAATGAACTTACAGAAATTGTCCGTTATTCGTCTTTTCTTAATAAATCCAGTTTGATCTAGTTTTACTATTTTTGGGTACACAGTCGGCCAGTCTGTTTGCTAATAGTTTTGCTATTATCTTATAATCTGAGTTAAGTAGAGATATTGGTCTATGCGATGCTGGTGTTAGTGGATCTTTCCCCGTCTTTGGTATTACTGTAAATATTGCTGTTTTACATGAATCTGGCAAGTTTTGTGTTTCTTCTTTCTGGTTCATTACTTTCAGGAGAAGAGGAATTAGTAACTCTTTAGTTTTATAGAATTCTATTAGGAGTCCATCCTCTCCAGGCATTTTATTGTTCGGAAGCTTTTTTAATATATCCTGTATTTCCTCTATTTCAAATGGTTTTATCAATTTCTTTTGCTCCTCTTTGCAATTTCGGTAGTTCAATTTTAGCTAGAAACTCATCTATTTTGTCTTCTTTCCCTTCGTTCTCAGTTTGGTATAATTGCTTGTAGAATTCCTTGAAGTTTTAATTGATTTCTGTTGGGTTATATGTAATTTGTTTGTCCTTTTTCCTTGATGCCAATATCGTTCTTTTAGCTTGTTCTGTTTTAAGCTGCCAAGCTAGTATTTTGTGCGTTTTTTCTCCTAGCTCATAATACTTCTGCTTTATTTTCATTATGTTCTTCTCCACCTTGTACGTTTGTAGTGTTTTGTATTTTATTTTTTTGGCCGCCAATTCTCTTATTTTTGTTGTATCTTCCCTTGTTGCTAGTTGTTTTTCTGTACTATTTCCCTTTCTAGCTGTTCTATTTCCTGATTGTAGTCCTTTTTCATCTTAGTTACATAACTTATTATCTGCCCTCTGATGAAGGCTTTCATTGCATCCCAGGCCAACATGGCCTGTTTCCGCTCCGTAAATGGTTATATGGTTATAATATAAATTTGTCTTTCACTGATTCCGTATTTATTTCAAAGTACATTTTAATTTGGTGCTCAATAAATTCTCTAAATTCCTGTCTTTTAAGTAGCATGGAGTTTAATCTCCATTTATATCTTATTGGTGGGATGTCCTCCAGTTCTATTGCTAATAACAGGGGTGAGTGATCAGATAACAATCTAGCTTAATATTCCGTTTTCCTAACTCTCCCTTGGGTATGGGCTGACAACAGGAACAGGTCAATTCTTGAGTATGTTTTATGTCTACTCGAATAATACGAGTATTCCTTCTCCTTTGGGTGTTGACTCCTCCATATATCCAAAAGTTGCATTTCCTGCATTGATTTAACCATACATTTGGCTACTTTGTTCTTTTTGCTAGTCTTTTGTTCAGTTTTATCCACCTTTGAATCCAAATTAAGGTGAAAGTCCCCTCCTATCAATATATTCCCCTGCGTATCTACAATCTTCAAAAAAATATCTTGCATAAACTTTTGATCCTCTTCATTAGGTGCATATATATTGAACAAATTCCAGAATTCTCAATATATCTCACACTTTATCATTACATACCTCCCTGCTGCATCTATTATTTCCTCCTCTATTTTGATTGGTACATTTTTATTGATTAATATAGCTACACCTCTGGCTTTTGAATTATATGATGCTACCATTACTTGCCTTAATTTCTTGTGTCCACTTCAGTTAGATGCTTTTCCTGCACGAATGCTATATCTATTTTTTTCAGTAAATTTAATAGCCTCTTCCTTTTGATTTGGTTATGTATTCCATTAATGTTTATAGTCATATAGTTCAACATGGCCATCTCATACTCTGTTTACATCTCATTTCCACTTCCTCACCACCACCTTTCCCCTTTTCCCCATTTTCAATTCTCAGTTTTCCTTTTTTGAACGCACTGTATGAAAACACTTCTAAAATATAAAATACTTCAACCATTCCCACATCTAAAATTTCCTTATCCCCAAGTGTCCCCCCCCTCTCTGAGTCTCCCCTTGTCCCTTGCCGGCCAACCACAACTCCCCGCTCCATTCGGACTGCGAACCCGTTCGCAAGTGTCAACTGATTTCGCAGTGACTGTTATTCTCTCCCACCCAATCCCCTCCAGAAAAGACTTTTATCTTCACATTAAAACAAAACTCCCCCTCTTTTCTTCTCATTTTATTTTTCTTTTTTTAACCCCTCCTCTTTTTTCCCCTCCTTCTCCCTTACTTCCCTTTTCTTCCCTCCTTTAGTTCTTACTTATACATTATTTTTACATCTTTATATGTAGTTTGTTGTCGTTCTTCGTTCTTGTTGCATCTCTTCATCTGACTTTCTGTCTTGCAGGCGTTCATGCAAATTCTCGTGCTTTCTCCGGATCCGAGAACAGTTTATTTTGCTCCCCCGGGATAACTAAGCACCGCTGGATATCTTAACATAAACTTATAGCTTTTTTTCCATAGGATCGATTTTGCTGCGTTAAACTCCTTCCTCTTCTTTAGGAGCTCAAAATTTATGTTTGAGTATAAAATATTTTTTGACCTTTGTACTCCAGTAGTTTTTTGTCTTCTCTAATTTTATTCATTGCCTTCTCCGATATATTTTTGTGTATCTCAGAAATTTTACTAAAACGGATCTTGGTTTTTGTTGTGACTGATAAATTCTTTCACATCTTTGCCTTCTTCATCTTCCTTAAGGCCCACTATCTTTGTATTGTTTCGCTTACTTCTTTGGCTTGGCTTCGCGGACAAAGATTTATGGAGGGGTAATGTCCACGTCAGCTGCAGGCTCGTTTGTGGCTGACAAGTCCGATGCGGTACAGGCAGACACAGTTGCAGCGGTTGCAAGGGAAAATTGGTTGGTTGGGGTTGGGTGTTGGGTTTTTCCTCCTTTGTCTTTTGACAGTGAGGTGGGCTCTGCGGTCTTCTTCAAAGGGGGTTGCTGCCCGCCGAACTGTGAGGCGCCAAGATGCACGGTTTGAGGTGATATCAGCCCACTGGCGATGGTCAATGTGGCAGGCACCAAGAGCTTTCTTTAGGCAGTCCTTGTACCTTTTCTTTGGTGCACCTCTGTCTCGGTGGCCAGTGGAGAGCTCGCTATATAACACTATCTTGGGAAGGTGATGGTCCTCCATTCTGGAGACGTGACCTACCCAGCTCAGTTTGATCTTCAGCAGCGTGGATTCGATGCTGTCGGCCTCTGCCATCTTGAGTACTTCGATGTTGGAGATGAAGTCACTCCAATGAATCTTGAGGATGGAGTGGAGACAACGCTGGTGGAAGCGTTCTTGGAGCCGTAGGTGATGCCGGTAAAGGACCCATGATTCGGAGCCGAACAGGAGTGTGGGTATGACAACTGCTCTGTATAGGAAAATTCTAGCGAAGATTTTGCCTGCAATGGAGAGCAGCGTGATTCCCCTGTAGTTTGAGCAGTCTGATTTCTCACCTTTGTTTTTGTACAGGGTGATGATGATGGCATCACGAAGGTCCTGAGGCAGCTTTCCTTGGTCCCAGCAGAGCTTGAAAAACTCATGCAGTTTGGCATGCAGAGTTTTGCCGCCAGCCTTCCAGACCTCTGGGGGGATTCCATCCATACCTGCTGCTTCAGAACTCTTCCAATCTCTTTTCAGCGCCAACCGCTCAGTCCAAGAATCCGCCCTGCTCCAGCTCCCTCAACAGCCCTTAAGGCTAGAGCTGGATGAGGTCCTCACCCGGGAAGAGACATATAAGGCAATTGAACAACTGAAAAGTGGCAAAGCAGCAGGTATGGATGGAATCCCCCCCCCAGAGGTCTGGAAGGCTTCGTCTACTATAGTTTTCCATTATATCCATCTTCTGAGCTAACAACTCTTCTGTTTCTTTAACTTTTTTGTCACTTTCTTCCAATTTTCTTTTTAAGTCGTTCACTTCCATTTCTACTGCCATTACACGTTCTTCCACATTTTCTAATCCTTTCCCTACATCTGTTATGACCAGCTCTATTCTACTCACTTTTTCTTCTGTACTTTTCATTTCACTAAATTCTAGTGTCAACCATACTTTTAATGCTTTCATTTGTTCTTGAAATTTTTTAAAATCTACGTACTGTCCATTCATTTCACCTTCTATTCCTCTGTACAGAGCTTGGTGTTCTTCTTCTGTCTGCTCTTGGGTTTGTGTCTTCTATTTCTCTTCCTTGTATCTGTGTCTCTTCTGACTTTCTTGTTGAGCTGCTTGTCTCAGTTTGTTGGGTTTTTTTTCATGGTTTCTTGATGTTGGTCCTCTTCTTCTGAGCTGGTTATCTGTTGGGCCTCCTGCTTCTGTTTTTCTTTTTCATCCCTCCCTTTCCCGTTGCTTTCTTTATCTTCCAGCTGGGAGTCCTGTTGTCGGGCATCTCTCAGCTGTTCGTGCTGTGGTGTTTCACTCCACTGCTGGTTCCCCCCCCCCCCCCCCCCCGTCGGTGTTCTCCTTGTCGAGCGCATCACGCATGTGCGATTCCCTGTACATGCACATTTGTGCACCTCTGTTTGGCTCAGCAAGCCATTTTTGCAGTCCCACGTCGGTAGGTTGCGACCCTGCGGGGTCTCCACTAACCTCTGGGAGCAGGCTCCTCTTTCCACAGCGGGTCCCTGCTTTTTCGTGCAGTTCGTGCAGGTAAGGCCTTCTTTCTCTTCTGGTGTCTTTCCTTTTTTTCCCCCATTGTTTTTGATTTTTCTTTCCTAGGTGCCATTTTCTCCACACCTTTATCTTTTATTTGTTGTGTTCTGTGTATCTGTGGCTTTGATTTTTCTTCACTTCTTCTTTTCTGGAGAGAGCTGGTATTCTCCTACCGGCCACTACTCCATTACGTGACTTCTCCCCACTAACACACCATCCTGAGGATGTGGAATGACAGGGAAATCTTTGACCTGATTCCATGATTAGAAAATCTCCAAGAAAATAAAAATATAATGATGGAACTTGTAATTCAAAGTGAGAAGATGGTTGTAGAAAGCCTTCTGAATATTTTTTATTTACTCAAGAATTCTCTGTAGAATCAATGGGTTTAGGTCATTAAGCTAACATGACTTGTTGGTTTACCACTAATGTATGTTGTTTTCAAACTTGCATGTCAAGTTTTGGTTTTGTTTGTCCTGAGTTGTATTAGATATAATCTGGATATTTTTTCTACAAAATAGCACAACGTATTTGTCTTTGAATTATTGAAGTCCCTCCTCTCCATTGTTTCTTGTACAATTTCAAAACTGGGTATATTCATTAACTGGATTTTGTGCAGAATTTTGAGTTGTGCTAATTTGGAATATTTGCTTTTATAATCTTCTGGTGATTTTTGCAACAAATATAAAAAAAGTTCCGTTTTTGTAGTTTATTGCAGATAACATGTAAATAATGTTGCTGTGAGATATTACCATTTTGAAGTACAGTAAAACTTTGTTTATCTGAAATGGTTGGGACCTGGCCCATTTTGGATAAACATTTTTTCGGAGAAAAACAGCCCAGTAGCAACAGCAAATCACTTGTAACAATGTTTAAACAACTGCAAACAACAAGGCAAGGCTTTTTAAGTATTAAAAATAATGTTTAATTCTCAATAAAAAAACTGTTGGCCACCGCCAATCACCGACACCTCCCCACTGAGAGTCCTACTCTTGCCTGGGAGCCTGAGGCCCCTGGTCAGTTTGGCTCAAAAAAAATGCAGATAAATGACGATTTCAGATATTCTCGTTTATCCATAATTTTAAAAAAAGATTTCATATATCTGAAGATTTTGGAGAGTCCGATTTTGGATAATTGGAGTTGTACTGTAAATTAACGTTATTTGGCTATCATCTTTTAATATGAAGACAAGCTAATCCCATTTGTATTGTTTTAGCAAGATAATTGTTTCTTATTTTTTCCAATCAGCTCTTTTTGGTTTTGTTCAGTAGTAATGATGATTTCACCAACTTTAGTAATGACAAATTCTCCTGCTGCCTTGTTTTGTTACAGACTCCAGAGCATCAGGCTGTGCTGTTCAACCATGGTGCAGTGCAGAACATTGCCCATCTACTGACTTCTCCTTCATACAAAGTAAGTGCCAGAAAATAAAGTTGGGATACACACTAAAAACATCTAATGTTGCTCAGGATTGCATCTTGTTTGCACCATAGGTGATCTTGTGGCGGTATGCCATTAGGCAGGCGAACTGGCCCTGCTTGTCATGCACGTGGCAGGGCAGCCTGCCAAAATGGCGCTGTTGGGGGTTTCCTCCCGACCTCGGCACCAGGCTCAGAAGCCCATGATTGGGGACCCACATGATGCCCCGGTGACGTTGGGGGCCCCCCAGTGCAGTTCTCAGCCAGGTCTGGGCTGGGAGTATAAGACCAGCCAGGTAGCCTGCAATAAATCAATTTTTGCTCACTGAACTCAACCCGTCTGGTTGTGTGATCCTGCAGTTAGCAGTGTAGGCACCAATACAATCTTTTATTTTCTATATAAAAGAGCCACTATATTTGTGAAGTAAAACATTTTAAATTAAAATTATGTAATCCCTCATGATGATATAAAAGTCCCTTTTAATATCTTTCTCCTAGTAGTAATATGTACTAGTTGACAAATCAGCCATCTATGTTTGAATAATTTGTAGTTTTTCCAATTTGCCCTTGAAAGATTTGAGTTCCATAACATCCAACAAATAATAAAGTATTGATAACTTTATTTTTCAATCTTTTTATTAACATTTCATAATATACACAGCAAAAGGAGAATAGAAATAACACAATTAAAATGGTTTGGCCAAGTCGGCATAGTATAAATATATATAAATTCCAAAGATTGAAAATATGACATATTAGAAATAATTCTCCAAAGAAAACAGAGATTTAAAAAAAAATTATTATATATATAAAAAACTAATCTATTAAAACAAATGGCCTATCCTGAGAATCTGTCAAATAGTTTAAAACATAACTCAGGTCCACTCCTACAGATAACAAAAGTGGCAAGAATTATATTACGTCTGATTTCCATGTTTCTTCAAATTTAGTAGTTGTATCTAATGTACGACTTCTGATTTATATATATATATATATATATATATATATATATATTTGAGAAGGACATAAGATGAGAAAGCTATTGAAGTAATGTAGGAGCATCAGTTTTTCCATTTAAGTAAAATGACTCTTCTAGCTAATAGTGCAGAAAAAGCTATAACTCGATATGCAGTAGGTAAGCAACCTACATCTGTAATTCCAAAAAAAGCATACAAGTTTGTAATTGAATAACCAGTATCATTGATAGAGTTTTAAAAATATTTCTAACATGGGACATGACAAAAATATATAAGATGCCATCTCAGTATTGCATCTAATCACAAGTAGATGTGAGCTAGTTTATCTTTAGACATGTAACCTCTATGAACTATTTTAAACCGTATTAAAGAATGATGTGCACATAGTGAACAAGTATTAACTTGTCTAGTACTTTTTCCCCATGTTTCAGGAGATATTGTAAATTGAAATTCTGATTCCCATGTTTGTCAAATCTTATTCATGGGTATAAATAGTACCAACTAAACCCTTTTGAAAGGGGGTTTAACTAGAACAAAGTGTCAAGTAAATCTGGTTGTTGTAATGTTAGTTAATTAGACATTACGGTATTCAGGAAATTTCTAATCTGTAGATATCTAAAAAATATGTGTATGGTAAATTATATTTGGTAGAAAGTTGTTCAAAAGACATCAAGCCACCATCAGCAAATAAGTCTACAAAAGAGATAATTCCTTTAATCTTCCAAATAAGGGTGTTTCAGTCAAGAGTAGAAGGTATAAAATTAAGCACTATATTACCCAAGGCAAAAAATTTTAGTCTATAAAAACCTTCAAAATTGAAACCAAAGACTTAATTAATATTTAATAATTGAATTAGAAATGTACTTATCTTAGATAGTCTAAAAAAAAATGCTGGTTCTTAAAAAAAGGCTAAGGAAAAATTCTGGACAGATTTCAATTCCAAATCTACCCAAAGTAGAAGATCAGATATATCAAAGCAAAAAAATCATATAGCAAATATTAACTGCCCAATAATAAATTCGGTAAGACAATGCCACCACCCTTCTTAGGTTTCTGTAAGTGAAGCTTATTCATTCTGGCCCCATTACCATTCCAAATATAAGATGAAATCTTGGAATCAATATTATCAAAATGAGATTTTGGAATCAAAATTGGAACAGCTTGAAATAGGTATAAAAATGTAGGTAATATTATCATCTTAACAGCATTAATACGACGAACCAAAGACAAAATCGGTGGGACCATCTAATAAAAGATTCTTTCAAAAAATATAATAAAGGAGAAAAATTTAATTTAAACAAACCTAAGTTATTGTATTTTAAAATGACTGCAGTAGTTATTACTAATAACCAAAAATCTTTCCCGCTCAAATTGTTTTGAGGTACTAGACAAGGCTGTCCCCTGAGCCCTTTACTTTTTAATTTGGCATTAGAACCCCTTGCAATTGCACTCTAATTCAAATAGGATTCAACATATTAATAGAGGAGATGAAGTACATAAAGTCTCTCTATATGCTGATGATCTTTTGGTCGATATTTCAGATCATGCTAATTATATCCCTGTGATGCTCTACTATTGGATTTTAGGAGTTTTTCTGGAGATAAACTAAATTTTCATAAAAGTGAATTATTCCCAATAAACTCACATGATCCTATTTAATCATGATAATATGCCCTTTAAGATTGTTAAATAATATTTTACTTACTTAGATGTTAAAATCTTGAGGAAATTTAAAGATTTGTTTAAATAATTGTTAGTTTTATTGCAGTTTTTTTCATTACTAACATGATTCCTCTTAGTCGTCGGTTGATATTTGAAAGGGAGTGTCTATCTGGTTTCTTGTTAGTTAGCTGGAGACTAAAAGATTTTGGAAGAGGAATTATAAAGTGCAGTGGTAGATAGAATGCAAATCTCTTGAAGGATTTAAACAACAGTCTAAGAATGTTTAATTTTAATGAAAACTGGATGAAGTAGTGCTTTTAGGATAGGATACAGAAAACATAGATCATGTGTCTAAGTGAATGGAAATAGAACTTCAGAATAAATTTTAAAATTCAGACATACATCACTGTAACAGGCCCTTCTGGCCCACAAGTTTTTGCTCCCCAATTACACCCAATTGATCCAAAATGCAATTGTGCAATGTAGAGAGAGAAAAAAAAATCAATAAAGTGCAAAAGAATCCTTGAATCATTCCCTGATTGATTTTTTTTGTTGAATCGGATTGTGAATGATAGAAGCTGTTCCTGAGAGTGGTGATGCAAGTTTTGTAGCATCTATACCTCTTTCCTGATGGCAGCAGTGAGAACAGAGCATGTGCTGGATGGTGTGGATCCTTGATTGCTGCTGCTCTCTGATGGCAGCATTCCCTGTAGATGTTTTCAGTGATGGAGAGGGTTTTATCTGTAATGTCCTGGGCTATGTCTACTACTTTTTGCAGGGCTTTGCACCCAGGGGCATTGTTGTCCCCATACCAGTAAGCACACTTTCCACCGTACATGTAGAAATTTGCCAGGGTATGCGATGGCATGCCAAACCTCCACAAACTCTTGAGGAAGTCGCTGATTTGCTATCTTCATGATGCCATTAGTATGTTGGGTACAGGAAAGATCCTCCAAGATAGTGACTCTTAAGAACTTAAATTTGCTCACCCTCTCTGTCACATTTGTGGCCCGAAATGTGAAGTTAATAAAGCATCGAACACAAGTTTTATTAGGTAAACTTCTCAGAGTCTTTATTTTCCAGTTTCCTTTGTTCTCCTGCTTGTGCTCTTATCGCTCTCTCTCATACCACGTGACTTCCGGTACATCTCATACATATTCATTATCATAACATCCTTCCTTTAATCAGAAATAAACTTTACCTTCACTTACCAATATCCCTCGGAAACCTACAAACATCGTAACTAATGGTAATACTATAACTCAACTACATAAAATTTACTTCCTACAGCACTCATACATGCACTTTATGATACAAGATTAAATACTGTCCCAAAGTTCTTATTAAAACTATGGCACAAAGTCTTCGTATCGTTTGGACGCTTTCCGGTTTCGCTTCGGCCTGCCTGCGATATTGTCGTCGCTTCTCGGTTGTTCACTCTCAGCGACGGAAATACTGCTCGCCACGGCTTCGGGTGTTTCTGGCACTCTAGTCACTTCATCAGGAGTGCTGGTAACTGCCTCTGGAACATCATCAGGTCTCTCAGTTTCAGCATCTCGTATTGGCCTTTCAACCTCTTCGCTCGATGTATCTCTGGACTGGTACCTTTTTACACCTGATACATTTCTCTTATACAGGACTCCAGTCAGAGACTTGACTGTCACCATACTGCCACTTCTGGATACGACAGTGTAGGGTTGATGGTAATAAGGTGTGTCTAGCTTACCACCAGTTTCATGCCTCACTAGAACATTATCTCCTGGCATGATGTCTGAGTACTTGGCTCCACGTTTCGAATCTGTGTACAGCTTTGCTGCACCTTTCTTTTCAGCATCGTGGTCCCTCATCTCCTGGTCGTCTCGGATTTCCTTTATTTCTGGCATTTTTGTGCGGATTTTTCTCCCAAAAAATGCTTCTGCAGGACTTTTTCCAGTGGTTGCATGAGGCGTTGCTCGATAGACAGCCACATAAGATAGCAATGCTTCTCTCCAATTTTGTCCTTCTGCGTGTGCAATCCTCAATCGTTTTTCAATGGACTGATTTTGTTTCTCTACTTCTCCGTTGGCTTGCGGCCATTTTGGAGTTACTTTATGATGGTGGATACCTGTGGTCCTCGTGTATTCCGCAAATGTCTCTGAAATGAGTTGTGGACCATTGTCAGAGTATAATGTAACAGGTAATCCATATCTTGCGAATATCTCTGCTAATGCTTGTATTGTTTTTTCAGTGGTTGTGGACTTCAACACCACGTACTCATAGTATCTGCTGTAGTAATCTATCACTACCATAATTGATTCACCCGTCGGTAAAGGTCCAAGAAAATCAACAGCTACGTCGATCCATGGTCCTGTTGGGAGTTGCGTACTCCGGATCGGTTCTGGCGGATTACTCCTACTTGTGATTTGACATCCGTGACAAGGTTTAACAAATTTCTCTGCGTCTTTACCACAACCTGGCCACCATACCTTGGTCCTGAGGTTTTGCTTGGTACCAACAATACCTAGGTGTCCTTCATGCGCTAAGGATACGATCTTCGGTCTCAATCTTTGTGGTATCACCAATCTGCAACCTCTTAATACACACTGTCCGATGCAACAAAGTTCGTCTCTAATGGGAATGTAAGCCTTGTGAGTACACTTGTCCCATTGTCCACTCTGTATGCATTCTCTTACTTCCATGAGTTCTGGATCACGTTCGGATTCTCTCTCGACTTCCTTCGTAGTCACAGCTTTCGGTGTCGACTGAATAGCTACGAAGCGTACAAAGCTCTCTGTTTCTGTTCCCAATTCTGACTTGGATTGTGGACCACCATCCTTCATCAATCTGGACAGCGGATCTGCAATGTTTGTTTTCCCTGCAATGTGGATTACTTTATATTTGTAGGATTGTAGTCTGAGTACCCATCTCTCTATTCTGGCACATGGTTTGGATCTAGGTGCATAGATCACCTCTAATGGCTTATGATCTGTGATGAGTTCAAATTCAATGCCGTATAAATATGCATGGAACCTCTCGCAGGCCCATACAAGTCCGAGTGCTTCTTTCTCTGTCTGAGAATATCTTCTTTCCACATCTGATAGCGATCTGCTGGCATAGGCAATGATTCTTGGTCCTCCATCATGCATCTTGACCAACACGGCTCCTAAACCAACTGGGCTGGCATCCGCTATGACCTTGGTTGATGCCGCCGGATCGTAATATCCAAGAGTTTTTGCATCTGTCAGGCTTTGCTTCAGCGCTGTGAACGCTTTCTTCTGCTCAGATCCAAAATGAAAAGGTACACCTTTCCTGGTTAGTTTCCTTAGCGGTTCTGCCACTGTAGCAAAATTAGGAATGAACTTTGCACAAAAATTGACCAATCCCAGGAAACTCCTCACCTCTGTTGCGTTCTGAGGTGCACGTGCCTCTTCAATAGCTTTCACCTTGGCCTCTGCAGGGTTTAGTCCTTCCCGTGTAAGTCTGTGTCCCATGAAGTCCATTTCTGACACACCGAACTGGCACTTGTTTCCATTCACGGTAAGGCCTGCCTCCTGTAGTCTAGATAGTACACGCCACAACCGTTTGTCATGCTCTTCCTTCATTGGTGCATGGACTATGATGTCGTCAGAAATGTTGGCAACTCCAGGAATGCCTTGAATCACTCGATGGATTTCATACTGGTAGATCTCCGAAGCTGCATTAATTCCAAATGATAGTCTCTTGTAACGATACAATCCACAGTGAGTCACAAATGTTGTTACATCTCGGGAACCTGGATCCAGCTCTAATTGATGATAGCCCCATTTCAGATCAATTTTTGAGAATACCTTGCTGGTAGTTAGTTCTTGAAGTATTTTCTCCACTGTTGGTATAGGGTGTCGTTCTCTAATTATAGCTTCATTGGCCATTCTCATATCAACACATATTCTTATGTCACCCTTTGGTTTGGGCACAATCACTACGGGACTGACCCATTGTGTCGAATGTTCCACCGGTTCAATAATGTCTTGTTCGATCAATTCTTTAATTTTGGCTTCGAGTTTCCCACGAAGTCCAAACGGAGTTCAGCGCATTGGTTGTGCCTTGGGTTTGACCGTTTCATCTACCGCTAGCTTCAATTGTCGACCTTTCAGCTTTCCTACTCCTTGGAAGACTGCGGCGAATTCTTGCTTCATATCCTCGTATGACTGAATTGAATTGACACAAGCTCCAATATGAAGTATTGCCAGGTCTTGCACTGTGCTTCTACTCAGCAATGGTTCTCCCCTCTCTTCTATGACCATAAACTCTGCTTCGGTATACTTATCTCCAGCTTCAACAGTTGCAGTAAAACATCCAATGGTCTGCAATGGCTTGGTTGCTGTGTATGGATACAGTTTCTTGGAACACTTGTTTGAGGTACAGATTATCTTTTTCCTTTTCAACTTCTCCCATAAATGTCGATCAATCACATTACTGTCACTGCCTGAGTCTACAATGACCTGCACTGTCACTCCACCAATGATCACTGGGACCTTCTCATGATGTACATCATTCAACGTAAATTGGTAACAACTCTGTTCCTCCTGGGTATCATCATCGTCACCGTCTATCTGGCGAATGGTATCTTTCTTTCCAGGATACTTTCCTTTCCCCCAGGCTTTGCCTTTGGAAGTTGTACTCTTCCTCTTCTGGTCTGCATTGGACTTGCTTTTGCACTTCTTTGCAAAGTGGTCCTTACCTCCACACTTTCTGCAAACTTTGCCTTTGGCCGGGCAATATGGGTCTTTTCCAAAGTGACCTCGGTTTCCACATCGATAACACTCCACATCCTGTGTCGACGTATATCTTGGCTGGTTATGGTGATGTGAGAGCCTCTTAATTTGCTGGCTTGAGTTGTCTTTCAGGATCATGGTATGAAATTGCTCTTCAACAGCCTCTAATGCAGCAGCAATGGTTAAAGCATCGGTGAGTTCCAACTCACTCCTTCTTTCCAGTAGACGTCTTCTGAGTTTATCTGATCTGCAGTGCTGTACGACTTGATCCAATAATTGGTTGTCCAAATCAGCTGGCATGTAATTGCATCCAACAGCTAGCTGGCGTAGTCTCGTCACATACTGAGCAATTGTCTGGCCATCTTCTTGTCTCGTTCTCCGAAACAAATGGCGTTGAAATGTAGCATTTGGTGTCACTACATAGTGTGCATTTAATGCATCTACCGCTTTCCGGTACTCATCCTTCCTTCCAGTATTCAAAAGTGTCTTAAATGTTTCCCGAACTGCGGGTCCAGCAGTGAAAAGAAGTAATGCCCTTCTCTGCGCTTTTTGTTCAACTGTACCGGTATCTAGAAATAGGCCACGACTGTCAGCGTAGGATTCAAATTCTTCCAGCCATGCCTTCCACTTCACACTTACAGTGTTTGCATCACCAGTCGGGTCAAAATGAGCAATTCCACTATGTGTTAGAAAGTCACCGTCTGCCCCAGCCATGAGGAAATATTCCAGCCCCAAAAGTACTGAGTCAAAGAGAAAATTCTTATCACCTTGAAGTTGTCTGTAATCTTGTTTAGTCTTTAATTTTCTTCAAGCTTCTTTCATCCTCGTCACCAATGTCACATTTGTGGCCCGAAATGTGAAGTTAATAAAGCATCGAACAAAAGTTTTATTAGGTAAACTTCTCAGAGTCTTTATTTTCCAGTTTCCTTTGTTCTCCTGCTTGTGCTCTTATCTCTCTCTCTCATACCACGTGACTTCCTGTACATCTCATACATATTCATTATCATGACACTCTCCACCTCTGATCCCCCAATGATCACTGGATATACACCTCTGGTTTTCCCTTCCTGAGGTCAACAGCTCCTTGGTTTTGGTGACACTGAGTGTAAGGCTGTTGGTGCACCATTCAGCCAAGTTTTCATTCTCCCTCCTCTATGCTGATACATTGCCCCTTTTTATACAGCCCACTACTGTGGTATCTTCAGCAAATTTGTAGATGTTGTTATGGTCATACCAAGACAATATAGATCTATGAGGTATTCCTGAGATGATGAAGCAGATTTGAAACCATTATAATCCATTTTAAAAGAATAGAGAGCGTAATCTTCATTCAATGTTATGCTCCCATGTTTTGGCTCTAGCTAGGTTAATGTGGATAGAAACGGGTTGAAATGCGACAGTTACTTTTGAGGGTGATTGTTGATCAAGGATGAGTTAATGCCACCAGGATGTGTTTCTGCCTAACTCCATTTCTCAGATGGTCTATCAAGCATGTGCTTTTCAAATTGGAAATGTTTAAAATAGAATGAGAATATAGAGCCAATAAGTTTTAGTTTCTTACACGATTCTGGAAATAACCATCAGTAGAAACACATATTTTAATATAACAAAAAGTTTGACTTTGATTTAAGACCACAAAATGAACTTCATATCATATTCTTAATGTGGTATAGATAGAGACAATGGTTTGAATACAAAGTTTTGTTTTTCAATAGGTTCAGATGCAGGCATTAAAATGCTTTTCAGTCTTGGCTTATGAAAATCCTCAAGTTTCTTTGACTCTTGTGAATGGTGAGTAGTAGTTATTGTTTAATTCCTTAGTCTATGTACTTTGTCTTATCACTTAATTAAATATGAAATGTTGCTTATTTTATTTTTAGTTTTATAGAACATTATTACATACATCATTTAAATAGTATTTTAAAATTACAGTCTCATGATTGCCCAAATCTTACCCCCCCCCCCAAACAACTGCTAACATTAAAAAAAAACAATTGTCCAAAAAAGAAGGGGTGTTTGAACAAGCTTTCATTAACTAATCCTTATTTTGATCTTCAGGAATCGTAACTATATTATTTATTTGAATATTTTATTTTTTCCCATTAATTTACGTCAAAATTCTTCACTTTCAAGATATGTAAATATAAATATATATAACTTTTTAACAAAACAAAACACAAAAATCCCCTTCACCCACCCTCTTTGCAGTATAAATCTGTGCACTATAAAGACTTACAGTTGGATTTTAAAAAAGGGAAGTCTTCATTAGGGAGATCACTTATATTTTTATAATAGTAGCACCTTTTTATAATTTTATATCTGGTTTACTATATAATCCATATATGGTTGCCATATTTTTATAAATACATCATATTTGTTCTTTCAATTATATGTGCACTTTCTCCATAGGTATGCAACTGTTCATCATGCTATCTGTGGGGTGGGGGTTGGAGTTGGATTTCCAAGTAATCGCAATACATTTCTTAGCTACAGCTAAAGCTATTTTAACAAACAAAATTTGGAATTTAGTTACTTATTTCAATAAAATTTCCCAAAAGAAGACCATCCCTGTTATCCTTTTCAGTATTTTAGCAAAATCCTTCCAAAAATGTCTCACCTTCACACACAACCATGTAGCATGTACAAACATTCTTATTTCTATTCCACATCTAAAACAACTCTGATATTTCTGATTTAGATTTATGTAATTTCTATGGTGTGAGGTTTATAATTGGTGTTGGAAATTATATTGTTCTAATCTGTGTCTTGCACTTATAATTGTTGTCATGCAATCCAAATACCAATCTTTCCATTATTGCAACTCCTAAATCCAACTCCTATCTCTCTCTCGATCTCTCTCTCGATCTCGATCTCTGTAAACCTGGTTTTGTATTTTTATTTTGAAGAGCAAAGTACATTTTAGATATAAATGTAGGTGTGTTCCCCAGCCAAATTGTTTGTTCCATCTCACTAATTTCAGGTGGGGCCAAGTTTGGTCCCCATCTTTCTCTTAAGAATGATCTTAACTGGAGAAAGCAAAAGAGTGTTCCATTAGCTACTCCATACTTTTGTCTTAATTGTTAGAAAGACACAAGATATCCTTTCATCAAGCAATCATCAACACATCTTATTCATTTGACGCACCATGAATTCAATATTTTGTTACCCAGATTTATTGGTTGTAGTCTACTGTAAGAACACACAACCAGACGGGTTGAGCTCAGTGAGCAAATTTGATTTATTGCAGGCTGCTGAGCTGGACTTATACTCCCAGCCCGGACGTGGCTGAGAACCGCGCTGGGGGGCGCTGACATCACCCAGGCGTCACGTTGTCCCCCAGCGTGGGCTTCTGAGCCCTGTGCTGAGAAGAAAGGGGAAACCCCCGACGGCGCCATTTAAGCCGCTGCCCCGCTGCGTGGATTACAGGCAGGGCTGGTTCGCCCGCCTAGTGGTGTGGTTCCACACAGCCCCCCCACCCCCAGAACCAGTGCCAATGTCCTTTTTAGCTGGGCAACCTCACTTCTTGGGCTGCGTCACAATCACTGGTTCGATGGGGTCGAGATGCGCTGGGTTCAGCCTGTCCACAGTAAACAGTTCCCACCAGCCACCGATGTAGACCCTGAATGCTGGACAACCTCGTACAGCACCTCGTAAGGTTTCTGCAGAGGTGCCGCAGGCGGGCCCAGCCAAATAGAAATGTACTCTGTGGAAAGCAGCTCGCTGGGGACGTGAGATGGCCGTGTGCCGTGTCTGGGTGGCTGTGGGGGTGCGAAGGAGTCCAAGCAGGCCCGGAGTTGGGGAATCAGCTCATGCGGCGATTGCTGGGGGTTGTGAGGCGCATTGATGAACTCACCAGGAAGTGCCAGCGGTGTGCCTGATGACGCCTGCAGATCCTCCTTGGGTGTGGAGCGGATGCCCAGGAGCACATAAGGCAGTTTGTCCACCCAGTCAGGACCAGTGAGGCAGGCCATAAGTGCTGACTTAAGGTAGCAGTGCAGACACTCGACCAGCCCATTGGCCTGAGGGTGATAGGCTGTGGTGCGGTGTAGCTCGATGCGTAACATGTTGGCGAGCTGTGCCCAGAGCGCAGAGGTGAACTGAGTGCCCTGATCGCTTGTAAGGTGATTCGGAATGCCGAACCAGCGCTTGGGACCAGGAGTCCGCAGAGACGTCCGGCATCGGGATCACCTCGGGCCAACGAGTGGTGCAGTCCACCACTGTGAACAGCTAACGGTTGCCCCGGAAACGGGTAAGGGCCCAACTATGTGAATGTGACTGAACCGTTCCCGGAAGTGTGCATGGATGTCCTGGTGTGCCTGAGTACCATGGACATCTGGCAATGGGTGCATGTTCTGGCCCAGCCTGCGATCTGCTTCTGCAGCCCGTGCCAAACGAACTGCTCTGCCACCACCCGGACCATGGACCTGATGGACGGGTGCGAAAGGTCATGGATATGGTGGAAGACTTGCCTGTGCCACTGCTGGGGAACCACTGGCTGTGGGGTGCCCATGGAGACATTGCACAGGATGGTGCTTCTGCTGCTCGGAGTCGGGAGGTTTTGGAACCACAGGCCCGTGATGGCAGTCCTGGAGGCTCGTGTCTCCTCGTCGGTCTTCTGGTCCCGGGCGGGCTGGTCGAAGTCAAGGCTGGGCATCAGCGCACATATGGCCGGTCGCAAGAGTGCATCAGCGACCACGTTGTCCTTCCCTGCCTTGTGCCGAATGTCGGTGGTAAACTCCGACACAAAGAAGAGGTGACGCTGCTGGTGGGCCGACCTGGGGTCCTTTGCCATCGCAAGTGCCTGGGTGAGGGGTTTGTGGTCAGTGAAGATGATAAAAGTCCTCCCCTCCAAGAAATAGCGGAAATAACACACTGCCAGGTACATGCCCAGTAACTTGCGGTCAAAAGCACTATACTTGCGCTCTGGTGGCCGGAGAAGCCGTCTGAAGAATGCCAGCAGCTTCCATTGTCCATTCACCTGTTGCTCCAGGATGGCGTCGACAACTGTGGCAGAAGCATCGACGGAGAGTGCCATATGTAGGTCCATGTGCGGATGGGCGAGCATGGTAGCCTTCGCGAGGTCGTCCTTGGTGATGTACCTGCTTTTTTTCCCCCGAGACAATCATTTATTTCTTGCCATATTCTAATCGTGTGTATTAATATAGGATTATCTGCAGTTTTTTTGTTATTGACTTAACATTCCATTTATACAAGTCCTTCATTGTCTCCTCTTATTGAATTCAGTCCCATTTGAATCCACGAAGGACTTTCCTTTAAAATAACATGATAGAAATCTTGTTTGTAATATAATAAAACCTCTTTGGAATGCGGTAGTTGGGGTCCAAGATTTCATACCGTGTTACAGCCGAGTCGCAGAACAGCTGCATATATGTCATGATTTAGGAAGCAGGAAAACAGAATATTGTGACTCAAGCCCTATAATAAGACCTTTAAACTCCACATATGAACATACACATCTTGTAAATGAGTCATAAGAGTCCATTTTTGAGTTTGTGGCTGTTAGCCTGGCTCCAAAAATCAATGTTCGGGGTCCGAAGACACCCACGTTATAAGTGATTCTGCGGATTAACAAATCTCATTCTTAACGTGGTTTCAGTGTACTTAAAATCCAGGAGTCTAAGTCCTCCTAATTTATAATCCCATGCTAATCTTTCCAGTGCAATTCTTGGTTCTCAGTTGTTCCATAGGAATTGTCTTATACAATTATGTAATAAATTTAAAGGAATTAGAATAGGAAATGATTGAAAGAGATACCGTAGTCTTGGCATTATTTACATTTTGAAAAAAAAATACAACTTACTTTTCCTATGAATGTAAAACAAGATCAAACTGGATTTGTCAAGGAAAGATGAACAGTGGACAATGTCTGTAAATTTATTAATTTAATTCATGCAGTTCAAGGGAATAAAAAACCAACAGTGGCAGTTGCTTTAGATGCAGAAAAAGTCTTTGACAGGGAAGAGTGGAACTATTTATTTAAAGTGTTACAGAAATTCAATCTGCCAGAAAAATATATTAACTGCATTAGAGCATTATATAATGGACTGTTGGCAAAAGTAGTGGTAAATGGATATGTATTGAACCAATTCAAACTAAGCATATCAACTAGACAGGGATGTCCATTATCCCCCTCATTGTTCGCCTTAGCAATAGAACCATTGGCAGAGCTGATAAGAAAGGAAAATAAAAGGAATAAATATAAAGGAGAAGGAATATAAAATCAGCTGATATCAATAAAAGAATTACATAAGAAATTGAAGGAATATGGAGAAATATCGGGGTATAAGGTAAAAAGCGAAGTGATGTCAATGAGTAATGGGGATTATACAGAACTTAAAAAGAATCTCCATTTAAGTGGCAAACACAAGCAATCCGATACCTAGGTATCAGGATAGACAATAACTTAAACCACTCGTACAAATTAAATTATCAGCCATTAATAAGGAAATTTCCAGAACGTTGATAGGGAGGGTGAACTGCATTAAAATGAATGTGTTCCCATGGATACAATACTTATTTCAAACGTTACCAATTCCCTTAACAGAGAATTGTTTTGCTGAACTAAGGAGAATAATAAGGAAATTCTTGTGGAAAGGGGGGAGGGAGTGGAATTGAGGGTAGCGCTAGATAAATTAACAGAGAGGTATAATCAAGGTGGTTTGCAGTTACCAAACTTCAGAAATTGTTACAGAGCTGCACAATTAAGGTACTTATCAGATTTTTACCAGATGAGAGAACAACCAGATTGGACTAAGATAGAACTAGATAAAATAGG